>NC_064633.1:437902591-438219797 GCF_023864275.1 Schistocerca cancellata | reverse complement strand
GGGGTACGCCTGAGGAACACTTCTTACATCTGGCAACGACCTTCCGTCTTAGATAACTTGCTGCGTCCGCCTGTTTCTTAACGCAGTCACAAATTTAGCTTTGTGTGTCATATATTCACTCTTCCGTTAAAAGGAAACGGTGTGGTACCGGGTCAAATGTTACTAGGAAGTGAAGAAATACAATATCTTATCTAACTGATTTCTTTGATCCATGGCTTTCAGCGTGTCATGTGAGAAAAGCGCGTGTTGACTTTTGCATGTACCAATACTTTTGGAATCCATGCTGGCTGCCATGGAGGAGGTGTTTCTATTCGAGATTATTTATTTCGTTCTAGTAGGCAGTATCGGCCGTTACCTGGTCGACCGCACTTTCAAAATACGTGAGCCACCGCGTTTAGCAGAGCCGCCACAGCGGCGCGAGGGCGCTGCTACTAACGATTACGCCGCTGCCAATGAGATGCAAGCGTCCGCTCTCTGGAGATCCAGCAGCGAGTCTACGTTCGAACATTTATGGCTGAACCGTTTTTGTGTGTTTGAGAACTGAATAACATTTACAGACTTCCACTGTAGCCAGGGATAGGGTCTTCCGAATAACATTGTATTTAAGAGGGACAGATTTATAAATATTTTTTATCTTTATATATTTTTACATTCAAATCTAGTGTTAGCAACTGCCGCTGCTACTAGAGCAACGAAGTTATGTATTATTTTTACTATTTTATATTAGTTGTAGAATAAATTAATGTTTGAGTTCTGTGCTCATGAATGGCGCCCACCAAAGCCCCAAACAGCGTGCAAGGACGTCATAAGAGAGTTGCGACGAGTAAAAGGAAAGTGTAACAAGGAGATTTGGACACAGAGCAGAAGAATTTCTTTCTTTCTATTGAGTTCTTCTATGTGTGTGAACGTATATTAATTTGAAATACATATGTTGGTATATGTAAGTTGTGATATTTAAGTAATCATGACAAACCAGGGGGAGCAATATGTAAGTACTGAGCGGCGTCTAAAATCTCATGTTCAGTTTCAGAGTCAACGAACAACAGAACTACTCTCAGCAGTCTCTTACTTCGTACAAGAGGAAGCAGCCCAGCAGTAAAAGGCGCCAAAACCTAAAGAAGGAATTCAGGTGCCACCCACGCCATAATGAAGGTTCGATGAGACGAAGGAAATATGGAGAGAATACATAACAGCCGCGCGGGATTAGCCGAGTGGTCTAGGCGCTGCAGTCATGGACCGTGAGGCTGGTCCCGGCGGAGGTTCGAGTCCTCCCTTTGGCATGGGTGTGTGTGTTTGTCCTTAGGATAATTTAGGTTAGGTAGTATGTAAGCTTAGGGACTGATAACCTTAGCAGTTAAGTCCCACAGGATTTCACACACATTTGAACATTTTTTGAATACATAACACAGATGCATCAACATTTCCACACCTATAGAACCACAGGTGATTCATGTCGTATATTTTCCTTTCCAAGTGTAGGAGTGTACTCTTAACGCTCCTAGTGAAACTGTTTCCACTCAGTGAGCCCCAAACCAACCCTACAACGTCATAATTGCTAGATTATAGGAATTTGTATGAGCTTCAAATACACGTTGCTGCTGCACTGTGTCAATTTTTTCGCACGGACATCATAGTGATCAGTCTTATAAGAATGAATTGTGGATTGCAGAGCATGACTAGAAACGGAACATTCAGCTGTGTCTGTGACGCAGGTTGAAACGCTTCCTGAGGCATTTATTCAGCATCTATCACACGAGAGATCGAGGGCCGAAATTCTAAAGCATCGCAAAGCTAGCCTCAGTGAAAGACTTAAAGTTATCCATGCATGCGAAATTCAAGACTTAGCCGAGCCAGATTTCTAACAGTTATTGTTTCACTTGAGACAAACAACCCGTGTGCCAACCACAGTCTCTGCCCAAGCGCTCGCAAGTCACCACCGTATAAACAAGGTCAGACAAGCTACATACAGCGTTTGCCGCACTGGCGCAGCGCTAATAACACCGCCCCAGTTCCGCGCAAAGCGAAGTCATGTGTGAAATGCAATGTCACCCATGATCGGAAGAATAACTTCTTCAAACAAGCTGAATGCAAATTTTATCATCGCACGCGACATACAAAACTGCTCTGCTGCAAAAGACTAGAAAACGCTCCTCTTTTGCACGCGAGAATAATGAAAAAACCGGAACCGACGTAAATCAGTGTCATTTCATGTTCGGATTCTGCGCCTTCTGATTCCCAAAAATCAGACAAGCGAAGATGCAGAAAATGCACACAGTCGTGTTTAACTCTAATCCCACACACTAACAATAGGCTCTGTGAATGTCGAAATTCACGAAAGCGCCCTAGTTCGCAGGTGGAAACAAAGCAGTCTTACACAACATGGGATGGACAGATGTATTCAGAAAACACACCGCAAACTGGGGTATACAAAACAAATTTGTAAGAAGTCAGTGCTTTTTCAGCGAAATACCATAACTTTCGTCACGTTGCTTAACCTAGATACATATGAAAAACTGAGCTAAGCACCTTTGCAAACATCAAGTCTGCATCTCACCACCTTCAACCGCAACAGCATTTCAATGTTTGGAACGTGCCACTTACCTCCAAAATACAAGAACACGATTAAGGAAGTCCCTACCACTTTAGTCCGCTCACGCCCGAGCGCAAATATTTTCGTCATCGATGCATTTGATTCCTTTGGGTTAGACACACCAGACAATGTGCAGGCCACTAACACAAAAGTGTTCCATGCACCAGTTCAGCAACTCTGTGACAAGTATCAACATTTCTTCAACAGTACTCTGAGAGGTGGAACAGATTTTTACACTCACATTAGGCTGAAAGCTAAGGCACATGCCAAATTTAGCCACGCACACTCTGAACTCCATGTATTACATGATTACATGGTTACAGAAATTCAGAGAAGTCAATAGCCTTCACCCTTAGTCATCATTCGTAAGTCAAATGGAAAGATTTGTCTTTGTGCGTATTTCAAATGCACAGTAAATTTACAAACTGTCATTGGTTCCTACCTGCTTCCACGTATAGAGGAAATGTTGAATCGCCTTCTTCTCAAAAACTGATCTTGCAGAAGCCTATCTTAATTACGATTGAACCAAGAGACAAAGAAATTTTTTTTAGTTCGAATACCTTTCGGGAGGGCTTCCGCGCCTGCATTAATTCAAAAATTTCTCAAACAAGTAACGTCCTAGGTGCTTCCTTGTCTTTATTTTCTTGATGGCATAATCGTCTCCAGGCAAACACTGGAACAGCACCTTAAAAAATTCGTCTATCTGTTTCAAGTTGAAACGTCCCCTTAGAAAAATTTATGAATTACTGTGCTGATAACCTCTTACATTATTTGATTTTCAAATAGCTGAGCAGAACTGAACGAACTCAGACATTTCTCTCTTTACTTATTCTGATCAACACTAAACTGCCACACAATATTTTTAGCGCAAAGCAATCTGACTTTCAATACTCTCTACAAAAGAATGGCCCTGACTAACAATAACCTATACCTTTCATGAATCACTTACCTCACAAAAATCTTCGTTACTCGAATTACTGCAATACAGCGAGCGCCAATACTGCCAGCTAAATAAAAGACTGTAACTACTGAAGGCACTAACTACTGATAGGCATACTTAGCAAATGAAAGATTTTGATAGAGAACCTACAATTTATTTACCTTAATAGTGTTCAAAAGTCATTATATATATATATATATATATATATATATATATATATATATATATATATATTCCTGGAAATAGAAAAACGAACACATTGACACCGGTGTGTCAGACCCACCATACTTGCTCCGGACACTGCGAGAGGACTGTACAAGCAATGATCACACGCACGGCACAGCGGACACACCAGGAACCGCGGTGTTGGCCGTCGAATGGCGCTAGCTGCGCAGCATTTGTGCACCGCCGCCGTCAGTGTCAGCCAGTTTGCCGTTGCATACGGAGCTCCATCGCAGTCTTTAACACTGGTAGCATGCCGCGACAGCGTGGACGTGAACCGTATGTGCAGTTGATGGACTTTGAGCGAGGGCGTATAGTGGGCATGCGGGAGGCCGGGTGGACGTACCGCCGAATTGCTCAACACGTGGGGCGTGAGGTCTCCACAGTACATCGATGATGTCGCCAGTGGTCGGCGGAAGGTGCACGTGCCCGTCGACCTGGGACCGGACTGCAGCGACGCACGGATGCACGCCAAGACCGTAGGATCCTACGCAGTGCCGTAGGGGACCGCACCGCCACTTCCCAGCAAATTAGGGACACTGTTGCTCCTGGGGCATCGGCGAGGACCATTCGCAACCGTCTCCATGAAGCTGGGCTACGGTCCCGCACACCGTTAAGCCGTCTTCCGCTCACGCCCCAACATCGTGCAGCCCGCCTCCAGTGGTGTCGCGACAGGCGTGAATGGAGGGACGAATGGAGACGTGTCGTCTTCAGCGATGAGAGTCGCTTCTGCCTTGGTGCCAATGATGGTCGTATGCGTGTTTGGCGCCGTGCAGGTGAGCGCCACAATCAGGACTGCATTCGACCGAAGCACACAGGGCCAACACCCGGCATCATGGTGTGGGGAGCGATCTCCTACACTAGCCGTACACCACTGGTGATCGTCGAGGGGACACTGAATAGTGCACGGTACATCCATCATTCTACCATTCCTAGACCGGCAAGGGAACTTGCTGTTGCAACAGGACAATGCACGTCCGCATGTATCCCGTGCCACCCAACGTGCTCTAGAAGGTGTAAGTCAACTACCCTGGCCAGCAAGATCTCCGGATCTGTCCCCCATTGAGCATGTTTGGGACTGGATGAAGCGTCGTCTCACGCGGTCTGCACGTCCAGCACGAACGCTGGTCCAACTGAGGCTCCAGGTGGAAATGGCATGGCAAGCCGTTCCACAGGACTACATCCAGCATCTCTACGATCGTCTCCACGGGAGAATAGCAGCCTGCATTGCTGCGAAAGGTGGATATACACTGTACTAGTGCCGACATTGTGCATGCTCTGTTGCCTGTGTCTATGTGCCTGTGTTTCTGTCAGTGTGATCATGTGATGTATCTGACCCCAGGAATGTGTCAATAAAGTTTCCCCTTCCTGGGACAATGAATTCACGGTGTTCTTATTTCAATTTCCAGGAGTATATATATATATATATATATATATATATATATATATATATATATATATATATATATATATATATATATCAGTTCATGACATCCAGTATTACAAATTCACTGTCTCTGGCGGACGCACGTCCAGATCGACCGCTCTCAAAATTCTGCCACCTCTCTCCCCACTGCTGGCGGCTAACCTCCAACTGCACAACGCTACGCGCTGTTCACTGTTACCAATTTAAAAACCTTACAAAGTTTTAACTGAGGTGGGCATCAAATGTAACTTGCAGAAATGTTCTTTTGCAGCACAATAACTGAATACTTAAGACATATCATAGGTGCCATTGGCGCTCTTCCGTCGAGGAAACATTTGCGAGCAATTCTGTAATAGCTATCTCCTAAGAATTTCCGTGAACTGCAAACTGTTCATGGAAAACTGACTTCCCACGCACAGCTAATGCCTAAAACGGTCCAAACTGCCACGCCTCTGAGCTGTCTCAGACATAAAAATGTTTCTTTTCATTCGGCAAAAGATTATGACCAAGCTTTTCTTAGACTGAAAAATTCATTGCTTCGTCAACCTTACCTTATGCACTACGACCTACTGAAACCACTTGTGCTTGCAGTCAATGTCTCATTCCATGGCATCGGGGCACTTTTATCCTACAAAGCTGCCAAAGCTGAACGCCTCATCGCATTTGCTTCCAAACTGTTGAACAGTGCTCAAATTAATTATTGTCAGCCATAGAAGGGATCCTGAATATAATATATATGGTGTCATCCTATTTCGCCATTAACTCTATTGCAGGAAATTTTTTCTGGTCACGGACCATAAGCATTGACTGTACTCTTTCACCCATCGAAACAAGTTCCTGACGCACCATCTTCAATGTTGTCGCTATTATATTAAAATTACCAGTATAAAATTCTGTATCGCGCGAAGACACAACACGCGAACGTCGAACCATTTTCTCGATTACCTGCCGACACGGACGCAGCGTTTGAAGCAATGAGAGCTTCTTGTTTCCATATTGATTTCTCTGATTCACAAGCACTGCATTCTTTTCGTATTGATTCATGGTGAAACGTACCAGCTATGATGCGTGAACAGTCACTACGATTGCTCAAAAGTTGATAGGCAACCCTAGTGGGACTATTTAAATGATTGAGAATTTTGGCATAATTTTAATGTTCTAACAACACTTAGTTTAAAAAAAAAGACATAAATTATGCTAAAGAAGTTAGTGATTGAATACCTTAACAACTAACGGGTGATTTAAGACTACGCTGGACAAGGATCCTGGGTGGCAGATCACTTTAACTAGATGAGTGAGTCAAGTACTCTGGCCCTAAAAATGTGGATAACGTAATCTGCATTGATCTGACACTGAGCAGACTTTGATTGATGAAATCTACTGAAGTTTCTCTACGTAGGTGCAGCTGAGAGAAGCAGCGATTGAGATCTGTATGCCCTGGCAATGCTGGAGTGGCAATACGTTACCCTGTTTGCTTTGTGCAGCGATGCAACTTGCAGTTGGCGAGAGGTGTGCGGTGGAAGCGAGGCGTAAGGCGGCACCTGTGAACAGTTCGCAGCCACGATAGAAATGCAAAAATCTCACTACCTAGTGATCAGGCAACGTATCGCAATTTACTCTCTACCAGAGCTCTGAAATCGCGGTACACATCAGTGTGTAGCACACCCGTTTGCTGGTCGTACCAAGGACCAATTTGGCTCACTTACACAACAGAGTGTACAAGGATACCAAACGTCAAGACTAATAAATCAAAAAAGAATAAGTGGGCTCTCAGCAAACGAGTAGTCTGAGACGTTTGAAGTCACACTGTCGGTACAGTAAGAACTTCGCCACAGGCTCTCTAGTCTGAACTACTCTCAAGTGAAGTCAGTCTTATGACAGGTTCCAAGTATCAACCACACATACCAGAGCTTCGACCAGAAGTGCTTACCAGACCAAAGTCCCACACCTGAGTGCCTCGCGCCTCTCCAGAAAAAATTCTGTTTTCCTGCAAAGTGCACCAACGACACGTCCTTCACGCCATCTTGAGCCAATCGCAGGGCTCTAAGACCTTAAATCTCACCTGTCACATGACAGCACGAACTCATGTCGAACCAGGGTGAGTGTTAAGAAATTTGTTTCTCTGGAAAAAAAAGAAACCGCCAATTACTGGCATTTTTAAGTTTTCGCAGAGGGGCAAGAGATAATTTTCTCTGAAGTAGTGTCACTTCCTACAGCAACAAGTGAACAGATACAATCTTAAAGATCCATATCTAAATCGCCTGTGCCTTGGAGCTTGTTAGTCCCAGCTAATAGGTGTAATAAAGATTCTATCTCCAAACGTTTCTCAGATGACGGATTTTTCTTATACCACCAAGGCTGCCGGGGGAAGTGGTTCACTGGCCTATGTGCATTTTTGGCGAACATGAAAACTTGTGAATTTTTACTATGCGTAGCTCTGCGACAGTGCCCAGCTTACGACTCCACTGCGTAGACGTTTTCCTTCAGTCCACCACCTCTAGCTCAGGCATCCGCTGGCACCATGGCAGGTAGCTCAGCTTTGTTTTGCTGGAGACCTGTCTCGACGAGGGGCTGCCCTGTCTGCTCTGTACAGCTGTGGGCCTGGCTGGCAAGATTTACTAAGGGATGGGCTCGCCGCCAATTGTTTTCAACTCCCAACATGCCGTTTCTGCGAGCTAACAACCATGAAAATGCCTCATTCTTTTATCACCCTACCAGGCTCCATCAACGTCTGCTCAGGCCGTTTACTTTCTAACGTCTCGCTCAAGGTGCATCAGGTTGTAATGTAATCATTAATAATTTCCCGTGTGTGAAAAATAGGTGAGAAAGTAACTTGTCCTCTCTCAAAGCTACATTCACGAAGGTTGGACACACTCAGAAAGGTATTCCCAATATCTTTGTATAAAGATACTTCATGCACTGCAACAGTTTGTCTCTGCTGAATGCTGAGATTCTGATTCATACGCCTAACGAACAGACAACAGTCTTAATCCCTATGCCATTGCAACAGCAGGTGTTAAGTCTTCGACATAGAGGTCATTGGGGAACAGTCCGCAGAAAGTAGCTGATGTCTCAACATTCTGCATGGCTTGGTTTAGATAAGCAAATAGAGTGTGCAACGGCACAATGTCGCTCCTGCGTGAACAACCACGCCGCTGCGTGCCAGCAACTCATTCAACGAATGCCGGAAGCACCATCAGGGCGGTCGCTTCTGTATTTTCTCTTGAAGGTTTACCGCAAACAATTGTTGCTAACGTGGACCTTCTTGAAAGGAGTCTACTGGGGTACACTTATATGTGGCGCCCGAATATTGTAATGTTACTAATGTAAACTAAAATGAAACTTATATTATAAACTATGTATGTCTCTGATGCTCTATAAAGCGGATCGCAGTCTGTGCACGATGCAGAGCCACAGTAACTGCATCTGGTCAGAGGTTGTAGTGTTGGAGTACGAGAGCACTTGGCGCACTGCAGTGGGTAGCTGTCTGTGAGCGAAAGAGGATGGACTGGACAGTTTTTGTGGTTTGCTCTGTGAAGTCACCAAGTGTTAGATTATAATGTAGGAATTACGAGTACATGTATTATTGGAATTACAAATGTGGAAGAAGAATTCTTCTCGCAAGCAAGGTTATATATTTATGACTTTGGTTTTGCTAGCGTGTTAGTGTAGATGAGCTATCTGATAATTCGCAGTTGTTGAGTAACCGCAGAATGTACGTAAACAGATTTGATGTAAAGGCTACTTAGAAATATCCGTTTTCTAATGTTTCTAAGAACTGTTAACGCAGGTCTATGTAATTTGATGATTTGTCTTTATACCTTTTAGTGAGGTTAGATAACTCTTGCTGTATAAATGTCATTGTTTGTGACTCAATTAGTAAAACGGATGTAATTTCCCTAAGTAATATAATTTCAATTGTCAATGGAAAGCCAAAATTAACTTCGAATACAATTTCACTATCGAAAACGTCTGTGTTAGTAATTTATCCAAATCAGGACCGCCTCCCTGCCCTGGTCATATGTTTTTCAAAGACATCAATTTTTTTCTTAAACGTTTTCATGTATCAGCCAAAACAAATCCTTGTACGTTTCAAACTATTACGCCCAGAATTGCACACCACTGACCCTGTAGCTAGTATACTTTATTCTTCTTCATGAAAGACCAGAATGTACCGCGTTCCATCGCTGCTGCCTTATAGGTAAGACGATTTTATTTATTTGTTATTTGCACAGGGACCAAAATTACCAGTTTTGAACAGGGCCAGAAGATTTAGTGCCTATGGGGCTGAATGTATTTTGCAGTGAGTGTATTTCTTTAGTAGTACTGGGAGTTGTATTGCCCAATCAATGCGTGTAAAGCTTTGGCTAACAATAAAACAGAGTAAGTACAGCTCTTGCAGTTACAACACGTGTAATATTAGTAATTTTCGCCTCACAAACATTAATAATCGCTCAATAGTAAACGCCTGATGGCCTAAAGTTATCGAACAATTGTTAAGTAAAAGAAATGAACCATTGCGTAGCAGCGACAGAATCTATTATTCTTTATCTTTGCCGTTCTTGCGCGGCGCCTGTAAACCTCTATGTACATTTATCGATTAATGATATAAAAAAGAATTCTGTTGTTTCAAGATAAATGAGGCATTGGGTGCCTCACCTTTTACTGTTTGTATTCCATAAAAGGCAGACGCGGACTTTTATATGAAAATATTCAGTAAATGTGCTAGTTGTTATTTTTCCAATCAGAAAACATGTAGTTTCTTGTAATTGGTTACGAACAGACAGCCTCAAGAGGACATTTTCACTATTATGTATAAAGTATTTAACCACTATCGTCATCTATTGTAATTCAATATGAAAAGGTACGTTGCATTAAAAAAACTTGTGTTAAAGATAAGTGTGGTTATTTTAGTAAATTAACCTTGATGATTTCCATCTCCTCATTTACTTGGATGATAATTATTTTGTGTTAGCTCATCACCAGAAATTACGATCACGCTGATGGGCCGAACGCAGCATGAGGCAGAAGGAACATTATCGTTTTCCTATTATTTCTGAATCGACGTTTTTTTTAATTGCGTATTGTTGCATTTCCGTTAAAGTCTATAAATCTTCTGGTCCCTTAGTGTTGTTCCGGGCATGACTACATCGCGACTATAAAAATGCACAGAAATGATAATATTTCTTCCAAATGATCTCAAATAAATCAATCTGCTGCTCTTATTCAGGTATTTAATGCTCAACGTATGTTATTATAATAGTGTAATCAATCCCTGATTGCCGCTCGGGATTAGCCGAGCGGTCTCAGGCGCCGCAGTCATGGACTGTGAGGCTGGTCCCGGTGGAGGTTCGAGTCCTCCCTCGGGCATGGGTGTGTGTGTTTGTCCTTAGAATAATTTAGGTTAAGTAGTGTGTAAGCTTAGGGACTGATAACCTTAGCAGTTAAGTCCCATAAGTTTCACGCACATTTGAACATTTTTTTCAATCCCTGATTCTGTTGCCAAGTGGCCCACCAAAATATTCACTTTTTCGACATTTTTCAGAAAAAAATATAAAATAACAATTCTTTTTCTTTTCGCCCCCCAAAGAGCAACGCTACACTTGGCGCCCGAACAGGGACTTGATAAAAATCATGTTATGAATGTGTTAAAAAACTAAATTCTGTGCTTGATCTAATAACTGTTTCATTTTTTCATGAGGATGCAATTCAACCGAGAAAGAGAAGTGGGACAAACCTTTAATCAATTCAGAAGAACGACTTAGGATAAGGCTAAATTACGCGAGTATCCATCCGTAGAGCCATCAAGACAGCCAAAAGTAAGTGAAAATTTCATACGCATTAGCCAAGCTTTCGTAGTGACGTAGCATCTTTCGAGTTGATCAGAATGTAAACCTGTCTTTCCTTGCCTTGAAACAGCTTTATTTTAATTTCTCCATGGTCCATTCTTCTGTAGTTAAATTCAGTGAAAGTGTACCATTGTTGTCAGTGCATCAAAAAATTTTTACAATATGGTGGATAATTACCCTCAAAACTGGTAAGACGTATGATATTTCATTTGTTTGTAATTAGTAGGAACCATCTTGTCTTCTTGGAGTACGTGAACGTCAGTTGTTACCCAGAGTTAAAATTTCATCCTAGGTCCCATTAAGCTATAGCACTACGTCACAGACAAACGACTGACGGCAGTGACAAACAATGTTTATAGTATTTTGACGTTTGACAAATAATTCATGAACATGTCTGACGGTAAACAGCGGACACAGACAAATGCAGATGACAGCGGTGATGCGAATAGACCTCACCATCCATTACGATCACGCGCGATAGGTACACAAGTGGAGGCTGAAGCAGCCTAGACCGAAGTTTTAGAAGCAGGCCCTAGTGTGCAAACTATTCCCGCTTTTGAAAAAAATGACTTGGCCGCAATGATCGAAGTAATCATGGAACGCAGGTTCGAAAGTCAAAGACAGAGAGGAACACAAAGAAAGGAACGTGAAAAGCAGAAAAAGGAACGTGAAAAGAAGGAAAAATTAGATGAAAAGGCCCGCGAAGAAGAAGAGAAGGCCGAAAGACGGCATAATAAAGACCAGATCCATGCAAATCTTAATGAAAACATAAATTCAGTAAAAACAGACATAAATTCAGTAAAAACAGATCTGCAAACGGAGATAAATGACCTAAATACACCGTTAAATTCAGTAAAGGCCGTATTAAAAGCAGACATAACAGCTGATTTAAATACCCCGTTGCGTAATGTCCAAAACCAAATCAGTAGTCAGATCACGACCTTGAGGTTAGAAATTGACAACAAGTAGAGTCAAAAAATAGAGGATATCTCAAAACGGTTAGATGAAAAAATCTAAGCAGCCAAGAGAGATATAAATTCAAAAGTGATGGAATATCATCAACAAGCTGCGACCTTAAAAGA
This sequence comes from Schistocerca cancellata, assembly GCF_023864275.1. NCBI lineage: Eukaryota > Metazoa > Arthropoda > Insecta > Orthoptera > Acrididae > Schistocerca > Schistocerca cancellata. The sequence goes on along the minus strand of NC_064633.1, from coordinate 438,207,688 downwards.
AGATTGTATTGCAATCTCTGATGAGGTCAAGGGAGTTAAAACCGCAGTAGACACGATGATCTTCCCAAACAGATTGAGACTTTTAATGTAGAGGATCAAATAAAGAATACTTTTAAGGCACACGCTGAAGCATTGTCCGACCACTACCAAGAGTGGATTAAAAACAAAGACGAATTTATAGAAAACAAGGTCAAGAACGAAATTAGAGAAACTGTCAAAAATGTAACCTTTGAAATATTGGCAGCCCCTGGAAAAACAGGAGACACGGTCATGTCAGAATTAGGCCAGATAAGACGAACGTTAGCTCAAGATTTACCTGAATGGCGTCAACAGATAGTTGATGTAGTTCGTACTCTAAAATGTCAAGTTGAAAATTCCCCACATACCACGTCAGGAGAGTGGAATAATTCACCCCCATGTGATGAACAACAGCAGGTACATTACCGTTCACCACTTGATAACGTTCAAACCCATAGTTCTATAGAAGCACAATTTAATCAGAGTACCAAGCCACCCACTTTTGTCAGTTTGATGGAGGAGGAAAGCGTGATGAAACATCGTGTTTTCCCTGCCTTTCACCCGCAGAAAAGAGAAATTCATCCTATAGTATTCCTCTGAAATTTTTCAGGAATTTTTCTGAATGGCTGGAGTGACCGCCATCGAATTCAATTCGTTACTGGATTTACCGTAGGCGATGCTGTCTTATGGGGAACCGAAATTGTCGACTCTTGTAAAAGTTACAAAGAGTTTGAACAGATGGTTTTAGCTAAATTCTGGAGTTCTGGTGTGCAGCAGGGCCTGAGAAAAGAGGTTTACAACGCCGAAGTATTTAACAGTAAGCGCGGTAGTCTGAGGAGATATTTTGAAAAGTATTTGGCGAAAATCAAGTTCTGGAATTCGCCGATCACCGCCAAAGACGTTATAATGATTCTAAAAACGAAGCCACCGATTGCGATCAGAGAAAAGTTAGTAAACGTGTCTGAGGACGATACGGACATTTTTCCTATCTGTGTTAGACTCGTTACATCTGATTTACGCTAGAGTTGATGTTGGCAACGCTCACTTTAGTGTAGGCGGCCAGCACAATATTGAATACGCAGGCAATAATGATGGCCGAGCGAAAGCGCGCCACAGCGACGGCCAGTATCAACCCCACAACGGTTTCAAAAATAAACACACTACGTACTCCAACAGTAAATACAAAAATAAGTACAATAACGGCCAGAGATGCAATCCATTATATATTTCATCACCGCATCAGTACGGAAATCCACATTATAATACACAGCCCCAGCAATATGGAAACAGGCAACCGACCAACGGTAATTATCAAAACGATCAGTCTTACGATTCAAATCGTCAGTGGAAAGGAAATAAAAGGCATAATCAAGGTGGAGACCAACGTACACCTTTCAGTAACGGTTACAATCAACACAAGCCACAGCAAAATACTTTTCAACCACAAAATATACACTTCACGCAACAAGCGAACGGACCTTCGGGAAGTCTGAAGCCTAAACGCCCGCATAATACGCAAATTTATTATGCGCAAGCGAATACGCCAGGACAACAAGATACATTTCCACCCGAGATCGTACCACAAAACCAACACCAGCTCGAGACGGAAGAAACTTTAAGAAATATAAATCAGCAAGGAAGTAAGCGTCGAGCGGAAAATTAAAAGCAGTACCTTTGAGCCTCCTAGAGGATACTGCAGGTTTGAATGGGGGCACCCTGTCCATTAGTCCACATGAAATTAAAACAATTAGGTATGACAAAGAGACAAACTTACAAGATGATCTAGTGGCAGACACTGAGACGGGAGACAGTGATGACGCATGGGACGAAAAGTTCAAGCTTCCATGTTGCTGTTGTTGTTGTTGTGGTCTTCAGTCCTGAGACTGGTTTGATGCAGCTCTCCATGCTACTCTATCCTGTGCAAGCTTCATCTCCCAGTACGTACTGCAGCCTACATCCTTCTGAATCTGCTTAGTGTATTCATCTCACATGTCCTACCAACCGATCCCTTCTTCTAGTCAAGTTGTGCCACAAAATCCTGCTCTCCCCAATCCTATTCAATACCTCCTCATTAGTTATGTGATCTACCCATCTAATCTTCAGCATTCTTCTGTAGCACCACATTTCCAAAGCTTCTATTCTCTTCTTGTCCAAACTATTTATCGTCCATACATGGCTACACTCCATACAAATAATTTCAGGAACGACTTCCTGACACTTACATCTATACTCGATGTTAAAAAATTTCTCTTCTTCAGAAACGCTTTCCTTGCCATTGCCAGTCTACATTTTATATCCTCTCCACTTCGACCATATCAGTTATTTTGCTCGCCAAATAGCAAAACTCCTTTACTACTTTAAGTGTCTCATTTCCTAATCTAATTCCCTCAGCATCACCCGATTTAATTTGACTACATTCCATTATCCTCGTTTTGCTTTTGTTGATGTTCATCTAATATCCTCCCTACAAGACACTGTCCATTCCGTTCAACTGCTCTTCCAAGTCCTTTGCTGTCTCTGACAGAATTACAATGTCATCGGCGAACCTCGAAGTTTTATTTCTTCTCCATGGATTTTAATTTCTACTCCGAATTTTTCTTTTGTTTCCTTTACTGCTTGCTCAATATACAGATTGAATAACATCAGGGATAGGCTACAATCCTGTCTCACTCTCTTCCCAACCACAGCGTCTCTTTCATGCCCCTCGACTCTTATAACTGCCATCTGGTTTCTGTACAGATTGTAAGTAGCCTTTCGCTCCCTATATTTTACCCCTGCCACCTTCAGAATTTGAAAGAGAGTATTCCAGTCAACATTGTCAAAAGCTTTCTCCAAGTCTACAAATGCTAGAAACGTAGGTTTGTCTTTTCTTAATCTAGCTTCTAAGATAGGTCGTAGGGTCAGTATTGCGTCACGTGTTCCCATATTTCTACGGAATCCACACTGATCTTCCCCGAGGTCGGCTTCTACCAGTTTTTCCATTCGTCTGTAAAGAATTCGCGTTAATATTTTGCAGCCGTGACTTATTAAACTGATAGTTCGGTAATTTTCACATCTGTCAACGCCTGCTTTCTTTGGGATTGAAATTATTATATTCTTATTTAAGTCTGAGGGTATTTCGCCTGTCTCATACATTTTGCTCACCAGGTGGTAGAGTTTTGTCAGGACTGGCTCTCCCAAGGCTGTCAGTAGTTATAATGGAATGTTGTCTGCTCCCGGGGCCTTGTTTCGACTTAGGTCTTTCAGTGCTCTGTCAAACTCTTCACGCAGTATCGTATCTCCCATTTCATCTTCATCTACATCCTCTTCCCTTTCTATAACATCGCCCTTGTATAGTCCCTCTATATACTCCTTCCACCTTTCTGCTTTCCCTTCTTTGCTTAGAACTGGGTTTCCATCTAAGCTCTTGATATTCATACAAGTGGTTCTCTTTTCTCCGAAGGTCTCTTTAATTTTCCTGTACGCAGTATCTATTACCCCTAGTGAGATAATCCTCTACATCCTTACACTTGTTCTCTAGCCATGCCTGCTTAGGCATTTTGCACTTCCCGTCGATCTCATTTTTGAGACGTTTGTATACCTTTTTGCCTGCTTCATTTACTGCATTTTCATATTTTCTCCTTTCATGAATTAAATTTAGTATTTCTTCTGTCACCCAAGGATTTCTACTAGCCCTCGTCATTTTACCTACTTGATCCTCTGCTGCCTTCACTACTTCATCCTCCAAAGCTTCCCATTCTTATTCTACTGTATTTCTTTCCCTCATTCTTCTCAATTGTTCCCTTATGCTCTCCCTGAAACTCTGTAGAACCTCTGGTTTAGCCACTTTATCCATAATAGTATCAATTGCCAACATACCAGTAACAGACATTGTTGATACAGTAGCTAGTGTAAATGTCTTATCGTTATGTTTATTTAAGAAAATATCCTCTCTATGCAAAGTTTTATCACTTCCAATTCAAGGTTGCACCGTTTCGGGAGTAATTGGTCCACTAACACCACGTGTAAGTCTTCAGACTCAGCTTCAAATCCAGATAGAGTCTATTTCAGTAACATGCATTTTTCTTATTGTCAAAAATCTGTCAGTGTCATGTATCCTGAGTATGGAATTCTTGAGACAGACGAAAGCTAAAATTGACATCGAGTGTGGAATCTGTACTCTGCTAGCAGGTCAGCAACAAGTAACAGTAAATTTGTTAAGAAGTGAGGTGAAGACGAACTTTGATATGCCTCAAATAGCAGTACGGTCACGGACTAAAAGACAACAGTACTGTCAGACAGGAGACATGACAGATCTTGAAAGTGTTAAGGACGATGAGTATAAAGACCTAATTCCCGGTCAGAATGAATTATACGTTAAAGCTAGTGAGTCCATTGAATTATCCAAACAACAGAAGAATGAGATTTACAACTTGTTAACAGATTACGTTCAAGTATTTTATAAGAAACGTGGACTAATAAAAGGCTTTGAATATCGAATGGATGTCCTGCCCCCTTCACCATACTGTAGAACAAGCTATTCCATTCCGTATGCGAGACGCGAAGCTGTCGAGTGCGAGCTCAGGAAAATGTTACGCTGGAATGTGATGGCAGTATCTCATTCACCTTATTCGAGTCCTTTATTGTCTGTACTAAAATCAGTTGGTAGCGTAAGGCTAGTCATAGATGCAAGATTAACCAATAAAATTACAGTACCCATAAGAACGAGACCTGAGGCTCTTGAAGAGCATCTGCAAAAGTTTCATGGAGTTAAGTATATGAGCACCTTTGATTTGAAAAACAGTTACTGGCAAGTAAAACTTGCGCAGGAGTCTAGGAAGTACACTGCGTTTATATTTGCAGGTAGATCTTACCATTTCAAAGTTGTACCGTTTGGACTAAATATGAGTTTCACCATTTTTATTTCAGCCCTTGACTATGTACTAAGTCCTGAACTTTTACATGAGATATCAGTCTATGTGGATGCCGTTCTTGTAGCATCGAAAAATGGGGAAGATTATGTGGCCCTTCTGCGAAAGGTATTTCAACGATTCAGAGAGTATTGTGTTACAGCAAATCTTAAGAAATCCAAGTTTGGAACAAGTGAAATTAAATTTTTAGGACACATCATCACCCCTGAAGGAACTAAACCTGACCCAGAAAAATTGTCTGCTATAAAAAACTTTCCAAACCCTGTTACAAAAAGGCAACTGAGAGCATTTACCGCTATTACGTCATTCTTCAGAAGTTTTGTTTCCAATCAAGTATTGAACAATCCCGCCCTTCACAACTTTTGAAAAAGAACTCACATTGGAATTGGACGCCGGAATGCCAAGGCGGATTTCAGAAAATTAAAGACAGTCTGGTTAACAGTAACATTCTCCACCATCCTCGGATGGATGAGGAATTTTGCATTACTGCAGACGCTTCCTTTGTAGGTATCGGTTCTTGTCTTTTCCAGATTCAATTAGTAGATGGACACCAGCAAAGTCCAAGTGATTAGCTTTGCGAGTCGAGAGTTATCTGAGTGTGAAAAGTCTTATTCGGTTACGGAGTTGAAGGCACTCGCCGTTGTGTGGGTTTTAGTCGATTTTAGGCGATTTAACTATTATATCTATGGAAGAAAAATTAAAGTCTTATTATTTCTCCTTACATGCTAGTTGCAACATCACCGTCTTACTCGATGGTGCTTATTCCTACGGAAATATGACTTTGACATTGTATGTATAAAAGGTAAAGATAATGTTATAGCAGACGCACTTTCTCACTCACCTGAGGGCTTACCAGAAACCAGCGAACTGGTGGAACAAACGTCTGATTATCAAATTTTGTTAATGAAAGATCCAATTCACAGAAAGTATTTTCTTCAGTTATGTAGGCAGATTCAGATTCTTCAAAATACAGATCCAAAATGGAAAAAGGTTAAACAAATTCTTCACGAAAATCCAGCCCACAAGTTGTCAAAGTTTTATAAAGTTCATAACCAAGTGCTATTTCATAAGACGTCAGAGTCATCTGAGAGGTGGTGTGTTTGCATCCCTCGAAATTTCATTGAACATCTTCTGTGGTACACTCACATTTCATGGGGTCACTACGGACCAGAGAAATGTAAAAGGAAAATCTCGACTTACTGTTATGTTCCGAATCTACATCAGAGAATCCATAAATTATTGAGAAACTGTGTCATTTGTCAGAAGGCAAAATCCTTAAACATTTCCACTTCAATCCCACTAAATCCAATAACTGGTGAAAGGCCAAACCAGCTTCTTAGTATTGATTAGGCAGGTCCACTACCCACCGGTAGGGTAGGCGCTAAATACGTAGTAGCAATCCTGGACAATTTTTCTAAGCACATAAGACTGTACGCAGTAAAATCTTCTTGTGCAAATCCGATAATTCGTCACATTGAAAATGATTATTTCCCACGGTTCGGGGTTCCTGAGTCAATGTTGTCCGATAATGCTTCAAATTCCACATCACGCCCGTGGCGTGCATTTCTAGCTCGCCATGGAATCAAACAAATATTGATATCCCGTGTTGGGCCGCAGTCTAATCCGACAGAAAGAATCTTCAAATAATTTAACAGATTTATAAGGACGTACGTTCCGAATAAGCAATCTAAGTGGGTGGACTTCGTAACACCTTTCGAACAGATTGTGAACCACCTTCCTCATCTGTCGACTGGATTCACGCCACATGAGTTAATGTCAAGATCTAAAGAAAGGAATGAGTGGATAGACCCCCTTCAAAAGTTACAAGACAACGAATTGGACCTAGACACAAAAATAAGGCAAGCTCTCATATAATTGACAATGTATCCTAACCTCCGAAAAAAGGCATTAGATAAGAAGGTAAACAGAGTTACCGATTTCAAAGAAGGAAAAAGGTATTAGTCAGGACTCACTTGAAATCGTCCCTGTTGTTAAAGAAGAATCGTCAGTGGCAACACATTTATGAAGGTGCCTTTGTGATAATGAGAAAACTACACATTGGTAGCTATTTGTTATCTGACCCTGCCACGAATAAAATCAAAGGATTGTTCCACCATCATGATTTAAGAAAATTTTATTACGCCAGGAATTAAGTTAATTTAAGCTGTAAGAAAATTCTAAGGTATTGGAGATCAGGATTAACCAATGACTGACAAGAACTGAACTGAACTGACTCCGGACGTTAACCGGTGCTAAAAGGAAACCTTATGTATTAAAACAATGTGTCTGGAAAATAAAATACAGAATAAGTTGTAGGCAAGTATATATATGAATAATCTTAATGTAAACAGGAGGACATGTCCTAGAGGCGATTTCCAATTTTAGTTATAAGTTAGTATGTGAGAAAAATGATGTACTCAAGAGGTATTAATTAGCCCCGAGGTACTAAGATGAGAAAAGAGGAAGGAGAGAATAATGCACTTCTCTCACTAAATAGTAATATGAAAATGAGTAGGAAGGAGCGAATAATGCACTTTCTTGCTAAATAGTAAATATAAAAATGATTATTATATGCTCTTAGTATTAATAAGTGAAATTTAATTGAGGACAAATTAGTGACCTGTTATGAAAGAAAATACTTAAAGTCCAGACCAAGGAGGAAAGTAGTGTGGAAAGATTCGATTCCATGAAGTTATTCCCTAATTTCAAATGTGAAGTAAATAAGGCACCACTTGTTAGCGCAAGCCAGTCAGTAGATTTAACTTGTAAGTTCCAGCACAGTGCTGTGCCAGCGATAAAATAACATCTCTTTGAAGTAAACAGATACCTAGGATTATGCATGAACAGAGTGATAATGCAGCACAATTGTTATAAAAGGATCTGACGTTAACCTTAAGTAAAAGCGTGATGGAATAAAATGGAAGCGCAAAGTAAGATGAGTCCAGACTATAAACAAGCTGAGTAAAAAAAACATATGACTAACTTGGTTTATTCAGGGTGTATATGTGCACAAGGAAAAAAAAATCATGAATTTGTCCCGGATTTCCCGGTTAAAAATACACTTTCTCCCAGGTAAAAATACACTTTTTCCATGTTAAGTGACAGTATACTCTTCCTTGACACTGTAAAAGTCATCAATCCTTTGATTGCTTATAGTTTTATATACCATCATAGAATTTCCCGGCACTTTAGAAAACGAAACTCAGGGGAGAAAAACACGTTTTGAAAGACCTTTGATGTGCAGCAACATGTACGCTGCATATTTTCGTATTACGAAGGTATAAATTTGAATTCCACGAAACAACGCATGTCACTTTCTGAAGCATTAAAATCGAGATTGCGATGTTCTTTTGTAAGCGTCATAGCTCATTCACGTGATCTCGCCAGCTTTGACAGCAATAGGACACGTGATGTAGTCAGCCAATAGCAAGATCACTCTTAAGTAGAACGAATACAAAACTAAGAAAAGTTAATGGCTTAAATTAATATACATAGCATTCACATATAATATTGGTCTCGAAGATTAATAAGTTGGAAGAGAAGCTAAGCTTCCACATACAATGTTGATCTTTTTTGCGCGTGTTACACTTTAAGATACATCACACAAATGTGCCAGTAAAATTTTTAATAACGACGCCAATGTCTCATCTTCTGGGCTCGAAATTCTTCTAAATGGTCGTCCTCCAAGAGTTGATTTTTAAATGAGAGTCAAACGCTTTGTGATTAAAGAAATTCATCGTACATTCTCGCACATTGTTCATCTTGCGTAAAAGGAAATCTGCTTTGAATGTAACGCTTTTCAAACAACTATTCGCAAATATTTTCCCGCGACCTGTTAGAAATAGGTTCGTTTCAGCAGTTGCAAGAAAGCGCCAGATAACTGGCGTCACCGCGCTTGTGCAGCTACGATGACGCAGGAAGCCCATATGTTCGTAAATGTCAAACATTACAATATCTTACATTATGTCATGAAAGAAACAAGACATCAAAGGAAACTTCAAGAGCGTCGGGATTTCGCGAACCATACTAAAATGCATAATTCGGCTTAAAATGCACATCCGTATGTAAATTTTCTTGGAGTACCAGTACTCATGTATGGTTCTTTATTACAGCATAATGCCATGCGCGCACTTAGAATGCAGCGAACAGTCGAAAATAGCCAATAGTGTGAAATTAAACACTTCGATTCAAATAAATTGACTGCCTCAGTAGAAAGGATTAATAAAAGCCAAATCTATTTAGCAAACCGGCAAAAATAACTTCATTGTTTTGTAAGGCGATTAATGCTTGACTGTCAAGGGTGGAAATAAAATCTGAATCTATTAACATATTTTAGCCTACTGTAATTATGAGAACGTATTTTAATTCATTTGATAGCTCCCAGCCACAAAAATTCGTTTTGTTACCATTTAACGTGAGAGCAATAAACGAAGAGGAAGCAACAAAATCATTGAACGTAAACACAGGTCACGTGCAGACGACTCACCTCCCCACCACAACACGGACTGCTCTGTGCATCAGCCCCGGATCTACGTTATTTCCGAACAGGGGCAATATTAAGTAGTGGCGCCCAGCCACACTTCCGTAACCAGAAGCGGGAGAAGGTGCTACTCGAATGCGACTCAATTGCGCATGCGCAAGAGCCCGCCCGCAATTGCTCAAACGAATCTAATTTAAACAATTGTTACGCTACGCTCATCGGAGGCAATTTGTTGTTATATAGCATTGCATAGTGTTTCTAAAGCCTTTGACACACTTTACTGTTGGCAGACGCTTGTATGAGCACTGTTTTGTTGTTGTATACCGGCATGTCCTTTGCAACTTAAGTTTTATTTTCTTTTTTTCTCTCCCATTCGTGTTTTGTTGCTGCAGTATTATTCTGCAGTAGCGGGATACAGTAATATCCTTTGTTAGAGTATTGGTTCTTACCAGTCAAAAATCACAAAAATTTAACTGAAAACTAAAACAATGAAAAATTCGCGGAATTCTAAACAATTCCCGGGTTTTTCCCGGTTTTCTCCCGGATGAAAAAGTTCCCGAGTTTTTCCTGGATCTCCCGGTTGTCCCGGGTCTTATACACCCAGTTTATTATGGCAACTTCACGGTACTATAGAGCATTAGCGATATTGCAAATTCACAAGCTAGCAGCAAATACGTAGAATAAGAATCTCGCCCAAGCTTCACAGATCGCCACAGCAACAAACAATAACACTCTAGTGAGAGGATATATACACAAATGATAATTAATACCCAAATGCGTAATGCATAAACTTGACTTAGTCTAAGAAATGAACTAAGAGCAGTAATCAAGCTGCAGCAAGATACATATTAGATATACATATAGATTTTATTTTAAGTGCGCACTGCAATATTTAGTGATTTCTCTGTGATTATGTGAATATTGAGTCCCTTTCCTAAGCGCAAATCCTTTAAGATCCTTGAGCCTATCCACTCCCCAGGATCAACTTGTAAAGATGCACGTGTGCTTGGGAAGTGAGGCACTACGTATAAAAATGAGAAGTTTCACGACGCGCAAGTTGCTTTTGTATTGGTCAATGTAAATTAAATTTTCTACCTCGTTGAGGAGTATTTTAAATTCTGTCGACATTCCGCGATTAGGCCCGCTTTGCCCACTATTCTTTGTCAACTGTTTGTATTTCGACACGAAATCCAGAGGCGAATTTGCTGTCTTCAAATCTGTCCTCGAATTTTCTTTAAAGACAAGCACATACGAGCGAAACTTTGACTTAAATGAATCACCAGTCACAAGTCACTAAATTAGATGAGCATTAAAAAATGTACTGGGCCTACAAAATGAATAAGCAAGCGTGATAAAGATTACTAAGAATGTAATTAATTTGTAAAGGAGATTGGAATGAATTTGGTCAAAGAAAAAGGACTTTTAATAGCTTACCTGTGACCGTAGGCATAAATGGTAAAAGAAAAGACTAATTAAGAAACAATTGTTCTGATTCAAAGTGGTCCATTAAATTATTTCTCGATTTAAATGAACTCTTGGAAATATTAGTATGTAAATCAACTTGTAAACACAGTGTGATGTTGTGAAGTGAGAATTTCATCAAATACAACGTTCACGCAGACGCTCAACACAGTGCAAGTGAAGTTGTAAAGTTCGACGATTTTCAGTGGCAGTATTCTACTGCACCATATGTGTGAAAAATTCATTGATGTGTGCGGTGTGTCATAATCAGTGTCATTCCACACATGCAGTTGCTACCACTTACTTGTGAATCCGTAACTGGATAGTGGACAGGGAGTGATGTGAGGCAGTTTCGGTGGCAGAAGCTCCCTTCAGCAATCTAAAAAGCACAAAGTCGCGATCCGACGAACAAAAGCGGCGCACGGCACCTCAAACGCGAAATCAACGCTCTGCAAGTAAGCTCCGGTCACGTGCGCGCGCAGACAATTGCAGGACTGCTCTTAACACTGGACGTTCAACCGCCAACACAGTTACTGTGCGCTACATCCTGTAGCAAAAACATTGACACCCAGTACTGAAAACATTTTTGTATGTATTATAAACCTTCTGAGAGACTCTAAGAAAGAGAAGTTAGCGTATTTAGTATAACGACTGATTATACACGGAGATAAGTCACAAGGTCATCTCAGAACACTGTTGAAATGTAAACTTTGACGAGAGGTCACCATTCTAATGAAAATAACCACCGAAAAAAAAGAAAACGTCAAAGGATCAGATCCTTCCTATATTCCATCCCATATGCATATAAAATTCGTTTTGTAAGCTATTCTAATATAAGATATTTTGTCTGTTTCATATGTGAAATAATTCGGAGACCCACTCTCGAGCCCTGAAAGTGAAAGATACGGACTTCCTTGTCGAGACCATCACCAGTGGCCGCTCTACAATCCAGGTCTATCATAAATAGTGTATGTGGTGCGACGAAAATAAGTGTATAATTAAGTACGATAACAGACAAAGCAATCAACTGACAAGACGATAACAATGTAATGAATACAGTCAAAACAGAAAGTTGTGTACCAGTTGTAATAGTCAAATTACTTTTACAACGACGAAAAATGAAGTGTGACTCTTTTTCCTCATAAATTTTGTAAATATGTGTGCTTATATCCTCAATTTTAAGAATCATCAATTAAGACTGAATCCATACAAGGACTGATAGAAACACAGAACAAATTCACAATGATCTACCGTCAGTAATTACAAATTGTAACGTTAATTCTTTTATTATGGAATGAATGTAAAATGAAAACATTCAATAAACTGCATGTTACACCCAAAAATTACAAATATTCCAATGGGCATGAGGATGGAATGAACCATTCCAGAGCAGCTACAGAATCCATCATTCTTCATCTTTGCCGTTCTTACACGGTGCCTTTAAATCTCTATGTACATGTGTCAATTAATGATATAAAAAAGAATTCTGTTGTTTCAAGACAAATGAGGCATTTGGCGCTCACCTTTTGCTGTTTGTATTCCGTGAAAGGCGGACGCGGACTTGCTGCGTTCCGCATAGGTATTTTATATTTTATGTGCAAATATTCAGTAAATGTGCTAACTGTTATTTTCCCAATCAGAAAACATGTAGTTTCTTGTAACTGATTACGAACAGACAGCATCAATAGGATATTTTGACGGTTATGTATAAAGTACACTACTGGCCATTAAAATTGCTACACCACGAAGATGACGTGCTACAGACGCGAAATTTCACCAATAGGAAGAAGATGCTGTGATATGCAAATGATTAGCTTTTCATAGCATTCACACAAGGTTGGCGCCGGTGGCGACACCTACAACGTGCTGACATGAGGGAAGTTTCCAACTGATTTCTCATACACAAACACCAGTTGACCAGCGTTGCCTGGTGAAATGTTGTTGTGATGCCTCGTGTAAGGAGGAGAAATGCGTACCATCACGTTTCCGACTTTGATAAAGGTCGGAATGTAGGCCTATTGCGATTGCGGTTTATCGTATCGCGACACTGCTGCTCGCGTTGGTCGAGATCCAATGACTGTTAGCAGAATATGGAATCCGTGGGTTCAGGAGGGTAATACGGAACGCCGTGCTGGATCCCAACGGCCTCGTATCACTAGCAGTCGAGATGACAGGCATCTTATCCGCATGGCTGTAACGGATCGTGAAGCCACGTCTCAATCCCTGAGTCAACAGATGGGGACGTTTGCAAGACAACAACCATCTGCACGAACAGTTCGACGACGTTTGCAGCAGCATGGACTATCAGCTCGGAGACCATGGCTGCAGTTACCGTTGACGCTGCACCACAGACAAGAGCGCCTGCAATGGTGTACTCAACGACAAACCTGGGTGCACGAATGGCAACAAGTCATTTTTTCGGATGAACCCAGGTTCTGTTTACAGCATCATGATGGTCGCATCCGTGTTTGGCGACATCGCAGTGAGCGCACATTGGAAGCTTGCATTCGTCATCGCCATACTGGCATATCACCCAGCGTGATGGTATGGAGTGCCATTGGTTACACGTCTCCCTCTTCTTCGCATTGACGGCACTTTGAACAGTGGACGTTACATTGCAGATGTGTTACTACCCGTGGCTCAACCATTGATTCGATCCCTGTGAAACCCTACATTTCAGCAGGATAATGCACGACCGCATGTTGCAGGTCCTGTGCGGGCCTTTCTGGATACAGAAAATGTTCGACGGCTGCCCTCGCCAGCACATTCTCCAGATCTCTCACCAATTGAAAACGTCTGGCCGATGGTGGCCGAGCAACTGGCTCATCAGAATACGCCAGTCATTACTCGTCATGAACTGTGGTATCGTGTTGAAGGTGCATGGGCAGCTGTACCTGTACACGCCATCCAAGATCTGTTTGACACAATGCCCAGTCGTATCAAGGCCGTTATTACGGCCAGAGGTGGTTGTTCTGGGTACTGATTTCTCAGTCTATATGCACCCAAATTGTGTGAAAATGTAATCACATGTCAGTTCTAGTATAATATATTTGTCCAATGAATACCTGTTTATCATCTGCATTTCTTCTTGGTGTAGCAATTTTAATGGCCAGTAATGTATTTATCCACAATGGTCATCTATTGTAATTTAATATGAAAAGGTACGGAACATTAAAAAAAACGTGTGTTAAAGATAAGTGTGCTTATTTTAGTAAATTAACCTTGATGATTTCCATCTCCTCATTTACTTGAACGATAATTATTTTGTGTTAGTTCATCATCAGAAATTACGATCACGCTGATGGGACGAACGCAGCATGAGGTAGAAGGAACATTATCGTTTTCCTATTATTTCTGATTAAACTTTTGTTTTAAGTGTGTAGTGTTGCTTTTCCTTTAAAGTCTGTAAATCTTCTGGTTTCTTAGTGTTGTTCAGGGTATGACTACATCGCGACTATAATAATGCACAGAAATTATAATGTTTCTTCCGAACGATCTGAAATAAATCAATCTGTTGCTCTTATTCAGGTATTTAATGCTCAACGTATGTTATTATAATAGTGTAATCAATCCATGATTCTGTTGCCAAGTGTCCCACCAAAATATTCACTTTTTCGACATTTTTGAGTAAAAAAATATAAAATAACAATTCTTTTTCTTTTCGCCCCCCAAGAGCAACGCTACACACGCTACACGGTAACTCCAGTTTTGTACGCATTCCCAGTTGTGGCAATCATTCAAAGTATTACAAAGCAAATTTTTTAAAAGAAAGTTACACTTACATTCAATGTATTAAAAAAGAAATTATTTAAAAAACGTTACATCATTTTTCTTCCAAGGAATTTGCATCATTTTGCAAACACAATGGAACACGTTATGTGAGGACAGCACCAATCTCGCTACAATCTAACGGCGAGGCCGAACGTTTCGTTCGAACGTTCAAGAAGCGGATGTCATAACTTGAAACCTCACATTCATATCGTACTTTTCCCGTTCCTGACATTTCGCCGGCTGAACATCTCTGTGGGAAGCGCGTTGTTCTTACTGAGCTGCTCCAACTTCAGAATTCCTCTGAAAGCGTCATCGGAACGTCAGAATTCAATATCGAGTGTACAAGAAACCAAATTTATGGGAATCCGGCTCTGTTCTCAGATCAGCTGGCAGAGCGCGTTTAACTATTCGCTGCAGAGCGGGCACGCATCACTCCCACCAAAACCAGCAACGCTTCCGTGAATTCAGTGATCCTGCCATAGATCAAAGTGTTTCAGATTTCTTCACTCCACGACGCCCGGCCGCTGTGACGCAGCCACATCCATCCTCCGCAATGCAGCCTCCTCTTTCCGAGCGGGTGCCTCCTCCTGCGGCCGTCTCACCTGCGACACTCTCCACCTGTGACACTGTTACTGACAACGCCGCAGGTGGCCTCCCTCGTGGACTTCGACGCCGTCACCGTCGGCTAGTTCCCGACATCCTCTGCAGCCCACTCCATGCTCCTACCTGTGCCTGATTTCCCGGGGCAGTTCCTCTGGTGCTCTCAAGACGCAATGTCTGAATGCGGGTTGACATGCTGTGCCTCCAGCAAAAAGACAAGCCGCATCACTACCCGTGGCACAGGCCTTCCCCCGTGCCTTCCAACTTGGGCGAGGAGGGTAGCGATATCGGCCGCTATCCTATCTGCCGCACTTAGAAATAAGCGCGCCACCAGTTACCTGCCACGTTTCCTACAGCCGTCACCGCGGCATAAGGGCGCTGCCACGAACGACGAAGCCGCTGCCAATGAGAAGCAGCTCCAGCGGCGAACACTCATGGATTGAGCCCACATCCGAGTAGGAGTACCACAGTGGTCCGTCCTCGGACCCCTAAAATACTTAGGAGTTACTATCCGGAGCGATCTGAAGTGGAATGATCACATAAAACAAATAGTGGGAAAAGCAGGCGCCAGGTTGAGATTCATAGGAAGAATTCTAAGAAAATGTGACTCATCGACGAAAGAAGTAGCTTACAAAACGCTTGTTCGTCCGATTCTTGAGTATTGCTCATCAGTATGGGACCCTTACCAGGTTGGATTAATAGAAGAGATAGACATGATCCAGCGAAAAGCAGCGCGATTCGTCATGGGGACATTTAGTCAGCGCGAGAGCGTTACGGAGATGCTGAACAAGCTCCAGTGGCGGACACTTCAAGAAAGGCGTTACGCAATACGGAGAGGTTTATTATCGAAATTACGAGAGAGCACATTCCGGGAAGAGATGGGCAACATATTACTACCGCCCACATATATCTCGCGTAATGATCA
Organism: Schistocerca cancellata; assembly: GCF_023864275.1. Classification (NCBI taxonomy): domain Eukaryota; kingdom Metazoa; phylum Arthropoda; class Insecta; order Orthoptera; family Acrididae; genus Schistocerca; species Schistocerca cancellata. The sequence goes on along the minus strand of NC_064633.1, from coordinate 438,191,523 downwards.
CAACGAAAAGATCCGAGAAATTAGAGCAAATACGGAGACTTACAAGCAGTCGTTCTTCCCACGCACAATTCGTGAATGGAACAGGGAAGGGGGGATCAGATAGTGGTACAATAAGTACCCTCCGCCACACACCGTAAGGTGGCTCGCGGAGTATAGATGTAGATGTAGATGTATTGTACTGTCTCTATACAGCCGACATCCCAAAAACGCCGAGGGTAAACCTTGCAAGTAGGCTCTTTAGGTTTTCTTATTGGTAACGCCACTTAGCGCTCTGGCTGTGCTGTGTGCAGTCTGTGGCTAGTTTGCATTGTTGTCTGCGATTGTAGTGTTGGGCAGCTGGATGTTAACAGCGTGTAGCGTTGCGCAGTTGGAGGTGAGCCGCCAGCAGTGGTGGATGTGGGGAGAGAAATGGCGGAGTTTTGAAATTTGTAAGACAGGATGTCATGAACTGCTATATATATTATGACTTTTGAACACTATTAAGGTAAATACGTCGTATCCACTACTTCCGTGTGCATTTTCTTTTACTGCTCAGACTTTGAGGGAAAAAAACTGCAATTTTACTGTGATGACTGATCAGGACTGTCTTTATGGACTGTGAGAAAATTTTAGCTTTTGACCAACATTGTATCGGTTCGTATGTGCATTTGATTTCTTTGTTATTGTAATTCTGAAAGATTTTTTCAAATCTGTATTGGCCACTGCCCAAAACAATTTGTAAACTTTTTTGTGGGGAGCATGGGGGCTATGTAAGTGGGCTGTTTAGGTTTTCTTATTGGTAACGCCACGTAGCGCTCTGTATGAAAATCACTGGCTGTGCTGTGTGCAGTCTGTGGCTAGTTTGCATTGTTGTCTGCGATTGTAGTCTTGGGCAGCTGGATGTTAACAGCGCGTAGCGTTGCGCAGTTGGAGGTGAGCCGCCAGCAGTGGTGGATGTGGGGAGAGAAATGGCGGAGTTTTGAAATTTGTAAGACTGGATGTCATGAACTGCTATATATATTATGACTTTTGAACACTATTAAGGTAAATACATCGTTTGTTCTCTATCAAAATCTTTCATTTGCTAACTATGCCTATCCATAGTTAGTGCCTTCAGTACATCGAATCTTTTATTTAGCTGGCAGTAGTGGCGCTCGCTGTATTGCAGTAGTTCGAGTAACGAAGATATTTGGTGAGGTAAGTGATTTGTGAAACGTATAGGTTAATTTAGTCAGGGCCATTCTCTTGTAGGGATTACTGAAAGTCAGATTTCGTTGCGCTATAAAAATATTGTGTGTCAGTTTAAGCACAGTCTAGTATAATTTTTCTAAGGGGACGTTTCAACCAGGCGCTTTACGTGGACGACTCAGCGCTGTTCGCGAAGAGCGAGAACGCACAACTGCTGCGTCGCCGCCTACAGCTCGCCTGCGACGAGCTTGGAATTTGAGCCGCCAAACATTGTGTTAACAGACCAATATCGAGGGGGACCCCTAATGGCGTGGGCTGGGATTATGGTTGACCAGTCGAACACCCCTTCATGAAACTGCATGGGTGAATCAGCAAGGCTTAACTGCTGTCAGGTATCGTAAGGAGATTTTGGGACCTCATGTGCGGTTGTTGTGAGGAGATGTGGTCCCAGACTTCGTATTCATGGACAGTAATGCTCCTCCTCATAAAACACATGTGGCTGATGTTTTCTCGGAAACGAAAGATACCGCAATCTCGGCGTGGCCTGCTCGCTCTCCCGATTTGAATCCCACAGAGCATGTCTGGGATGTACTAGGAGTACGAGTTGCCACGTATCAGCATCCACCTACCACTCTCCAAGACTTGCGAACATCTCTGCAGAAAACCGGGAGGTATTGACTCTAACTGAGAATGAAGACGTCATGAACAGCTTGCCCCATCGTTGTCAGACCCATATTGCACTCAGAGGTGGTCACATCCCAAACTGAGCACATTAACCAGTTGTATGAAAGTGTGTGCAAATCCGACAAATTGGAAAAATGAAAAACATGATTGTCTACCACTACGCATGTTTCAGTTGTTTACGTTCTGCATTATTTACATTATTTCTATTTCACTATCATCTGTTTATACTGTTTTGTGGAAAAATAAACGCAACATAGCAAAATTTCCGTTTGTGCTTTAATTCTGTACATTAAATATCCTACAAATTAGGTCTCATGCATTTTTCTCTAGGAACAACAGTTTGTGTGAAGAGAGCGAGAGAAAATTGAAGATATCACGCAACGGTCATTTGCTCTACGATAGGTGGTCGTTGTACGCCAGTTTGAGGTAATTTCTCGAATTGATAGACCCCAAGTGTCATACGTACATCGAGCTGTTCCTCTCGACTTCCGCCACACCACTATGGTACTGGCCCACATCCAGGCTCACCACTAATCGTTTCTCGCGCGAGCCATACGCGTCTCAAACATACACAAAGTACCTTCTGCTACACACTTAAGGTGATTTGCGGACTATAGGTGTAGATGCAAACAGTTATCGTTTACCCCAGATTCCGTATATAAATAATCATCTAAGTCTCCTACTATACTGTAAATGCGCTCTACACTAATAATAAATCTGTAAAACTATGAACTTTGAACACGATTATCCACAACTGCTTGACGAATTTCGATCGGGTTTCCAGAGGAAACTTCAGTAAAGCTTGGAATATCGTATAGTCTTTATTTAATAAAAATCGGATCATGAAAACAAAGAAGATACCGTGATTCAAAGTTGTATCTAAAACCGTCGTATGTATATGTTTCTCTGTTTCAACTCTCTAATCTCCAAACCTACTAGAAGAGTTTTAATGTGATTTTCACAGGCAACTTGAGAATAGCTTGGGGAACCGTAAAGGCTTTATTTTGTCAAAATCGGATCAAGGAAACAAAGGTACCGTAACTGAAAATTCTGTCCAAACTAAAATTGTAAATGAAAAAGTAGCTCTGTCTGTTACATTTTCAATATTGACCTGATCAACCGCTTTCGATGAAATTTGATATGAATGCAGGGTGAATCCTGAGAAAGAACAGGATACTTCAGACAGTGTGTAGTACAAGCTACTTAATGATTTGAGGAATACCATGTGAATTAGGGAGAAATATTTGCAGTTTGGAGAAGTTATTTTATCTTTCACTTTTCATCTTCATCACATTTGTGAAAGTGCCTTTATTGATTGATATATGCTACATGATATGATTCAAAGTGATGAATACAATACATATACAATCTTCAGTTTTTATAATCCAAACTTCCACACTATGTGTTGCATAATGCACACGTTGTGTAATGTATAGATAATTCAATGGCACCATGCACACGCACGCTCTTCTGCCCATGCCCCTTTGTACACACAGCTAGGCAGCGCCGCTGCGCGTGTCTAGGCGTTGTGTGTTGGTAGAGCTCTGGAGTGGAAAGAGTGAGGCGCACATCGCGAGCTGTGCTTACCTGAAGAGGCAGACACGTAGGGGCACATGATGTTATTGCGCGTACAGTAGCTTACTTACTCAACATCACAACAAAACTACTGAAATGCGAGGAGAGCCACGGGTAAAAGCTAATAAGTAATACGAGTATTTTATTATTTATTATCCCTTCTGGAGTTGAAAGTTTAACAGAAAGCAATGTAATACTTTAAAGAGCAATCACCGAGATGTTTCTAATACACTGTCAGAAGAAAGAATAAATTCAGAACACACACAGATCTTACTGTACGAAAAAAAAAAATCTAACCAATGAATCCTACTCCATAAACACACATCAAAATACGTTTTGCGTCACCTCGGTTCCCAGAACTCCTAAAGATAGACGTTGACTGTGGATACTGTACCACGAACACAGTCCCTTTGGCTGTTCAGAGATGTCACTAAACCCGCCCAAGGATTTAAACAACCATGCATGAGCAGCACCCATTAGAGGGAGGGGGTCCGACAGTCGATCAGTTCCAGTCATTTTGGTGTCTGTAGTTCAACCACGCTTAGACAGTCAATACTCAAAATGGTTCAAATGGCTCTGAGCACTATGGGACTCAACTGCTAAGGTCATTAGTCCCCTAGAACTTAGAACTAGTTAAACCTAACTAACCTAAGGACATCACACACATCCATGCCCGAGGCAGGATTCGAACCTGCGACCGTAGCGGTCTCGCGGTTCCAGACTGCAGCGCCAGAACCGCGCGGCCACTTCGGCCGGCCACAGTCAATACTACGGTTCGATCGCGTCCGCATTGTTATTGTGTATTGGAACTTTTCCTTCGAAAAGAAAAGCATTGTAGTCGTCTGTTTAAGTTAAAATCCATTATAAATTTCTATATTTCTTTTCATGTAGAAGGTATGATATTGTTAAGTCTGAAGATGTTTTTGACACATCTTGTAATTTGATGGAACAACCATTTCGGATCGTTTTCACAGAGTTTACTGTTGACTATACGTGTCCAGAGGCGCCCTGTGTGCTGGCGCCGCGAGCCCACACGGCAGTGGGGCCATGCAGAGATCAGGCAGCGCCTCGCGGGACCTGCCAGACTGCATCACGTGCCATCCCACGTGGTCGACACGTACTCTCTGAGACGCGCTGCATCGAACTTCCTATCCCGTTCGTAATATTCTACCAACGATTACAGGCTACACCTCCTATTCCCGAACGACAGTCGATAAATGTTGTTGACAGAGGTAAACTACACTTTCGCACAAAGCTTTTACGACTGATTGATGACTGGCCGAATTTATTATTCCGAGTTATAGTGTTCCTTCTTGATCTCAACGACAATCAATCAACAATAATTAAAGTAACAACGCTAAAAAGGCTGAATACGGGGAAAAAAATTTGTAGTCAATAATTTCAATACACTAGTAGGAGGGAATGACGTGAACAACGTACTACAAAATCCGACTGAAAGAGGGGGGGGGGGGTGAGTGTGGATTGGGTATGCACTTGAAGGTCACTTTTGTACGTTCTTCTTGCCTAACACGGAAACCACGGCTTCTAGGGAAAACGTATGTCTGTAGAAAAGTAAATTACACTGGTGTCCAAAATTAAAGCAAAATCGCTATTTCCCCGTCCTATGTTTAATTCACGACATAATCGTATAAACTGTCAGCAGATATCCGTACAATTGTATTCTATACCGAAGACGGCACTCCGGTCAACGGACAACCACGCCAACCATGGCGTCAGGGCAACTATCATATAGGATAGTGTTTGCCGACTAGTCCCACATCCATAGTAGCCGTCTACGCAGTCACAAACGGTGCAATGCGGACAGAGAAGGCGCCTACCAAACTCTCTGTGGTGGAGGGCCACAGGAAGAATAGAAGCAAGACAGTCGCAAACTGATGTGTACCAATGGCTTAATATGAATTGTTCTGTTGTTTCGTGGATGTGGCGACACTTTATAGAGATCGAAACTGTATCCCACAGTGGAGGACAGGGCTGACCACGTGTGACATCAGAGAGAGAGGACCGTTTCTGGCTATAAGGGCACGACGGTACCGCCTTAGTACTGCACGGCAACTGGCATTTGAACTCGCAGCATCCACTGGACGCGTTGTGTCGAGGCAAACTGTGTACAGAAGGCTTTGGCAGAGGGGCCTTTATTGTCGGAGAGCTGCTGCATGCGTAACTCTGACGCGTCTTCTCAGAAGGGAACGTCTGGAGCGGAGTCGTCAACATGCTACCTGGACGGTCGAATAGTGCGGCAATGTTCTTTTCACAAGTGAGTCGCAATTTGATCTGGTGAGTGATTCTTGACAGATGTGCATCTGGATTGAACGTGGTGGTGGTGGCTCTCAGCACTATGGGACTTAACATCTGAGGTCGTCAGTCCCCTAGAACTTAGAACTACTTAAACCTAACTAACCTAAGGACATCACACACACCCATGCCCGAGGCAGGATTCGAACCTGCGACCGTAGCAGTCCCGCGGTTCCGGACTGAGCGCCTAGAACCGCTAGACCACCGCGGCCGGCCTGATTGAACGTGGAACACGTGGAAGTCGATTTTCTGAGACTCCTAAAAGGTGATCCCCTGGATTCAAGTCGGGACTCTGGGCAGGTCAAACCATTCCAGGAATTAAACTCAAACCATCCAACGGATTTCTATAGCGTATAGCTTGATTGATCACTCAAAAACAGTCGTTTTCAGTCATCTACTGTCCAATGGCATCGCATTTTAGACCACCTCAATCGTCGCTTACCATCGACTAAAGACATGTTTGACTTTCAAGGAGATGCTCGACCACTTCGCGCCATTATTTTTAGACTCCAACGCCAAGTTATTGTGCTAGCTCGACTGATGGTAGCAGTTAGGAACTCACGAGTGATTCCTTCCGCGAATTTCATGTAATTTGTTACAACCAATCTGCGCAGTGATAGATAGTCCCTATCTGTCAGCACACGATGTTTGCTTGGTACAGGTTTAACTTTAGTTACTGCCACTTCACAGTCATATGACCAACAGTCGACTTGGGCAGCCTCGGAAGGGTAGAAATGTCACTAAGGTAAGAACCGGTTCCCAGCCCACGTTCGAAGTCACTGAACTCTCCAGACAGACACATGCAGTTGGTTGGTTGGTTGGTTGGTTGATTCAGGGGAGGGGACCAAACAGCGAGGTCACCGGTCCCATCGGATTACGGCCGAATGGGGAAGGAATTCGGCCGTGCCCTTTCAAAGGAACCATCCTGGCATTTGCCTGAATCAGTTTAGGGTAATCACTGATAACATAAATCATGCGAGTCCAGTGTGCTAACCATTGCGCCACCTCGCTCTGTGACAGATTCAGTTGATACTGCTTCTTTGCTGGCAAAACAATAATCCCCACCATCCTTTATACTGTGGCCGGCCGGTGTGGGCGAGTGGTTCTAGGCGGTACAGTCTGGAACCGCGCGACCGCTACGGTCGCAGGTTCTAATCCTGCCTTGGGCATGGATGTGTGTGATGTCCTTAGGTTAGTTAGGTTTAAGTAGTTCTAAGGTCTAGGGGACTGATGACCTTAGAAGTTAAGTCCCACAGTGCTCGAGCCATTTGAACCTTTATAGCCGGCCGCGGTGGTCTAGCGGTTCTAGGCGCTCAGTCAGAAACCGCGCGACTGCTGCGGTCGCAGGTTCGAATCCTGCCTCGGGCATGGATGTGTGTGATGTCCTTAGGTTAGTTAGGTTTAAGTAGTTCTAAGTTCTAGGGGACTAATGACCACAGATGTTTGTAACCTCCCCACAGAATTTTGAAAAAAGGGCAATAACCTCCCAAGAAATAATAAAAAAAGGAAAATATTTAAATGCTAATAGTCATCGTGCTCAGTGTAACCTCCCCACAAAAATTTTGAAAGGACAATAATTAAATGTTAATGGGAATCGTGTTAAACGTAACCTCCCAGCAAATTCTAACAAGACAATACAAATGTTAATGTGCACAGAGCCAAGTGTGATTTCCCAGCAAAAAATAAAAAGAAAAGTCTATGATAATGAAAACGTGCCAAAAGTTATTTCCCCACAAGATTACTGAATAATAATGACCCTAATGTTGTTGAGCTCCCACAAAACATCGTTAAATTGAAATAAAAGCGACTGTACCTTCGCTACAAAAATATTGAAAAATAATGGCCTAATGTAAACTCGACACAAAAATTGAGAAATGAACATTCAATTGTAATGATTTTTTCTTTTTAATAACGATTGCTTTGAAAACAGAATTATTATTGGGGCATTTCTTGAACAAGTTAATTACAATTACAATACATTATTAGCTGAGCGCAATGCTGCTTCATTACCTTATTTAACAATATACCTCGTCCTAAATCGTGACCAGAGACCCATGTCGACGCCCGCCGACTCCTCACACACAACTGTACTGACTGACTACTACTCTCGAACTGAACTAACTCGCAACTAAACTACATGCTCTCGCGACTCGTACCACCACTGCGTCCAACTCGGAACTGCACACTCGCGCGGTCAAGCGCAGACTAGCAACGATAAAAAACTCTCTGGTCAGAGATTCTGTCATGCCTCGCCATCGCTGTATTGAATACACTGAACACATACGTGTTTCATAACCCTCCACTGGGGGGGGGGGGGGGGGGGGCAAAAATTTGGCAGCGATGGTGAGTCATTTGGACTTGCCATGAGCAACAAATTTTTTCTTAACTAATTAACTTTACAATTACAGAGAATATACAGATGTAGAACATGAAGTAAATATGGTGCACATGCACCAAGTACAAAACATATCAGACAAAGACAAAATATATACAATGAGTACAAAACATATTCACAAATGGCAACGGTGCACACGCACAGTAGTACAGAATATATCAGCAAATGACGAAATCTATACACAATGAGTAACAAATGATATAAGTGCATACGAACTGAAGTATTGAACATATCAGGAAATCTCAAATGTATAGGCAACGAGTACAAATCAAATTAAAAAATGAGAAAAGTGCACAGGCACTGAAGTTCAGTAGAAAACATATTAACACATGACATAAGTGCACATGCACTGAAAAATTCTTCAAAGTTTTCACAACAAATCTCATTGACAGATGACATAGGTGCACATGTACTGTAGTTTAGAACATATCAGCAAATCAAAATGTACATGCAATGAGTAGTAATTATGTTATAAAATGACAAAAGTGCACACGCACTGAAGTAGTGAACATATCAGGAAATCACAAAATGTATACAGAATGAGTACAAATCATACTAACAAATGACGAAAGTGCACAAATGCACATACAATGAGTAGAAATCATGTTAGAAAAATCAGCAAAAGTGCACACGCACTGATATTCAGAATATATCAGCAAATCGAAAAAAGAAATGTATAGGTCATGAATGCAAATCATGTTAGCAAAAGAAGATTTTCACTGTGTTACAAGAATTAGGATAGGAAAGGGAAGGATTGCATCATGGCTGTAGCACTTTAGGTAGCACGCAGCTGCACTGAAAGTCCATATCTTTCCACAGAAGTACAACACCAGGTGAGACAATCTGAAGTTCTTTTCCCATAAGTGTTTATCAGCGTAGCCAAGACACTGAAATGTCGTAGTAACATTCCATGTTGTCACTTTGGCAGTACATTCGGTTCACCAAACAGTGGGATCATAATAACGTCTCCATCACTCACGCTGGTGGACAGCATGTCGTGTCAACACCACGCGTTTACAAGGCACACCAACGTAGAATTAGTGCAAAACCAAATATAGTGCTCCATGATCAAGAGGATATACAGGACAAATGGATATTGCAGTAATTCAGGGTAGTCAGGTCAGAAGGTAAAGGACATTAAGTCACATATTAGTATTCAATGAGAATTACAATAGTAGTTTGCGGCATTCATAGCGCAGTTATTGAACATTTCTGTACCATGTATGTAATATTACAGAAAAATGTTCATTAATTGATTTACAGACAACATTGTCATTGATCATTTCAAAACCGTAATCAGTAGCGTTCATTTTCCAGTTACAAAGCATAATTAGTAGCACTCATCTCCTTGTTACAAAGCATAATTAGTAGCATTCATTTCCTAGTTACAAAGCATAATTAGTAGCATTCATTTCCTAGTTACAAAGCCTAATTAGTAGCATTCATTTCCTAGTTACAAAGCATAATTAGTAGCATTTATTTCCTAGTTACAAAGCATAATTAGTAGCATTCATTTCCTAGTTACAAAGCATAATTAGTAGCATTTATTTCCTAGTTACAAAGCATAATTAGTAGCATTCATTTCCTAGTTACAAAGCATTATTAATCATTGGTCATTTAAATACCGTAATTAGTAGTATTCATTATTCAAGTGACATATTATTTATAGCTGATCAGCATTACTCAGAACTCTCTTAAACTGGTATCATTATTTGGGACTGGTATACATTTCTTTTTGGTTAGCAATGCATTGCTTTGGGTAATTATAGGGGAAAGCAAGAAAAAGTTGCTTCTGGGTTGTTGCTGTAAATGAAAATGTGTAACGTCATTCGTCATGAGTCCGCTGTTGCAAGATTATGAAACAAGTAGAGTATATGTAGTCACATTCATAAATGATATAGATTTAATGAACAACTGCTTATAGCACATTAACCTCATAAATAATTTCTCCTGCGAAAATATATAAAAAAATGGATTATTAAGCTGAAAGAAGAAATGCATTTAATGCTGAAAAGTAGTGAACTTCGAATTAACAGGTAGTGAAATGTGTATAAAAATGTGTTCCATAGCTGTCCTTTCCAAAACCTTCATTCATCCTACCAAGCAACAAAATACCTACTGTCAAAACGAACTGCAACAAATACTTAAATAACTACATAGCATAAATACATAACTTCAACATTATCCTCATCTGTAAAGAAAAAGACTTCATTATTCATCACTTCATTATCTATATTATCATAACTCCATTATTATCATCACCTGTAAAGAAAAAACTTTATTATTCATTGTAGCATATTCTTCATCATTATTCATCACCACTCATTATCATCTGCAAAAAATCACCTCATTATTCATTATACAACTATTCCTTATCTCTAGCATATTTCATTACTAACACTAAGATGTGTAGTTCTGTCTGACAGCCTGCATCAATTGCTTTGTATTCTGAAAGAAAAAATTAGTTAAGACTGCTATTCTGCGATGTGTATAGTATATTCTTGTTAATCCTGATCCATTTACTCTTCCTCATAAGGTTTTTGTATCTTCTTTCGTCTATTCCGTAGGTGGAATTCCCATTTCTGTTTAATTTAGTTCCTTTACACGCATCATTTCTTTCTGAAATTGATGAACAAAGATTAATGTCTTGCATTTAAATCATATACCCATTAGATAAAAACTGGTTTATAGTAACATAACTGAGCATACAGCATAACATGACAGAAAACGTAATATGTCAGAAACGTAGACAGTGTTCAAAAGCAAAATGTACACAGAATATCATAATGCAGCAGCAAAAAAAAAAAAAAAAAAAAAAAAAAAAAAAAAAAAAAAAAAAAAAAAAAAAAATGTAAAACAGTCACGATGTTGAGATATCATAGGGCAAAAATGTCAAAGTCAACTGGTGTTTGCTATATGTTAACTAATTCATAGTGCATACAAACAAAACAGGAAAACAATCATACATACAAAAATTGGAAAATGTGCACAGTCTGATGTGTAACGACAAGTAAAGCGACCCGCTAACCTTATCTTGCCGGGTACTTGCCAAGAAAAAATACGACAGTCATCAGTAGGTAATCACATAAATATAACTTCATAAGTGGTCATAAAATGTGTAAGTTCGTCTGGAAAAATATGCACGGTCTGATGTGTGACGACAAGAAGAGCAACCTGCTAGCCTTACCTTGCCGGGCACTTGCCAAGAAAAAATACGACAGTCATCAGTAATTAGTCATGTGAATATAATTGCGTAAGTGATTATAAAAATTAGTAAATGGCATCATAGCATGTTAAATCATAAAGTGTCTTCATTCAATAAAGGGTTTAATATTGGAGACATGGTGGTTGCCTTTACTTTTTCTGGTTCTCAGAGTTTCGACGTGTACTACATTGGGGTGAGGAATGCTGCGAATCCGATATGGACCTGCGTATAGAAGCTCAAATTTACTGCAGTTACCTTTTATTTTGTTGGATAAATAGTGTGTACGTACTAATATCTTCTGTCCAACGTGAAAGTCACGGCGTGTACAAACCTGTTTTTGTTGTCTTCTCCGACGCTCTGCGGCACGTTTGATGTTCTTCAGCGCAATGTCAATTATTTCACGGTGTCGTAGTCGACGAGACGTAGGAAAGTTTACCAATTCTTTAATTTTGGTAGGTGTTTCGACGTTTTTCAATATTACAGACGGAGATAGCATAGTGGATTCATTTGGTATGGAGTTAATTACATCCTGGAATGAGAATATGTGTGTGTCTGTTGTCGAAAACTGCAGCTTGCTGTAAAAAAATTTTTTGTGTAGTTGCATGCGTTCGTCGTCTGTATTTGCACTGCTTTGTTTAACTTTATCAGAAATCATCTGCATTACGTTGTAGTCAGCTTCGTCTGCAGTATTATAGTTATGTACGTACGTATCCGTGAACAATGTGGAATTACAGTCTATGTTACGTGATGCACAAATGACCTCTGTACGATTAATTGTTTGTTCTTCTGCAGATAAAGAGTGCTGGAATTCTCGTCCTTCAACATTAAATAGGAATTTTGAAAATCAATAACTGCGTCGTGTTGTACCAGAAAATTAGTACCTAAAATAACGTCTGTTGTCTATAAAGGAACAATCCAAAAATTTGAGTGAAATGTATGACCTGCAATACAAAATGATAAATGTGTCTGTAATTTAACATCTACTCCTTTACTCGATACTGCTCCTTTCACTTTCGTTTTGCCTAATGGTAATGTAGGATATGTATTCTCTTTATTACACTCGTTGAAAGTTTCTTCATTAATAACTGACATAGGTGAGCCGGAATCGATTACTGCTGAAAATTTCGATGAACCAATTTTAATTTCGATGACAGGATGTGAAATGGATTTTTGCACAATTGGTCTTTCCTGCAAAAGAGTGTCTCTGATATCGTCGAAAGTAATTACATTTTCGTGAACAACATTCTGCGTGTCAAAAGTAGTGTTTGTGTTACTGGAAGATGCGACCTGTACAGTATCTAGTCAGATTCTATCTGACGTGTTATTATTTTCACGAGGATTCTGTGGCATTTCCATTGTTCTGTTATTTCTTCCAGACGTATTACGCTCTGGATGATATCTACTGTCGGGTTCATTCATGAGAATATGTTCTTGTGGATGATTTTGCTGTTGGTAGAACCGACTGTTATTAAACGTACGCTGAAAATTGTGTTCATTATTTTTACGTCTGCCATGATAGTCATTTCTATACGGCGCATTGCAATAAGAATTGAAATATTGTGTTTTCTGTACGTAGTTATTTCTTTGCTGCCGTGCGTTACTATTTGTTGTACCAGGGACTATACGTGCACGCGGCGAAACATTAAAGCTTGGTTGACCTTGTAGACTGCATTGTTGGTTACGTATGCTAAGCGGCTGACTTTCATGCTGTTGCGGAGAAAAACCTCTGTTGTTACAAAAAAAAAATGCGTTTGCTGTTAATTTTACACATACTGATGATTACGATTTTATCTGTTATTATAATTATGGAGATAGTTGTCATTACGGGAGTGTCTAAAGAGAAGTGTCACTTTCGGTAAAAAATTGTCGTATCGGGTTTTCTTGACTTATTTCTTAATTCTAGGTAGAGCAATAGTTAAAAAGCTGTTTTGATAGATATAAAGGATAGTAGAAGAGAAGGCAGCAGTGCAGAAAACTAAAGATGAAACAGCACTACTACGGCTCGGGACCCTATGCACGCTACGGCACATATTCATTAAAGCGTAATGAATCCCCTGGGGTCAATTACGCGCTGCAAATAAATTTTAGCTTTTGCATTACAGGCAATGGCGGTAAAAATGCACAAACAAATTGCTGTATCCCTGTTAATTGTAGTTTCTGTATTACACGCAATGCTGTTGAAAATACATAAATAAATTGTCGTATCCAGTTCAAAGCGTGTACCTGTGCTCTGTCATTATTAAATTCCTTAGATTTTCTTACTGATAAAAATTGCTTTTAATCATTATCGTCTCTGAATTTGAGAACACGTTCAGGTTTGTGTGAGAATCTGTTTGTCTGTGTCATTTCGGATTTCAAGTCGCGTAGCTTCTGTAAATTACTCAAGTTACACTGGCTGTACGAGTGTGAGAAACGATCGGAGTGTGCCGTACGCTGTGCTGTGTTATTCAGTGAAATATTTTTCATTTCTGTTACTTTAATACCTTCGTCATTCTGCTTGGTATGTTGTTCACATTTCTTATCGACTTCTGTATCCGCAGTGTGTGAAAGTTCTGGTGACTTTAAATTAAACTCGTCGTATGCCTGTGCTTTGTCATTTTCGAATACTTTAGATTTTCTTATGGATAAGAATTGATCGTGATCAACATTATCGTCACTCAACGTGTGAACAGGTCCACGATTGTAAGAGAATCTATTTGTCTGTGTCTGTTCGGAATCTAAGTCCCGTACTCTCTGTAGATTACCCAAATTATACGCGCTGCGCGAGTCTGAAAAATGTTCGTAAAGTGGCGTCTGCTGTGATGTGTTATTAACTGAAATATTTTTTATCTCTGTTACCTCTTGCTGTAAACTTGACAATTTTCTACGCAATGTATTGTTAGACGAATCGATCGCATTAATTGTCTGCTGTAAATTTTGGAATTCAGGTGTTTGGTTAAATGAAACCGGTGAGGTATCGTCTGATTTGCTGTCATTATTACTTTCAATAACATCAATACGACTGGCCAATTCATCACATTTTTCAGTCAGTATTTTTACCTGATCATAGTTCTTACTGTCAGAGGCATTAATCTGTTTTTGCATTTTACGTGTGGTTTCCACGTCAGCTTTGATGTCATCGGAATCCTGTGTTAGTTCTAATTGTTCGAGTCTGTCGGTCATGCGTATCTGTTTTTGATTTAAGATCAGAAATTTCATCACGTAATTCGGTGTTCAACTGTTCGATGGTATTAATTTTGTCGGACACTGTAGTAATATTGTTGTCTACATATGTTTTTGCTTTCGCGAACAGTTTACGTTTGTCTTCTTGTCTCCGTGCTGTGATTGTTTCCATTACTTGTCGTTTTGCTTTATTCTGATCCTGTATAAATTTACGGAAACGCGTATTACTGTTTTCTAGGTGGTGATTAAAACGCTCGTCAATTTGACGGTTCTGTTGTTCGAATTTCGCGTCTATCTTTGCATCCATTGTGCGTGAAAGTTCTGCTGTAATTACTTTAAACTCGTCGCGTAATTGTGTTGCTTTTTCAGAGCATTGTTTACCGACTGCATTAATTTCTTCTCTAAGTGATTCTGTTGCAGTTGTTTGCATATCTCTTAATTCTTGCGCAACAGATCTAATTTCTTCGCTACTTTTCCTAGCACAAGCCTCAATTTCCTCGCGTAATTGTTCCTTAGTATCATGACACTGCGCGGCAACGTCTCTAATTTGTTCACTAAGCTGTCTGGAATTGTTATCTAATTTTTCATTTAACTGTCTGGAATTGTTGTCTAATTTTTCATTTAACTGTTTGTTCTGTTCACTAAGTTGTCTGTGATTATTGTCTTGCCTTTCATTCTGTTGTTTGGAATTTTCATTAAGGTTGTCTAATTTTTTACTAAATTTGTCTTGTTTTTCACTCTGTTGTTTGAATTCTTCCCTAAATTGTAGCAACACTGCCATAATTTGATCCAAGCCAAAATTAATATTTCTATTCTCTGTGCTGTATGATGGTGTATCGAAAATTGTCACGTTTTGTGTATCCATCTGGATATTTTGTGACAATTGAAAAGGTTTACTGATCGGATGTGCACTTTTAGTGCCTACCTCGGAATTAAATAAATCCGACGCACTCTGATTACACTGTTCATTTTCATTAGAAAGATTCGTCTGTCCGTTACGTGAATTTTCCAAACCGGGTGTGTTAAGCTGAGCAGCGCTCATTACAATAGAGCGCCCCGCGTCATCAATTGTCGTCAAATTAACAGAGGAGACAATCGAGTTCGTTTGTTCATCATTAAGATATAAATCATCATTAGTGGTTGGAACACACTGATTGTCTGTGAACGCATGATTGTCATCATTACATTGCGGTCACAGTTACTATCGGTCAAGTTGTTTAATTCGGTTATTTCACTCATTATACCTCGCGATGCACTATTAATAGTCTTTCGCGGCATTTTTACACTAATCACAATTATTCACAAATGAAACAAAGACAATGCAAAATCCAACAAATACAAATACAACAGAGAGCAACGAATTGCCGATGATCTGAGGGAAGAAAGTCACAAAATTAGTAAAAGCGTTGCGCCAAATGCTAATTATATTAAGTATTAAGAGCAGATATCTGACTACTTTACAGAAGATTCCCAAAGAAATACGATCCTGGTCCGGATGTCGTCAAGTGTAACCTCCCCACAAAAATTTTGTAAAAAGGGCAATAACCTCCCAAGAAATAATAAAAAAAAGGAAAATATTTAAATGCTAATAGTCATCGTGCTCAGTGTAACCTCCCCACAAAAATTTTGAAAGGACAATAATTAAATGTTAATGGGAATCGTGTTAAACGTAACCTCCCAGCAAATTCTAACAAGACAATACAAATGTTAATGTGAACAGAGCCAAGTGTGATTTCCCAGCAAAAAATAAAAAGAAAAGTCTATGATAATGAAAACGTGCCAAAAGTTATTTCCCCACAAGATTACTGAATAGTAATGACCCTAATGTTGTTGAGCTCCCACAAAACATCGTTAAATTGAAATAAAAGCGACTGTACCTTCGCTACAAAAATATTGAAAAATAATGGCCCAATGTAAACTCGACACAAAAATTGAGAAATGAACATTCAATTGTAATGATTTTTTCTTTTTAATAACGATTGCTTTGAAAACAGAATTATTATTGGGGCATTTCTTGAACAAGTTAATTACAATTACAATACATTATTAGCTGAGCGCAATGCTGCTTCATTACCTTATTTAACAATATACCTCGTCCTGAATCGTGACCAGAGACCCATGTCGACGCCCGCCGACTCCTCACACACAACTGTACTGACTGACTACTACTCTCGAACTGAACTAACTCGCAACTAAACTACATGCTCTCGCGACTCGTACCACCACTGCGTCCAACTCGGAACTGCACACTCGCGCGGTCAAGCGCAGACTAGCAACGATAAAAAACTCTCTGGTCAGAGATTCTGTCATGCCTCGCCATCGCTGTATTGAATACACTGAACACATATGTGTTTCATGTTGAGTCCCATAGTGCTCAGAGCCATTTGACCCATTTTGTTTTGAACCTTTATAGTGGTGGGTCCACCTCTCGCGGTGTATAGTGGCCATTTCCGCATTACGTAGATACTGCATGTGAAACGATGAGGACTTAACAAGGTGTGGCTTGAGGCACTGACAATAGTAACAGTCGGTCGTGTCTGGGACTCCACTGACGAAAAGAGATCGGCCTGCAGGTAATACAGCCATCGATTTTGGCGAGCATGTGCTGTAGTCACAGTATATTTCAAATAAGACGAGCCCAATAGAATTGAAATAGTCTTTAGTTTGTTTCGAAGCAAACTTTAAACGGTGAACAATGCATTTAAAACTGACTTCCTCACTGTAAACTTAACTTCTGTCGAGACCATGTAAGAACGCGTACGCCCTTATGCTCAGCTTGCATCGTTTCACATTCGTCTGAGTATACACCGTTGGTGATCATATGGTTACGGTACAGTACAGCTTGCGAATAAGTACTGTTGTTTCAACTACGTGAAGTGAAATTTTTTTATAGCAGGCGCAGTGTTTCGAACGTTTTTCACTTTTCTTGAAACACACGTGTGGGAGACGAAGTATTTATAGCGTTGTATTTTCATGAAGAAGTATTAATGCTCGCAGTTGCAAACATAATACGTTCTGCGTGTATGAGAACATGACACGCAAGCCAGGCAATACGAGTGATAATTACTCAAATTTCGCGCCAGTCGCAAAGAGTCACGTCAGCAGCGCTACTATAAGGATGAAAATCAGGTTTGCTTTAAGTAAACGCCTTATGATTGGACGCGGTGCGTTGATGTTAGTCAAGAACGCATTTAAGGTGACAAAGACACCATTATCAATACCTCACTCAGTTCTAATAAGATTGTGTGATAGGTCTACGAGAAGCTGGATTTCTTTCTGCAATACTGCAGAAAAACCTGGCAGGAATGTAGCCACTGTACATGTTTACTGGCAGCGATTGTCAGGAGAACAAGAGGACCGGGCTCCGAACGGGCCGGCCGCAGTGGCGGAGCGGTTCCAGGCGCTTCAGTCCGGAGCTGCGCTGCTGCTGCGGTCGCAGGTTCGAATACTGCCTCGGGCATGGATGTGTGTGATGTCCTTAGGTTTAAGTAGTTCTAAGTCCAGGGGACTGATGACCTCAGATCGTAAGTCCCATAGTGCTTAGAGCCACTTGAACCATTTGAGCTCCGGACGGCCACGGGGCACTGTCAACAGGGAAAACTATCATGTTCGGAGTATGGCCCTGGCCCATCGTACTGCACTGCAGCAGCAATTTGAGCAGCAGTTAGCACCACCGTGACACAGCGAACTGTTATAAACCGCTTACTTCAGGGACTGCTCCGAGCCAGATGCTCCATAGCGTGCATTCCACTGACGCCAAAGCATTGCCACTTGCATCTTCAGTGGTGTCAAGCGAGAGCTCATTGGAGGGCATTGTGGAGGTCTGTTCTGTTTTCTGATGAAAGTTGGATCTTCCTCGGTGCCAGAGATGGAATGTGTGTTGGTCAGAAGGAGGCCAGCTGAGGGCCTGCAACCAAACTCTCTGCTTGTTAGACACACTGGACCTCCACCTGGAGTTTGGACTAGGGCGACATTCCGTATGACAGCAGCAGCACTCGTGTGGTTATCCTACGCACTCTGAATGCAAATTTGTCTCTACCTGTTGTGTTGCCATTCACGAACAGCATTCTAGGCGGTGTTTACCAACAGTATAAACCTCGCCCAATCGCCGTTGTAACCGAACGTATTCTACAGAGTAGCATCCTTGGTCCGAAATCCACTGATCATGCTCCTCTGGACGCCGGATAAATCGCTTCGTTTCCGCATTACGACGACGACTACACTATTTCTCCGCGTCGCCCTGACACGCTTTATTTGCCGAACACTGGTAGTGCTACCATCTGCAGGCTGTCAGCGGTTATTGCACGTTGACATCGAACATAGGCGATGGTCACATTAATGTGACCAGACTGTGTAGATGCAAGAGATTTTACTTGTTGTTGTGAATTGCATGGACCAGTAGTCGAGTTCTCTTCTCTTCATAGGAGGCGGTCGGCCGAAGTGGCCGTGCGGTTAAAGGCGCTGCAGTCTGGAACCGCAAGACCGCTACGGTCGCAGGTTCGAATCCTGCCTCGGGCATGGATGTTTGTGATGTCCTTAGGTTGGTTAGGTTTAACTAGTTCTAAGTTCTAGAGGACTAATAACCTCAGAAGTTGAGTCCCATAGTGCTCAGAGTCATTTTTTTCTCTTGATAATAATGAGAATTTCTACGAAGGTGAGTCAAATGAAAACCTTAAATTTGTAATAACAAATCGAAATTTGGCGCCGTTGTCCTGTAAGTTGGTAAGTGTGCTACAAACAGCGTGCAGAATGGCCTGTAGGTGGCAGCATAGTGCAGATGCACACATACCGTCGCTGTACCAGTATAAAAATGGCTGCCCCACTTGCGATTTGCACCAGTGAAGAACAATGTTCTGTTATTCAGTTTTTGCGTAGTGAAGGTGTGAAACCTACTGAAATTCATCGACCAGTGAAGGTTCAGTACGGTGATGCATGTTTGTCACAGCAGCAAGTCTACGAATGGAGTAGGAAGTTCGCGAATGGTGTGACTTCAGTGGAAGATGCTCCTCGTTCAGGTCAGGCACAACGAATTGTGATTCCACAGAACATTGCAGCAGTTGAAGCCATAGTGAAGGAAAACAGCCGAGTGACATTGAATGACATTTGACATTGCAGCATGTTTACAGATTAGTCATGGGTCAGCACACCACATTGTGCATGATGTGCTCCAGTTTCACAAAGTGTCTACAAGATGGGTACCACGGCAGCTGACTCCTGAAATGAGAGAACGACGTGTTGATGCTTGTGAAGAACTTCTTCGGCGCTTTGAACGAGAAAGTGATGCTTCCTTGCAAGAATCATTACTGGGGACGAAACCTGGTTTCACTTCCACCAACCGGAAACTACAATCACAGACCTGCATTTTGAGTGTCTTTGTCATCCACCATACTCACCAGACCATTCAAAGACGCAATGGGAGGAAAAAAGTTCCATTCTGATGAAGAGGTACGCCTAGCGGTGCATGAGTGGGGTTGCGCGGACTACCAAAAGAACTTTTTTCTAGAGGAATTTATGTACTTTGTAAGCGCTGGAGGACTTGCATTGAGCGTGGGGGAGATTATGTTCAAAAGTGATACAGCTTTGTACCACTTCTGCACAATAAATAATATTTAAAAAAATATTTAAGGTTTTCATTTGACTCACCCTCGTAAAACCTTGTTCGCAAGTTGCAGGGCTGTCAAACTTGAGATTTCACCCGTCCATGCTATCCTTAATAGCCCTCGATTCGCACACATTTCAGATGCCTCCACTTCCCTATGTAATACTGCGATGAATGTTCATGACTCAACTCCACACAGTACGATACTGCACGCATAGTCAAAACTTCCTTCATTTGTCGGAAAGAACTTCTTGCCTGTTCAGTTCTACAACCAATTTATTCAGAAAAGTTCCAGTTATCGTTGATCTGACACCCCAAATATTTATACCGTATTATGAATATATTTGGACCCTACGTTCACAGAAATGCTAGAGTGCCCTGAATTTCATCCCGGTTTCTGCTGACAACCATACATTTTGTCTTCTTGACTTTAAAACGTAGCTCCATCGTATTGCTGTCTTCAGTAACAGTGTTCTGAAGTAAGGCAGATTATTCAGTGTGATTTGCAAGTAACACAGTGCTATCAGCGTGTCTGATTTCGTTGATGATAACTTCATTAACCATCACTCTTGATTCTTTTCAGCAAGAGCATCTGGGAAACTCTTTTCGGAATAGATGGTGAAAAGTGATGGGGAGAGAGTACAGTCCTGGCAAACTTCTTTCTCAATTGACATTGCTACTAACAGGTAGCACAGCAGCAGTTTGATTCTGGAACAGATATCAG
The DNA here is from genome assembly GCF_023864275.1 of Schistocerca cancellata. Classification (NCBI taxonomy): domain Eukaryota; kingdom Metazoa; phylum Arthropoda; class Insecta; order Orthoptera; family Acrididae; genus Schistocerca; species Schistocerca cancellata. The sequence goes on along the minus strand of NC_064633.1, from coordinate 438,170,699 downwards.
ATAAACTGGATGTTAGAACCATTCGTTTGTATTCCTCCTTAAATAAACACCATGGCTATAATTAAACTTTTGCTACATGTGAGGACCCATACGGAAAACGAGTGACAATTAGAATTGCTGGAAACTTTTTTAAGGAAATGAAGAAGATCATTGAAGGAAATACATTTTAATTTCCACATGAGGCACTAAAATTTGTTAATTGCAGTTACAAAAGTTGCTCAGTGTGATGACTATCTGTATCCACGACATCCTCGAACCGCACTACATATACCATTCCCCAACTGTCCACAGCACTTTTCGAACGGTGGTCTTTGGAATGTTCAGCTGTCATAGCACAGTCCGTACATTGCTTGGAAAACGCACAATGCGTCCAGCCCACTAAGTCCTGACAGTAGAAACTTCTTCAACAATTTGTGATGTGACTGGCCATCGGTGTCTCCCAGGAGCAATTCCAAAATCGCCAGCTAATTCGGACTTCCGAATCATGTTAATCGACGCTGGGGCGAAAGAAGACCTCTCCGTATTCCTTCAATGCTTCGATACTCGCGAAGAGCAGTAGCACTATTGCTTTTGCTTTTGTAAAATAACTCAACAAGTAAAGCCAAGCTGATCTAGTCCAGATCCATGTTGACTGTCTGTAACCATAACGTTCACTGGTGCTTGTTTTACAACTTACGTCTCTATATCAATGATGGGGCCCAACAGCGAGTCATGACAATAACTCTAAAAACGATACAATTCGTGCAATGCACAGTCAGAATATCATTCGTATAAAATTGCGTGCCAGTACGTAAATAGTTTGCTGTCGACACTGATTCAAGCAGCGAAAGTTTAATTATAACCACACTTTAAATCAGTTGTCAAGATGTACGGCGTCAGTTCGTACACAATAGTAAGGAGAGGCAGGCTACAGAGTGGCATGGCCACTGTTGTAGAAAAGCTGGACAGAAGCATAAATGATTAGGGAACAAGTTACCACTGTGAACAGAAGATTTACTTAACTGGTATTTATTCAAACGTGCGAACACACATTGCAAATGATGCAACAAGATATAGCGTCCAGCTGTCAGTGTCACGAAGGAGAAGCACGATCGAAGGTGTCGCAGTGTAATGGCTCCAAGCATAAGTGCGACTAAGTCGCTGCCACAGGCTGTATCTCGTAGCTGCAGAGGGCGCTCGTGGTACAGAGCCACTGTAGGTGTGGCTCAGCAGTAGTGTTCAGTTGGGTCCATCCGATCCCGAACGATCGCTATTGGCGTCCAACAAAAACTTGCCATTCTCTTACCAATGTAACGACGCCCGGGGGGGGGGGGGGGGGGGGGTATCGATACGTGACATCACAAGAAGCTTTTCCATAATCGACGAAACAAGCAGAAATGTCAACATGAACATCACAGCATCGTTTGATCAATGTCTGAAGACTTAATAATGTGTCCCTTGTCCCGGAACCACTCCTGAATCCAAAGTGTCTCCAATGCTCTTCTCATGTTTACGGTATATTCTCAAATGTAGTATTTTAAGGAGTAACTTGAGGACCTGTACACATTGCAGCACTTTGCTGTTGGCATTTTGGGAAGTGCTGTATGGAGCGTTTCATTCGAATCAGTCTATAGTAGCACCTCCTCAAAGTACGTGCTAATCCTCCTGCAACAGCTTGTATTTGGTTGGTGCAAAGCGTTTTTGTTTTGGCTGGTATCCCAGTTGCCATGGGGTTTTATTTATTATACCATTTATATATGTAGTTCCTTGCTGCTATTTAGGTTAATATTTTGTCATTTGGAGATAGTAAGTGGAGCTGTGTACATTAGGAAATGAGGCAAGTGAAAAGATCGGAACATTTCCGACATATTCTTCTGTTTGAGTTTCATAGAGGGATGACAGTAATGGAGGCAGCCAGGAGCATTTGCGTCGAGCATGAGAATAACGGCATTGGACAGAGCACGACAAGAAATTGATTTTCTCTTTTTAAGGAGGATCGTTATGACTTTAGTGACTCTCCACGTCCAGGAATAACTTTGGGGTCTGATGATGATATTTTAAATGCATTAATCCACAATGATGGAGGTCAGAGTTCTAGAGAACTGACAAATATGATGATCTGTCTTCATTCGACGATAGTGCGCCATTTGCATTCAGTGGGGAGAGTTCAAAAATCGGCTCTAAGTCAACAGCACAAGAATCAACGGATGGCCGTATGTTATCTCTGCTTGCTCGTCATCCATTGGCTCTTGAACAAAACCGACCACTCCCATCCTGTACCGTTACATGTAATAAAAAATGATGTCTTTATGCTAACGTAGTGAAAAGAAAGGAATGTTTTAGCCCAAGCAAAGCAGCAGCTCCCCGTACAAAGACCTGCGCGCATCTACAGAAGATAATGTTATGCATCTGGTGGCATAGCGACGGTGTAGTGTACTACGAATTGCTTCTCCAAGCTGTAACCATCGCTACTGCCATTTGTTGTCAACAACTGAGGCATCTTGAGGTCGGAGACCAAGAACAATGAACAGGAAGTCTGTGTAAAGCGATACTATTCCAAGATAACGCCCGCCCTCGTTCTGCTAGATTCATCTACGTCTACATGGATACTCTGCAAATCACCTTTAAGTGCCTGGCAGAGGGTTCATCGAACCACCTTAAAAATTCTCTATTATTCCAATCTCGTACAGCGCGCGGAAAAAATGAACACCTATATCTTTCCATACGAGCTCCGATTTCCCTCATTTTATCGTGGTGATCGTTCCTCCCTATGTAGGCCGGACTCAACAAAATGTTTCCGCATTCAGAGGAGAAAGATAGTAGTGACTGGAATTTCGTGAGAAGATTTGGTCGCAATGAAAAACGCCGTTTAACGATTTCCAGCCCAAATCCTGTATCATTTCTGTGACACTCTCTCCCATATACATAACGTACCGCCTTTCTTTCAACTTCTTCGATGTACTCGTCAGTCCTATCTGGTAAGGATCCCACACTGCGCTGCAGTATTCTAAAAGAGGACGGACAAGCGTAGTGTAGGCAGTCTCCTTAGTAGGTCTGTTACATTTTCTAAGTGTCCTGCCAATGAAACGCAGTGTTTGGTTAGCCTTCCCCGCAACATTTTCAATGTGTTCCTTCCTATTTATGTTGTTCGTAATTGTAATATCTGGATATTTAATAGAATATACGGCTTTTAGATTAGACTGATTTATCATGTAGCCAAAGTTCAACGGAATCCTTTTAGCACTCATATGGATGACCTCACACTTTACGTTATTTAGGGTCAACTGCCACTTTTTGCACCATTCAGATGTCTTTTCTAAATCGTTTTTCAGTTTGTTTTGACCTTCTGGTGACTTTATTAGTCGATAAACGACAGTGTCATCTGCAAACAACCGAAGATGGCTGCTCAGATTGTCTCCCAAATCGTTTATGTAGATAAGGAACATCAAAGGTCCTATAACACTACCTTGGGGAACGCCAGAAATCACTTCTGTTTAACTTGATGACTTTCCGTCAGTTACTATGAACTGTGACGTCTATGACAGGAAATCACAAATCCAGTCATATAACTGAAACGATATTCCATATGCACGCAATTTGACTACGAGCCGGTTGTGTGGTACAGTGTCAAAAGCCTTCCGGAAATCCAGAAATATGGAATCGATCTGAAATCCCTTGTCAATAGCACCCAACACTTCATATGAATAAAGAGCTAGTTGTGTTTCACAGGAACGATGTTTTCTAAACCCATGTTGACTATGTGTCAATAGACCGTTTTCTTCGAGGTAATTCATAATGTTCGAACACAATATATGTTCTAAAATCCTGCTGCATATCGACGTTAACGAGATTGGCCTGTAATTTAGTGGGTGGATTACTCCTAGTACCTTTCTTGAATATTGGTGTGACCTGTGCAACTTTCGAGTCTGGGTACGGATCTTTCGTGGAGCGAACGGTTGTATATGATTGTTCAGTATGGAGCAAATGCATCAGCATACTCAGAAAGGAACCTAATTGGTATACAGTCTGTACCAGAAGACTTGCTTTTATTAAGTGATTTAATTTGCTTCACTACTCCGAGGATATCTACTAGTAGGTTACTCATGTTGGGAGCTTGAGAAAAAACGCTGTACAGGAGTTGAGTTGGGGAGTAATTCCGCACCCAGCTTTGCTCACCTGATCTTGTATCTTGAGATTTTCACCCTTTCCCACTCTCTATCGAACAACCTTCAAGGAACTTCCTTTCCGGATCAAAATGCCATCCGAATACGGCTCGACGAGTTCTTCGCCTCAAAACTACGTGGTTTCTACAGTCGGCAAATCGAAAAGTTACCGACAGCATTGGTAAACTGTTGTAAATAGTGAACGAGAATGTATTATTGATGACTAAATTCTCTGTTGTGTTTATTAAATTTGCGGATAAACGCTACGAACATATATACCAACGTAATACTCGTGCTTGCTGCATTTGTACATCCACCACTGTAAGAGGGACACTTATGCTATAGCGAATGGGCAGGCCGGGCCATTTCCATGAGCAGGAAATTAATTTTCCTTCGTGGCGTGGCGGAAGGCAGCAGGACGTCCTTTTCAGGAGTGAGCCCGTTCTCTCCGGCGCGGAGCTGCGCCGTTACTACGCATCCGAGGTTCGGCGGGGCGGCGGCGGCAGCGGCGGCTGCGGTGCCCGGCGACCCCTGCGATGGGGCGGCGCGCTCTAAATATTAATTAACCGCCCTCGATGGCCAATTACTGGACGGGCGGCGTCGGCCGCGGCCGCTGTGACGCCCGAATTAAACAGCGGCCAGTGTCCGGCGCGGCCCTCCTCCCCCGGCAATTAACGGAGACGAAAGTTCCGTAATTAATAATCGAGCGTCCGGGTAGCGACTCTCGCAGGACGAAGAGGAGGTAGTGGAGACACCGGGTCCAGGCGCGCTCCCCTCTACCCATGTTCGCCTCTCGATATACTCGGCGAGTGGTCGCGAAGTTGGTCCCGCCCTGAGTGGACATTCACCGTCGTCACCGCGCAGTGGCGAGATGGCTATCGGAAATATTAATGTTGAACTTGTCTGTACTACTGTGAAACTACTTATACTACACTCCTGGAAACTGAAATAAGAACACCGTGAATTCATTGTCCCACGAAGGGGAAACTTTATTGACACATTCCTGGGGTCAGATACATCACAGGATCACACTGACAGAACCACAGGCACATACACACAGGCAACAGAGCATGCACAATGTCGGCACTAGTACAGTGTATATCCACCTTTCGCAGCAATGCAGTCTGCTATTCTCCCATGGAGACGATCGTAGAGATGCTGGATGTACTCCTGTGGAACGGCTTGCCATGCCATTTCCACCTGGCGCCTCAGTTGGACCAGCGTTCGTGCTGGACGTGCAGACTGCGTGAGACGACGCTTCATCCAGTCCCAAACATGCTCAATGGGGGACAGATCCGGAGATCTTGCTGGCCAGGGTAGTTGACTTACACCTTCTAGAGCACGTTGGGTGGCACGGGATACATGCAGACGTGCATTGTCCTGTTGGAACAGCAAGTTCCCTTGCCGGTCTAGGAATGGTAGAACGATGGGTTCGATGACGGTTTGGATGTACCGTGCACTATTCAGTGTCCCCTCGACGATCACCAGTGGTGTACGGCCAGTGTAGGAGATCGCTCCCCACACCATGATGCCGGGTGTTGGCCCTGTGTGCCTCGGTCGTATGCAGTCCTGATTGTGGCGCTCACCTGCACGGCGCCAAACACGCATACGACCATCATTGGCACCAAGGCAGAAGCGACTCTCATCGCTGAAGACGACACGTCTCCATTCGTCCCTCCATTCACGCCTGTCGCGACACCACTGGAGGCGGGCTGCACGATGTTGGGGCGTGAGCGGAAGACGGCCTAACGGTGTGCGGGACCGTAGCCCAGCTTCATGGAGACGGTTGCGAATGGTCCTCGCCGATACCCCAGGAGCAACAGTGTCCCTAATTTGCTGGGAAGTGGCGGTGCGGCCCCCTACGGCACTGCGTAGGATCCTACGGTCTTGGCGTGCATCCGTGCGTCGCTGCGGTCCGGTCCCAGGTCGACGGACACGTGCACCTTCCGCCGACCACTGGCGACAACATCGATGTACTGTGGAGACCTCACGCCCCACGTGTAGAGCAATTCGGCGGTACGTCCACCCGGCCTCCCGCATGCCCACTATACGCCCTCGCTCAAAGTCCGTCAACTGCACATACGGTTCACGTCCACGCTGTCGCGGCATGCTACCAGTGTTAAAAGACTGCGATGGAGCTCCGTATGCCACGGCAAACTGGCTGACACTGACGGCGGCGGTGCACAAATGCTGCGCAGCTAGCGCCATTCGACGGCCAACACCGCGGTTCCTGGTGTGTCCGCTGTGCCGTGCGTGTGATCATTGCTTGTACAGCCCTCTCGCAGTGTCCGGAGCAAGTATGGTGGGTCTGACACACCGGTGTCAATGTGTTCTTTTTTCCATTTCCAGGAGTGTATTTCTTTTTCGAATAATTACTACACAGGCTATCTAAGGCTCGTCAGGCAATTTCGTTTTTGCAATATTTAGCTGGAGACATCCCAGAAAAATACTGCCTATCTCGTCTTTTACGAGACGTACAGTGTCGACGATAACCGTCTCTTCCTTTCCAGTAAAAACAAAAGTTTTAATCTGCCAGGAAGTTTCATATCAGCGCACACTCCGCTGTAGAGTGAAAATTTCATTCTAGAAACATCCCCCAGGCTGTGGCTAAGCCATGTCTCCGCAATATCCTTTCTTCCAGGAGTGCTAGATCTGCAAGGTTCGCAGGAGAGCTTCTGTGAAGTTTGGAAGGTAGGCGACGAGGTTCTGGCGGAATTAAAGCTGTGAGGACGGGGAGTGAGTCGTGCTTGGGTAGCTCAATCGGTGGAGCACTTGCCCGCGAAAGGCAAAGGTCCCGAGTTCGAGTCTCGGTCCGGCACACAGTTTTAATCTGCCAGGAAGTTTCAAAAACAACACTATTTTTAAAGAGGAATTTTACGCGCACATTCGATGGAGTGGGACGAAATCAGTCTGGCCCAAAATTTGTGTTACTGCTACTTGTTAGCAGGGACAGAACAAATACCACTCGCATGTATATTTTACTGAAAAAAAAGAGGGAAGGACGGCTCCTCGAAGTTTGTTTCAGTGCTAGTGCACAAATACCGTCCGAACTGCTACGGGAACCAGGATCTGCTACGAGTGAGTTTAATGGACGAGGGACGTTGCACTACAGCTTGCGATAAGTAGAAAATTTGAGTATTCCAGGGACCCTGTCCTGATTGGTGAAGTGGTTAATTCAACCGCTCATTGATAGCGGCAAATGCGGATTCGAGTCCCGATCCGGCACAAATTGAGGCGGTGCCCTGTGCGGCTAGTCGTCATGATTTCACACCCATCCTTTCCATTTCTTTCCCATTTCTACATTTCATGTTTACGAGTTCTCTAACAGCTACAGCACCGCCCTCGCCAGCGATGACTGCTACCGCCATGCAGCAGCGCTGCTAATTTGCTGCTGGAGTACCGGTTACTCTTCCTGTTTTACTGTTCCTTTTAATAAATACTAATAAAACAAATGTTGCACAAGAGTAATTTGGGACCACTCTATCGAATGACCATATCAAAATGCACTTGAAAAGTCGAGTTGTTTGTAATGGGAAACAAACCGACTCTTTTCGTCGACACACCTCACTAAATTTGCGATAAGAAATATTTGTTTGAGCTGACTGCAGCTACTCACTGCAGAAAGAGAATTCAAATATGTGAGGAAAGACAAGAGAAAATGCACCTGAAGACTCTCAGGACTGACAACCAGTATATCGACCAAAGAGAAATACGTCGATAAACGTGGACTCTAAAATGCATACAGTGAAACAGATATTTTTCGGCTGCAAACTCTTTGATTTGGGTGAGGAAGTATGGAGTAAAACAAAAAAAAAGTATTCGATACTCATGGGCTCTAAATGGATATTTTGAATGAGATGAACACTTGTTGTTTACGAGAGATGTTTCTCAAAGTAGTGCAGATAAAGAGATTCTCATAGCTGTTAAGGTATCCACGTTTTACTGGCTTTCGAGACGTGCCCATTCAGCCATGTGGACATAAGTCTCACTTACGACGATACGAAAGTAAGGGCAACGCATTACCCAGTCACCGACCGGAAAAATCTCCGACCCCGCCGGATTCGGACCCGGACCCCTTCTCTCAGCAAACGGCAGCGCTGACAGAGCAGCTACCGAAGCGAACAGCTATGCACTTAGCAGTTCATTGTTTACTTGTCATTATATCCTCATTTTTGTGCATGCTAACAGCTCTGCAAATTTGTCGGTGGAGCTCTAGTTCTCAATTTTATGTCGTATGACAAAATGAGGATAAACTACAAATACACACATCAAATAAAAGTTCCCAGAACTCCTGAAGATCGACGTTGACTGTGGATATTGTACCACAGACACAGTCCCTTTGATTGTTCACAGATTTCACTAAACCCGCCCAAAGAAGTAATCAATCATTCATGAGCAGCGCCTATTAGACGGAGGGGGTCCGACAGCCGATCAGTTTCAGTCATTCCACCAGGAAGGAGGTACACGGCTTGTGTTGTCTGTAGTTCAAACATGCCTAGACGGTCAATACGACGGTTTGCTCCAGTCCACATTGTTACTTTGTGCCAGGAAGGGTTCTCAACAAGGGAAGTGTCCAGGCGACTCGGAGTGAACCAAAGCGATGTTGTTCGGACATGGAGGATATACAGAGAGACAGGAACTGTCGATGACACGCCTCGCTCAGGCCGCCCAGGGCTATTACTGCAGTGGATGTCCGCTATTTACGGATTATGGTTCGGAGGAACCCTGACAGCAACGCCACCATTTTGAATAACGCTTCTTGTGCAGCCACAGGAAGTCGTGCTACGACTCATACTGTCCGCAATAGGCTGCATGATGCGCAACTTCACTCTTGACGTCCATGGCGAGGTCCGTCTTTGCAACTACGAAACCATGCAGTGCTGTACAGATGTGCCCAACAACTTGCGGAATGGACAGCTCAGGATTGGCATCACATTTTCTTCACTGACGAGTGTCGCTTATGCCTTCAACCAGACAATCATCGGAGACGTGTTAGGAGACGACCCGATCAGGCTGGACTCCTTAGACTCATTATCGGGCGAGTGCAGCAAGGTGGAGGTTCCCTGCTGTTTTGGGGTGGCATTATGTGGGGCCGACGTATGCTGCTGGTGGTCATGGAAGGCGCCGTAACGGCTGTACGATACGTGAGTGCTATCCTCCGACCGACTGTGCAACCACATCGGCAGCATATTCGCGAGTCATTCGTTTTCATGGACGACAATTACCGCCTCCATCTCGCACATCTTGTGAATGACTTCCTCCAGGATAACGACATCGCTTGACTAGAGTGGCCAGCATGTTCTCCAGACATGAAACTTATCGAACATGCCTGGGACACATTGAAAAGGGCTGTTTGTGGACGACGTGGTGCACCAACCACTCTGAGAAATCTACGCCGAATCGCCGTTGAGGAGTAGGACAATGTGGACGAACAGTGCCTTGAGAACTTGGGTACAGTATGCCACGACGAATACAGGCATGAGGCCGTGCTACTGGGTATTAGGGGTACCGGTGTGTACAGCAATCTGGACCACCACATCTTAAGGACTCGCTGTATGGTAGTACAACATGCAATGTGTGGTTTTCATGAGCAATATAAAGGGCGGAAATGATGTTTAGCCGGCCGGAGTGGCCGTGCGGTTCTGGCCGCTACAGTCTGGAACCGAGCGACCGCTACGGTCGCAGGTTCGAATCCTGCCTCGGGCGTGGATGTGTGTGATGTCCTTAGGTTAGTTAGGTTTAATTAGTTCTAAGTTCTAGGCGACTGATGACCTCAGAAGTTAAGTCGCATAGTGCTCAGAGCCAGCCAATGATGTTTATTTTGATCTCTGTTCCAATTTTCTGTGCAGGTTCCGGAACTCTCGGAACCGAGGCGATTCAAAACCTTTTTTGATGTTTGTATTAATATCTTACAAAAACTCTTTATATGATACTTACAGATCACATTGTAGATAACGTTTTGATAAGGTAAAATTTAAGATCCAGTCTTTTCTATTGGTTCACTACGTGATCGGCGGTTCTGTGTATTTCTTGTATAGTTCCATCAAATTCATTCATGTATATTTCTTGCACAGTTCCTTCAAATTACTTTTTGGACCCTTCATGGCCATGTGTTCGTTTTCCTGCCCCATATTGTAACAGTTTCAGATTGGATTTTCATTTTTTCCCCACATGTGCAGCCAGAACGTAGATATTCTATGATTTGTTCTAATTCTGGTTAAAGACACCTATTCCTCTGAGGGTAACTGTAGCAAACGGGAACTCTGCATGGATTGTTGATTATAGCTAGGTGGTCGGGATCTGAGGAGCCCAATTTTTCGTGTCACGTCAGATCAGTGTCGGAATTTTATTTGACAAGTTTCTCATCAAGCTTCCATGAAATGTTGCTGAATTTCAGTGTTTCTGATTTCCGGAGATTACAGTACTGATGTAAGGGCACTCGAGAGTTATTTCGGCGTCTCTGTCAATCTCTTAACAGGGCTGATCCTCTTGAAATATGACGGGTGGATATTGGATAACAATGGAAACCATTTCAGAAGTGTCGATTTGATGGTATCTAATATTGTCCTCATTGCACAATTCAGCTGGGTTTTAACTTTGGCAGTACGTGCGCTTTTAAGACACACTAGGCAGTAGTCTTCTAAAGCTTCATAGACCAAGGCAAAGGCTGCTGCTCATTGAGCATTTGTAGTTGCTCCCCAACGTGTTCCACTGAGAATGTGAGAGATGTTATACCTTGTTTTCTATTTTTGCTGCAGAATTACTCAAATATTGTTCATAATACAACAGTGCTCAGTCCGTGGTGATACCCAGATATTTTAGGCAACGATTATATTTTAGGCGTTGGCCCCTGAATTCCACCTGAGGTACGTACTTCGTTGCTCAGATGGAAACAGTGTACTTCAGTTTTGCTCATGTTGAGGTAGAGTCGCCATATACTGAAGTATTTGTTTAATAGAAATTGTGGTGCTGTTCCTTTATTTCGATATACGTAGATACACCACGTAGAGGTAGTGTGCTCGTCTCAAAACTTTCTGAGGTCCTAAAAAGATTTAGTGGTACGTTAAATCAATAAACGAATCAAGTCCATCCGTCTAGCATCCGTCTGGCATCGAAAGGTGGACGCCAGATAAAAGTCTGAAATACTGCATTTCTGATTTATTGAAATTCTGGCGCGCACTTGCAGAAACCCTAATTTCTCACTTGACACTTCGCTCGTATGCCTCTTCTGAATGACCTGAGAGACTGGAGCTACAGCACTCGAGCAGCTACGTCCGCCCTTTTAAACCCTGCGGCCGTGCCACTGTGCATACGGCCACAGATACACAGTGCCCGGAGACCACGTTCCTCTCACCAGACAGGAACTAAGCATGGACTGAATCTACTGCTACGCGGTCGATCCGTACTGGAATATCAGTGTGTCATTAGGAGCTGCATTTTAGCACGTCTTCGCGAATTTATTAAAGAAAGCGCTGCACTCCAAGATTTGTCCAGACTGAAAAAGTTATGCCTGTTAATTAAATTCTTCGCCAAACTAACTCCCACGGTTGCTTTCATCGCTGAATCCCAAAGAGATGAACTCGAAGCAAGAATTTTCATATTTTTCATACGGTATAGAGCGACCGATGTCGGTGCAGTGTCTGCCAGACGCGATTCATTGGTCTGTAAAAAAATCGGTTCTGCCTTTGGTGTTCCGTGCCTTTCACGGACTGTGCGAGTCGTCTGCCCTATATACATGTGAAGATCCACAATCGCAAGGGATCTTGTAAGCCCCACCCTTGCGGAACAACAGGTAATCTTTGACAGGACTAAATAAAGCAAATTGAGGATGCATATTAAATTCCACCTTCCAAAAATGCTTCATCGAGGAAGATCGCATTCCAGTTCCTACATTAAACCTAGATTATTAAACCCTCATAAAATTTAAGATTGCACCTGGTACCAATACGCGGTTTCCTCCAATCTGGTATTCTCAGTATTTGATGTAAAACAGAACGTTTTGTACTTATTTTGTATTTTAATTAACTAGTACATAAACTGTAAATTATGGATTCCTTTGAAAAAGTATGGAATAGTAAATTTACGATGGTTTAGTAATAATGTAAACCCCCCACCAATGTTCTTTAGGGTTAAACCGCCCGACGAACGCCGAAACGACGTGTCAGTGGGACAGACAATCTACTGCAATCAATCAGCAGAAGAAATATGGCTATGCTTGATTGGATACCTATACGATTCGACAGACGACTGCACTTGGTTAGATACCTATACGATTCGATATAGAGTATGCAAATGTCCACGATTCTCTTATAGCAGCAGTGTGCCGTAGGTCGCTGAGGGAGCAAAGTTTCTTCATGATTGAAAAATGCACGGGTCATTCTCGTTCTCAATACGCTTCGTCTAATAGAAACACAAAACTACAGGCTTCTGTCGCTAACTTTAGTCTGTTATAGAACAAGTTTAATGCTCTCGTTTTTGGAGATCGAAAACCGCGTCTGTATCCATCAGCACAACTTTTCCAAACAATGGTAGTGTGAAACGCAGCACACTAGGACTGTTCACAAGACCCAGAAAGTAGTAAATACCGGAGCCCGGGTTGACGCCGTGCTCATTGACATCCGGAAGGTGTTCGATACTGTTCGGTACTTTCCGCCACTGAACAACATACGTGCGCACGTAGTGCGAGACCAACTGAGTGTTTGGACTGAGAGGTTCCTTGGAAATAGGAGATAGCATACCGCTCTTAACGGAGAGATATCTTCATACATAATAACAACTTCGAGCTTACCGTAAGGTAGTGTATAGGAGAATTATTTTTCACAACATTTATGTTAGTGACCTAATGGATAGCGTGGGAAGCTACATGAAGCATTAGACGGATGAAGCTGTTATATGTAGAGAACTCGAATCGCAAGAAGGTTGTAGCGAAATGCAGAAAGATGTGCCGAGGACCAGTGTTTTTTTTTCAGGAGTTGGTAATTGGTAAGCAAGATAAACAAATGGACGGAGGATCCCGTTACTGCATGACTATATAAACAGGGGACAGTCACTGGAAGCATTCATATACGTTAAATGTCTGGGGGTGTGCATACGGAGAGAGTTCATGTGCAATGCCCTCATAAAATAAATCGTTTTTAGAGGCAGAGGCCAACCGGAGATTCATCTGATGAATCCTCAGCAAGTCTATTCCATCCACGAAAGGGTTAGCTTATTATACCATCATTTAAGCTATTCTGAGCACTGATAGCATGCTTCTGAGTCTTGCTAGACAGGATTCATGGATAAATTAGGAAGATCCAAATAAAAGTAACGTGTTTCGTTATGGCTTCGCTAAGCACTCACCAAAACATCGGAGAAGTGTTTACCAACACCAGTTCAAAAATGGTTCAAATGGCTCTGAGCACTATGGGACTCAACTGCTGCGGTCATCAGTCCCCTAGAACTTAGAACTAATTAAACCTAACTAACCTAAGGAAATCACACACATCCATGCCCGAGGCAGGATTCGAACCTGCGACCGTAGCAGCAGCGCGGCTCCGGACTGGAGCGCCTAGAACCAACCAACACCAGTGTCAGACGTTATGACGACATTGTGCCTAACAATATGGTTTTATGTTGAAATTGGGAAAAGCAAGATTAGAGCATAACACTCCATCAACGTCAAAGTCATTAGAGACGGAACACAAGTTGGGATTAGGGAAGGATGGGAAGGAAATCGGCTATGCACTTTTTAAGGAACCATCTATGAATTCACAATATAGGCAATTTAGGAAAACCGTCGAAGTTATGTAACAAAGCCAGTCCGACCACAATGATTTATGAGAACCTTTACCAACCTATCACTTGCAAGATCACCCATAATCCTCCTGTTTAATTAAGATCAAATTTATTTCCCATTTATTATCCTTATTGCTACAATTTATTACCCAATTAGGGCAAGCTGTGTGTGTTTAGTTAGTAACCAGTTTATGACACGGTATGGTTACCAACTTCAGACACGACTGCCCAAGATAATGGATTGTATTTTTCGGATCAAAACGAGATTTTGAACTTGAAGGTCACGTGATCACCTGTGCCGTCACAAAACCCACTCTCCTTATCTGGGATGTTATCATTCTCATCAGTGACATCATTATCCTTATTAGTGACGTCATCAGTCAATAAAGAAACTCAACCAAACAACAAATTAAATTTAAAAGAATCGAACTAGTTCCATTGCGCTTTATGCCCTACGCCACCTCCCGTTCTCTTTTCGATCAATCAGAACATTCCATTAAAATGAGGCATATAAGTGACGCCAGAAATTCAGTAAAAAATTACTTAGTCTCCATTCGAAAGTCATAAATGTGCAGTATTTCCGTACACATACGTTCCTCTGTCTTAAAAATGGTGTACAGAATTGTGTCATATGACACTATTTCTGTACACATTCTCAGTTCTAAACTGGTGTCAAGTTACATTATTTCCAAATATCGCGTGACGCAAGTGGGATGGAATGTGATAATGGTAACGCGGTTGTTTGAAGAAAAGAAAAAAAATCCGTGACTCGCGATACATCACTGGATTAGCTCCTCATTCGAAAAAGAAAACTAAGACAAAGGTAACGTAATGTAGTTGAATTCGCTCAGTCGATGTTAAGAGGATTAGATTAAGAAACGATACATTTTGGGGAGCAAAATGTGTGACCATTGCCAAAGTAGAGAGGACATGAAATACAGATTGGTAACATGGAGAAAAAGAAGAGTTTCTGTGAAAGAGAATTGGTTAATATCGAATATTAAGCGTTAGGAAGTAAATACTGCAGGTATCTATCTCGAGCGTAAATTCGTACGTCAGTGAAACGATTCAGTCAAGTAGAGAATGGAAAGTTCCGAAGTGTGGTGTTACACATGAAAGCTAAAATTTAGGACAGCAGATCGGATAACTAACGAAGATGTACGTAATCTGGAGATTAGTATTAAACCAGTCTTCGAGCTAAAGGCCTTGACAAAAACAGGAATGAAATCTTGCTGTGGGAATGTGAGGGGCAGAAGGTATTTAACAGCTGTGCTACTCTAGGGCCTAGAGCCATGAACATTCACATGCTTTGTCTTATGCAAATATACCTTTTTCCTGGGGAAGGTGGTTCGAGGATGAGTAATATGTAAATTAACTGTAAATAATTACACGCAGAAAGGCAACCGTAACATCTTGGTATGCAAGTGCAAGTAGTGCACGATTCTTTCTACAGAATCACCGAGGGAGGTGGCGCAGAGGTAAGAGACTTGAGTCGTTTTCGGGAGGACGGAAGTTCAAATCCCTGTACAGTCATCCACATTTAGGTTTTCATAGTTTCCTTTAGTCGCTTACGGAAAATAACGGGATGGTTCCTTTGAAGACGAACACGGCGAATGTACAGTCGTACTCAAAAGTATCCGAACGACCATAACTGCATTTCGCCTGATTCGCATGCAATCGGTATAACGCGGCTGTCTAGCAGGTCCTCTAATCGCTCCTTGGTACAGTCGTTTGACAATTGAAAATGGTTCCAACATGTCACAACTAGAAAACACTGCTCTGTATCGCAACAACTCAAGATGTAAAGTAATACCAGGTTACTACAAATAACAGGGAACATCTTATCACAGATAAGACGGTTCTTCAGGCTTGTAAGCTCACATTTATTACAATAAATGACATACCTGACATGTTACCACTCTCATTATTACGTCAGATAGGTAATTCACGTAGTAAGTTCGTCGTATTCATGATTTCCTCTTCAAAGTAACATACAGTACTTATTACTTAACACAAACTGACTTTAAAAATTTAAGTTATCCACGAGCACCTAGTTGAGAATTTGTATGAACTTCAAATGACATGACGAACCGTCTCGTTCTGTGTATGGATTAAAACCCAGGTCAGGCAGACTAAGCAAAGATTTCGTGACTGACGCAAACTAACAGTCATTCCTAATTAGGCATACAGAGAGTGATATACCTCGATTATAGACAGTATCAGTTAGCAAATATCAACTTTAAATGACATAAAGCAAACATTTTTCACGGACGCGAATTCCTGCCCAGCATCTATTGTCCCTGCTAACGAACTACGAGAGATGTTAAATATTGCTTCTTCACAAGTAACTTACATGAAAGGCCGTGAGGTAAAGCTTTGTGTAGGACAGGGATTCGAACCCAGAACCTAATCGGATTGATATCGAAGCACAACCAACTGTGAGATATCGGATTTTCTCGGCAATAGCTAGATGTTTTAACTGAAATGACGAGACGAAACATTAATTTTTTCCTTCCCAGGACTCCAATCCGGCACCTATCGCTGTTATATTCTAGAGAAAACAACCGTTAAATATGGGGTTGTTGCACCAGCAGCGACATGTGAGCATGTTTCAACTAGAAATAATATGACGAAGAGTTCAGTGCTCACTGGGAATAGAGCCCCACACATATCGTTGTTGACTACACACAAAGAGACGTTAGTTACCGAATTTTTCTCCACCAGCATCTCGGAATAACATCTTGACCTTACAGAGGTCTCGCAAACAGGTCTGTGTCCCACTGGGAGTCAAAAACGTCAGATATGAAAAAAAATTAAAATTAAACATTATTATCCACCAGCAGATAAGTGTTCTCATGCTAGAGCTTGATAATACATAATGAAATCTTTAGTGCCGGGCCAGGATTCGAAACCATTCACACGTAATTTGTGGAGATGTTGAGGAATCTGCAGTTTTAAACAAACAGCAAATTGTAGTCGAGCTGTATTGTCACGAAGGGATCAAATTGCGCGTTAAGGGCGGTCTGAGTTGCATTCTCAGTTCAGAACCAATTTTATCGACATACAGAAGCTCAGATAAAAGATGGAATAAGTGTCCTGTGACCCTACATAGAGTTTGTTTCGTCACTAGAAATAAATAACTAGTATAAGACAGGTTACTGGTGACAGAGTTACTATATATCGCCACTCCTGACTATTGTGGTTCAACCTAACGTCTACTTGGCAGAGAAGGAATATCAACTTTAATATGAATTTCAGACCACACTGCCATTATACATTCTTCACTTGGTATAGTCAGAAGAGAATGGAATCTTTCTCTCCCTATCTAAAATCATTGACAGAAGTGGGAATCGAACCCAGACCATAGGTATAAGAACCTACCATCAGTCCAACAGACCACCAAACCCACTTTCCTGTGGCTCATTTTTCCATCGTAACGCCGTTGCGCCACACTGGATGAGAATTCTGACACACAGGCTCCCTGTAGTAAATTGCAGCATGTTCAGTAAATTGACCGAATCACCATGAACTAGCTGCCTCGGCTACCCAGTGCATACATTCGACTCTATTTTGTAATCACCGAATTAAATCAGGTAACTGCCACATACACAGAACTGCCAACAGTGTAGGATGCAGAAATTTAAATAGGAAGTGTTCCTTTCTACCTGAGCTACTCTACTGCGCTATCTGTTTGTAAAAAACGTGGTGCAGCGCAAAAGAAAAGTTCTAACTGTTTCTCTGAGAAGTCTAGACCCGGCTATTTGCATTATCTCGCAGCGCTGTGGTATGCAGAAATTGTGGAGGAATTGTTGTTCAGCTCTGGAGGTGTTGTAGCTATGTGTCAGCTAGTAGCGTAATGGTAAGTGTAGTACACCTTAGATAAGATGTCGCGAATTCCGATACATTTACTGCTAAATTTTATTAAAACGCAATTCTGCTGCCTGCTAAAGTTACTAATCTAATGGAACTTTAAACATAGTTGCCTTCACTTCTCAACCCAAAGTAGTCGCATGTGGAAAAAGGGCTAACTTCTGTGACAATTTGTTCTTTTCAGGTTTAATAACAGCCAGGCAGCAGACGCATCTCGGAGCTTTTGTATTAAGTATGGGGAGAGCGCATCGTGTCCAAATACGACAGAGAAGTATTTTCTACATTAGCTGTCGTGTGGTAGTGGCATTTTATTCTTCTTCAAACATTGTTTGACAGCTTTAACTCAGAACAAGTTTTCTACATGCATGTAATCAATAAGCTTCATGAGCATCGGCAGACTGTTATAGATAACATCTTAGAATTCGCATATATCGTTGATGATTAATTTGAGTCTCATGTTTACTATTGTTTCAACGACACTAAAGGAAACCTTACGAAAATTTCGCACTGTATTATAAGAAATGAAATAAAACTACCCACGATAACCTTACCACGAAAGTCTGTTTTAATAAAACTGAGTATCTCTACACAAGCATGCCTCTATCGACACGAATTAGTAAAATACTACTCACTTAAATTTTGATTGGGTCTCTGTGTGAACACAAAATAAGCAGTCTTGCATATGCGGATGACATAGCTGTGATGTCAGATTCGATTGAAAGTTTGCAAAGTAATATTTCAGAGCTAGATCAGAAATGTAAGGACTATGGTATGAAGATTAGCATCTCCAAAATAAAAGTAATGTCAGTGGGAAAGAAATATAAACGGATTGAGTGCCAAATAGGAGGAACAAAGTTAGAACAGGTGGACGGTTTCAAGTACTTAGGAGGCATATTCACTAATGTAGTGATCGCTCAGCTACGATCTACTCTCTTCTGCAAGAAGGAAGTCAGTACCAAGACTAAGTTATCTGTGCACCGTTCAATCTTTCGACCAACTTTATTGTATGGGAGCGAAAGCTGGGTGGATTCAGGTTACATTATCAACAAGGTTGAGCTTACGGATATGAAAGTAGCTAGGATGATTGCAGGTACTAGTAGATGGGAACAATGGCAGGAGGGTGTCCACAATGAGGAAATCAAAGAAAAACTGGGAATGAACTCTATAGATGTAGCAGTCAGGGCGAACAGGCTTAGATGGTGGGGTCATGTTACACGCATGGGAGAAGCAAGGTTACCCAAGGGACTCGTGGATTCAGCAGTAGAGGGTAGGAGGAGTCGGGGCAGACCGAGGAGAAGGTACCTGGATTCGGTTAAGAATGATTTTGAAGTAATAGGTTTAACATCAGAAGAGGCATCAATGTTAGCACTGAATAGGGGATCATGGAGGAACTGAATACGGGGGGCTATGCTCCAGACTGAACGCTGAAAGGCATAATCAGTCTTAATTGATGATGATGATGATGACTGTGTTTAATTGGTATGCTGTGTCATACTCAAGAGGTATGCAAATGTGGTAAAAAAAGTGGCTCTGAGCACAAAGGGACTTAACATCTATGGTCATCAATCCCCTAGAACTTTGAACTACATAAACCTAACTAACCTAAGGACATCACACAACACCCAGTCTTCAGAAAGGCAGAGAAAATCCCTAACCCCGCCGGGAATGGAACCCGGGAACCCAGGTGTGTGAAGCGAGAACGCTACCGCACGACCACGAGCTGCGGATTACGCAAATGTGGCATTTCATAAATATAGTTATGTATTTCTAGAAACCCAAAATTTGCTTGTCAGCAGTGGAAAGAGGCGTTACCTGTTGTGCAGCATTGTAGGTTTTTCACCATTGCACTATGAGCCGAAAGTATTTCCTTAAGACTTCCTTATTGATGTTTGATCTGACTGCTTGTAGCTCTTTCGCAGATGGGGCAAAAACGTTGAGGTCAGTGAGACTGGAACCTCAAACCATAACATACGCTTTTTCAGAGGTTAGCACGTTACCACACGGCTGGGGAGAGGCATGCTCCTTAGCTTCTTCTTACAAGGCCAATAGTGGGTGGAACTCATAAACCGCTATTTAAAGGACGAGATTAGTTCTGATTTCCACCTGCAATTACTTTCCTGCGCTGAAAACCGTACGTTTACAATCTTTTGTTACACCTCAAGCGATAATAACTGAGATTATTCAATGGAAATGACAGATAAAATCAAGTGAACTTTGAGGCTTAATTCCGTGCACACAAGGAAGTAACTCGTCGATCACAGAGTTGCCGAACATACGTTGCCTTGTTGCCAAATCTCAGTTACAGTACCAGCAGGAAGAAGACGAACCGATGCGATCCTACAGCGGACTGGGAGGTGACCACAGCTGGTGTCTCCAAGTCGCAGCTGCTGTGGCCTGGAATATGTAATGCGACTGATTCGAATTTCTGTAACTAGGTTTAGGGACTAGAGTGTAGTTACTAATAATGCTCAGAATTAACTGCAAACTAAGCATCATAAATCAATAACTCTCATAGTTGCTTTTATATTTCTTTCGTAAGTGTACTCACAACCAAGAAACTCATTCACAGGCGTTTTCATGCCTCGCCGATAGTCGAGCACAACAAACAAATAAAAAAAAAAGAATGTATGTGTGTGTGTGTGTGTGTGTGTGTGTGTGTGTGTGTGTGTGTGTGTGTGTGTGACAGTAGAGAGAGAGAGAAAGAGAGGGAGAGGGAGAGAGGGAGAAATTAAAGAAAATGAGAGAGAGAGAGAGAGAGAGAGAGAGTGTGTAAAAAGTTGTAAAGGATCCAGTACAAAAATATTCATAATTACATTTCAAGCTCTATCAAGTGCACACCCACCTGCTAGTGAAAATTAATGTGCATTTTTAATGTCTGTTCATGTGTTGCCAACAATCGCAATAGGTGTCGTTAATTCTGGTCAACACGCACATATCTTATTGTTGGTGAGTAAGCAGCTGGTACTTAAGCCATATTCGTGGATGCACGATAGGTGTGCCGCTCGATTGTCGCTTAGGCACAAAGGTTTGTATCCTTATTTTAGATTCAAACACCTAGCAGCTCATAAGAAAAACCAATGCGTAACATTTGATTGATCTTAGTTAACAAACCGATTACGTGTAGGCTTCGTATCTCTGTCACAGAACTTCACATCTAGCACTTCATCTTTAAATGCATGCACACTTTGTTACTTCAGAATGGAGGTATATCAGACATCTTTCGTGGTTAGCTAAAAGGGACGGAAGGGTCTTGATAGTAGTCCCGGTTTATTACAGAAATTGTCGTCTTTTATTTTCAAGTTTAGATTTGGTTACTGGTATTGGAAAAAAATTCGGTAATTCATGACTCTTCATGGATAGTCATCAGTATGATGTGATTAGATTAGATAAGACTAGATTAGATTAATTATTGTTCCATAGATCATGAAAACGACATTTCTTAATGATGTGGAACGTGTCATTTTAAATGAAATATTTCTTTACATATCATGATTCAATTTCTTTACAACAATTTGTTACCCACTCTCTCCCTCTCATTCTTTTTTATTTCTCCCTCCCCCTCTCGCTCTCTCTCTCTCTCTCTCTCTCTCTCTCTCTCTCTCTCTCTCTCTCTCTGACACAGACACACACACACAAACACACACACACACACACACACACACACACACACATTCTTTTTTTTATTTTTATTTGTTTGTTGTACTCGACTATCGGCGAGGCATGAAAACGCCCATGAATGAGTTTCTTGGTTGTGAGTACACTTACGAAAGAAATATAAACTCAGCTATGAGAGTTACTGATTTATGATGCTTAGTTTGCAGTCAATTCTGAGTATTATTAGTAACTACGCTGCAGTCCCTAAAAGTATTTATAGAAATTCGAATCAGTCGCGTTACGTATTCCAGGCCATAGCAGCTGCGACTTGGAGACACCAGCTGTGGTCACTTCCTAGCCCGCTGTAGGATCGCATCGGTTCGTTTTCTTCCTGCTGGTACTGTAACTGAGATTTGGCAACAAGGCTACGTATGTTCGGCAACTCTGTGATCGACGAGTTACTTCCTTGTGTGCACGGAATTAAGCCTCAATGTTCACTTGATTTTATCTGTCATTTCCATTGAATAATCTCAGTTATTATCGCTTGAGGTGTAACAAAAGATTGTAAACTTACGGTTTTCAGCGCAGGAAAGTCGTTGCAGGTGGATATCAGAACTAATCTCGTCCTTTAAATAGCGGTTTATGAGTTCTAGCCACTACTGGGCTCGTACGAAGAAACTAAGAAGCATACTTCTTCGCCAGGTCTGTGGTAACGTGCTCACCTGAAAAAAAGCGGCTGTTATGGTTCGCAGTTCCAGTCTCACTGACTTCAACATTTTTACCCCATCTGCGAAAGAGCTACAAGCAGTCAGATCAAACATCAATAAGGAAATCGCAAGAACATACTATCGCCTCTTAGTGCAATGGTGAAAAACTTACAACGCTGCACAACAGGTGACGCCTCTTTCCGCTGCTGACAAGCAAATTATGGGTTTCTAGAAATACTTAACTATATTTATGAAATGCCACATTTGCATACCTCTTGAGTATGACACAGCATACCAATTAAACACAGTCCTAATCAAAATTTAAGTGAGTAGTATTTTACTAATTCGTGTCGATAGAGGCATGCTTGTGTAGAGATACTCAGTTTTATTAAAACAGACTTTCGTCGTAAGGTTATCGTGGGTAGTTTTATTTCATTTCTTATAATACAGTGCGAAATTTTCGTAAGGTTTCCTTTAGTGTCGTTGAAACAATATTAAACATGAGACTGAAATTAATCATCAACGATATATGCGAATTCTATGATGTTATCTATAACAGTCTGCCGATGCTCATGAAGCTTATTGATTACATGCATGTAGAAAACTTGTTCTGAGTTAAAGCTGTCAAACAATGTTTGAAGAAGAATAAAATGCCACTACCACACGACAGCTAATGTAGAAAATACTTCTCTGTCGTATTTGGACACGATGCGCTCTCCCCATACTTAATAAAAAAGCTCCGAGATGCGTTTGCTGCCTGGCTGTTATTAAACCTGAAAAGAACAAATTGTCACAGAAGTTAGCCCTTTTTCCACATGCGACTACTTTGGGTTGAGAAGTGAAGGCAACTATGTTTAAAGTTCCATTAGATTAGTAACTTTAGCAGGCAGCAGAATTGCGTTTTAATAAAACTTAGCAGTAAATGTATCGGAATTCGCGACATCTTATCTAAGGTGTACTACACTTACCATTACGCTACTAGCTGACACATAGCTACAACACCTCCAGAGCTGAACAACAATTCCTCCACAATTTCTGCATACCACAGCGCTGCGAGATAATGCAAATGGCCGGGTCTAGACTTCTCAGAGAAACAGTTAGAACTATTCTTTTGCGCTGCACCACGTTTTTTTACAAACAGATAGCGCAGTAGAGTAGCTCAGGTAGAAAGGAACACTTCCTATTTAAATTTCTGCATCCTACACTGTTGGCAGTTCTGTGTATGTGGCAGTTACCTGATTTAATTCGGTGATTACAAAATAGAGTCGAATGTATGCACTGGGTAGCCGAGGCAGCTAGTTCATGGTGATTCGGTCAACCAAGTAATTGAATTTACTGAACATGCTGCAATTTACTACAGGGAGCCTGTGTGTCAAAATTCTCGTCCAGTGTGGCGCAACGGCGTTACGATGGAAAGATGAGCCACCGATAGTGGGTTTGGTGGTCTGTTGGACTGATGGTAGGTTCTTGTACCTGTGGTCTGGGTTCGGTTCCCACTTCTGTCAATGATTTTAGATGGGGAGAGAAAGATTCCATTCTCTTCTGACTACACCAAGTGAAGAAAGTATAATGGCAGTGTGGTCTGAAATTCATATTAAAGTTGATATTCCTTCTCTGCCAAGGAGACGTTAGGTTGAACCACAATAGTCAGGAGTGGCGATATATAGTAACTCTATCACCAGTAACCTGTCTTATACTAGTTATTTATTTCTAGTGACGAAACAAACTCTATGTAGGGTCACAGCTTCTGTATGTCGATAAAATTGGTTCTGAACTGAAAATGCAACTCAGACCGCCCTTAACGCGAAATTTGATCCCTTCGTGACAATGCAGTTCGACTACAATTTGCTGTTTGTTCAAAACTGCAGATTCCTCAACATCTCCACATATTACGTGTGAATGGGTTCGAATCCTGGCCCGGCACTAAAGATTTCATTATGTATTATCAAGCTCTAGCATGAGAACACCTATCTGCTGGTGGATAATAATGTTTAATTTTAATGTTTTTTCATATCTGACGTTTTTGACTCCCTGTGGGACACAGATCTGTTTGCGAGATCTCTGTAAGGTCAAGATGTTATTCCGAGATGCTGGTGCAGAAAAATTCGGTAACTAACGTCTCTTTGAATGTAGTTAACAACGATATGTGTGGGGGTCTATTCCCAGTGAGCACTGAACTCTTCGTCATATTATTTCTAGTTGAAACATGCTCACATGTCGCTGCTGGTGCAACAACCCCATATTTAACGTTCGTTTTCTCTAGAATATAAAAGCGATAGGTGCCGGATTGGAGTCCTGGGAAGGAAAAAATTAATGTTTTGTCTCTATTGCCGAGAAAATCCAATATGTCACAGTTGGTTGTGCTTCGATATCAATCCGATTAGGTTCTGGGTTCGAATCCCTGTCCAACACAAAGCTTTGCCTCACGGCCTTTCGTGTAAGTTATTTGTGAAGAAGCAATATTTAACATCTCTCGTAGTCCGTTAGCAGGGACAATAAATGCTGGGCAGGAATTCGCGTCCGTGAAAAATGTTTACGTTATGTCATTTAAAGTTGATATTTGCTAACTGATACTGTCTATAATCGAGGTATATCACTCTCTGTATGCCTAATTAGGAATGACTGTTAGTTTGCGTCAGTCACGAAATCTTTGCTTAGCCTGCCTGACCTGGGTTTGAATCCATACACAGAACGAGACGGTTCGTCATGTCATTTGAAGTTCATACAAATTCTCAACTAAGTGCTCGTGGATAACTTAAATTTTTAATGTTATTTTATGTTAATTAATAAGTACAGTATGTTACTTTGAAGAGGAAATGATGAATACGACGAACTTACTACGTGCATTACCTATCTGACGTAATAATGAGAGTGGTAACATTTCAGGTATGTCATTTATTGTAATAAATGCGAGCTTACAAGCCTTAAGGACAGTCTTATCTGTGATAAGGTGCTCCCTGATATTTGTAGGATCGTGGTATTACTTTACATCTTGAGTTACTGCTATACAGAGCAGTGTTTTCTAGTGGTGACATGTTGGAACTATTTTCAATAGTCAAACGACTGTACCAAGGAGCGAATAGAGAACCTGCTAGACAGCCGCGTTATGGCGATTGCATGCGATTGCAGGCGAAATGCAATTCAGGTCGTTCGGATACTTCTGAGTATGACTGTACATTTCTACACTTCCTCCGATACGAACTTTTGCTGTGTCTCCAAGGATCCCACACATGAAACCCGTAATGTTCGAATACAGCATTAGTGGCGTGCTGCTTGAAAAAGTCACGTCGGTTAAATATCTAGCCGTAATGTTGCAAAGCCATATGATATAAGACGAGCATGGAAGGACTGTAGCAGGGAAGGCGAATGGTCGACGTCATTTTATTGGGCGAATTTAAGAATGTATGCTTCATCTGTAAGGGAGACGGCGTATAGAACACTAGTGTCATCCAGTCTTGAGTAGTGTTCGATTGTTTGGGATTAAAGGAAGACATCGAAGCAATTCAGTGGTGGTCTGCTAGATTTGTTCCCGGTGGGTTGGAACAACGCGCAATAATTACGGAGATGCTTCGGGAATCCCTGGAGGGAAGGTAACGTTCTTGTCGAGAAATACTACTGAGAACGTTCAGAGAACTGACATTTGAAGCTAACTGCAGAACGTTTCTACTGCTGCCAAAGTACATTTCGCGTAGGGACAACGAAGAATGTAAGAGAAATTAGGGCTCGTACTGAGGCATATAGATTGTTTTTTTTTCCCCTCGATATGTTTGAGAGTGGAACAGGAAAGAAAGTACCTAGTAGTGATACAAGCAACTCTACGTCACGCAGCTCGCGGTAGCATGGTTGGTTGGTTGTTTTGGGGAAGGAGACCAGACAGCGAGGTCATCGGTCACATCGGATTAGGGAAGGACAGGGAAGGAAGTCGGCCGTGCCCTTTGAAAGGAACCATCCCGGCATTTGCCTAGAGCGATTTAGGGAAATCACGGAAAACCTAAATCAGGATGGCCGGACGCGGGATTGAACCGTAGTCCTCCCGAATGAGAGTCCAGTGTCTATCGGTAGCATGTGAATTATGTATGTGGATGTAGGCGTTGATGTAAATCTAGTCGTCGTCGGGACGTTGAATTGTAATCATTCTTTCTCCTTCTGAGTACACATGTATAATGGCTAACTACTCGTAAGATTAAAAAAAAAAATAAGGGAACTTACTCGTTTTTTAAATTCTCGTTAGTTCAGCTGCATTATGGAATATTTTTGCTTTGATCAACGGGCAGTAAATAGGATAATTCACATGCTACCGATAGACACTGGACTCTCATTCGGGAGGACTACGGTTCAATCCCGCGTCCGGCCATCCTGATTTAGGTTTTCCGTGATTTCCCTAAATCGCTCTAGGCAAATGCCGGGATGGTTCCTTTCAAAGGGCACGGCCGACTTCCTTCCCTGTCCTTCCCTAATCCGATGTGACCGATGACCTCGCTGTCTGGTCTCCTTCCCCAACGATAAAATTACGGTGTTTATCTATAGTAAAATAACACACTTAATCGTAAACGAAATTTGTTGTGGATTATTTGCTTTTTTTTAGTTAAATATATCCCAGACTATATTATTAACTATGATGGAAACATTCCCCAACCCCGTTACGCATATAAATCTGTCGTAACTCAACTTGTGAGTCAAAGTAAAGAGTAACCGCCAATTTTTTTATTTTCTTTACTATGCAGTTGAGAGCATCTATAGATATTCATCACCCGATGCCAAAACGTTGATACGCTCAGTATCATCGTTCATAGTCAAACATTCGTAGCGTGCTCGGAACTAGTAATAAAAAAGGAAATTTGTTTTTACGTTAAATAATAACGGTCGCTATGTCCGCTGCAAGCGTTCTGTGTGTGTCCTGCTTAGTAATGACTAGCAACTTGTATCCTGGGGAAACATGCTGCCATCTGTAACTTACGAATACAGGACGAGTCTCTTTATTGTTTCGAATGCTTAGGCCTCTAACGTGCCGACAGGTTTCCTAGCACGACGCACATAAAGCCCCCAAAGACTATAATAAACTGAAGGAGATCTGCGTATCTCGAGAAATGTCTGGTATCTGGTAGACTTCATGTTCTATACACTCTTTCCATCGGCTTCGTGATCGTTGTTTACTTCCTCTCACAGCGACGTTTATTAATCAAGTCAACTCTTGCAAAGGATTTGTGCACTATGTCTTTGATTCTGTGTTTGCACACACAGGACTATGACCAGCAAAGTTTGAGAGACTTTAGGAGCTTTCTTCTGCTTGGACTGGCAATAAAATGTAACCGAAGGAAAACTCTCTGTTTCGGAACCAACGGATGTAGTTGCCCACCTTACCGCTAAGAATTTAGTAGATGTACAGTCTGAATTAAAAGACATGAGCTACTCTAGACAGATATCCATGACACTAAGATGTTGATGAGAAATATATCTACTACCATAAAACATAAAATTTATAATACAGTATACTGAGTTTTACGGTAAGAAAAAGTATGCCAAATATGGGAAATCATTTGATGTTATCTGATTACAAAGTATGGCGGAACAAATGACAGAATAGCATTAGATTGACTTCGTGTTGTTACCCGTAGGAAAATACACTCCAGTACAATTAAGTTTAGATATGTAGACATCATACAGAACGGAACGTCCAAGTGCCAAACGTTTGGATCACTGATGACTGCAAAAATAGTGCCCCTCGTTTCACGAGCAGAAATTTAAGCTACTTTCTTGGGTTCCTCCCTAACCATCTCGGACATCGCGGTATGTTCTGAAAAATAGCGCCAAAAATGCCGGACACTGACGACTTCTTATACTATGTAGGTCTACCGTTTAACAGCTTCCCCTCAAACTTCAGTTTATATAAAAGCTCTTGATCAACTGCTAATTGCTTCTTACTGATACAAATCACAGAAAACATGGCTGATAATAAAAGCAGCGTTCTGAAATTCTCGAAAGTTAATACCAAACCGTAAGTATACATCAGTGCATTATCTTTGGAAACAGGATAATAGTAATTGCAGTTGCATAAAACCTACCATTCATTTCTGAAAAGTCAGCTAACAAGTAAAACGTAATTCGACTAATACACATTATAAGCCCAAAAACGAAAAAAGTAGATCGAAACAAAACCTACATAATTAATTTTGTATTTCATCGCTGAACGTTTTAGAATATCCGCTCGCTGTGAGACAAAAGCACATCGCAAATAAATCAGCTGTGGTTAGTTAGAGCAAAATCCGCAAGAGGCGCTACCGTAACTCTCAGTTAACAATACAGATTATCCTTCCGCCGGTATTAATAGTGAAGTTTAGCCCATCTTACCTCATTGCTGTTTAACACTGCATGAACCCTGGTTCTCTGTCAATCGGCAACACGCTTTTGGAATCTTACACTGAGGAAGATTATGCTCCAGACAGTTTCCAGGCAACGGCGTGGCCCCCTTTGCGTCAGAATACATTGTTTAAAATGGCACGGCAGAATTAGCAGCGTCATAAGCTGAGGAGGATTTTTTTGTGGTTTTAGGGCGCACAGCTACAGCGCCCAGACAAAGTTATGAATGCACTGTGAGGCACAAGGTTAAAACAGCAACTAAAAAGGACAACACTATAAAAGGCACATTAACAGGCATGAGATTAAAAGAAAACAGCATAATCAAATGATTTTAGACATGTTTGTCAAGTGGATAAAACGAAGAACGCGAGCAGCAGCTCCTGCGCCATCCGCTAAAATGTCATCCAGAGTACAAGGCAGGCCAAGATCAATGCGCAGTGTATTGAAATTCGGACAGGACGTTAAAATGTGGCGTACCGTCAGCATTTGCCCACATGGGCAGAACGGCGCCGGCGCAGCCGTCAGCAGATGGCGATGGCTGAACCGGCAGTGTCCAATCCGTAACCGGGCCAAAAGACCTCCTCCCGCCGAGAAGGGCGTGAAGAGGTCGTCCAAGCCGTGGGGAGAGATTTCAAGGCCCGAAGCTTGTTTTCAGTAAGTGTAGACTAATCGGCATGCCACAGCGATCAAACGCGCTGACAAGTGACCCTGCAAAAATCAGATGAAGGCACACAACAACAAGCAGTCCGAGGTGTCGAAGTCACTCGGGATCGTCGACGCTCGTGCACTTCATATCAAACCACACAATTTGTTGATATCATAAAGTTTACAAGTATTTCTAAACAAGCCAATCTATTAAAAATATACAATTATCAAATAACTGTACAGAGAAGTCATGAAATGACTTCACAATAAGCAGTGCAACCTTCCGTGACAGAAAATTGCACCTATTGTTCAACGAAAATTAAAATGTCCCTAATAAATACACAATGAACAACAGTAATTAAAAGTTTATTAATGACTAGACAGCGAAACTTAACAACTTGTCAGGTGACAGCGAATGTATATAAATCCCTTCCAGAAATTTAGGTTTTCTTAGGGAATCCATAATGAAAAAAGACAGAACTATATGAGGGAAGAGCAAGTACTAACGCTAGAAAAAAATAATCGGAATAAATTAAACGTGAAACCTCGATCACACAATGTACAGAATAAATGAGCTCTAGTTTGTCTTGCTCCAAGCTCCTCAGATAAGCAATGAAATTAAAGTTTAAATTAGTAACGTAACTATCACTATTAGATAAATTTTCCCGAAAACACCTTCCTAGTGACGTCGTAGCAATCCTAGATTTACTTCTGGAAGAGGCCGAGGAGAAACTTTAATACACACAAAATATTTTAACACTTTATTATAACTTAACCAGGTAGAGTACTTAACTTCGAAACAATCCACGCTCACAGGAACTATCTCTGACCAGTTAAACTTTTCACCTCGTTCGATACAGAATGGCAGCCATATCTCAATGTACGTACAATTGACCATGAACTTTGATACATAATTCTGACTTCTAATACAACTCGCACTGCCAGATCTGAAGTAAGACGATGAGGCCGTCATAAGTGATGATTAACGAATGGACTGAGCGGCGCTGCTCTCTGACATAAATAAGCATCCAGCAGCGGTGGCGAATGGAGCCCCTTGTGGAGGGGATCAATTCCGACGTCTCCCAAATCGCCACCACAGCCGATGTTCTTCAGGAACAGCAAGGAACAAATTTATGGGCACCGAGACTACACCGGTCGACCGGTACGTCCGTCTTTCGGGGCAATATATTAATCTATGTTTACATGTACATCTACAGCTATGCTCCACAAGCCACCTTTCGGTGTGTGGCGGAGGTACACCAAAGCGCAGATGTAAACAGGCAGAACACGACGGTACGGTCGGCAACGCCCACAGAAGACTGGTGTCTGGCGCAGTTGTTGGATCGGTTACTGCTGATACAATGGCAGGATATCAATATTTAAGTGAATCTGAACGTGGTTCTATTTGGCGCACAAGCGATGGGACACAGCATCTCCGAGATAGCGATAAAGTGGTGGTTTTCCCGTAGGACCATTTCACGAGTGTACCATGAATATCAGGAATCAGGTAAAACATCAAATCTCCGACATCGCTGCGGCCGGAAAAATATCCTGCAAGAACGGGATCAACGACGACTGAACAGAATCGTTCAACGTGACGTAAGTTCTACCCCCTCGCAAGTTGCTGCAGATTACAGTGCTGGGCTATCGACAAGTGTCAGCGTGCGAACCATTCAACGAAACATCATCGAAATGGGCTTTCGGAGCCGAAGACCTACTCGTGTACCTTTGACGACTGTACACAAGGCCTTACGCTTTGACTGGATCCATGAAAGCCGACATTGGACAATTGAAGAAGGGAAAAATGCTGCCTGGTCGGACGATCTTGGTTTCCAATTGTAACGAGCGGATGGACGAACACGGTTTTGGAGACAACCTCATGAATCCATGGACCCTGCACGTCATCAGGGGACTATTCAAACTGGTGGAGGCTCTGTAATGATGTAGGGCGTGTGCAGCTGGAGTGATATGGGACCCCGGATACGTCTAGTTACGACTCTGACATGTGATAGTTACGTAAGCATCCTGTCTTATTACTTGCATCCATTAATGTCCATTGTGCATTCCGAAGGACTTGGGCAAGTCCGGCAGGACAATGCGACACCCTACACGTCCAGAATTCCTAAAGAGTGGCTCCAGGAACACTCTTCCTAGCTTAATCACTTCCGCTCTCCACCAGACTTCCCAGACATAAGCATTACTGAGCATATCTGGGATGCCTTGCAATGTGCTCTTCAGGAGAGCTGAAGAGATCTCCATCCTCTCGTACTCTTACAGATTTATACAGGGTGTTACAAAAAGGTACGGCCAAACTTTCAGGAAACATTCCTCACACACAAATATAGAAAAGGTGTTATGTGGACATGTGTCCGGAAACGCTTAATTTCCATGTTGGAGCTCATTTTAGTTTCGTCAGTTTGTACTGTACTTCCTCGATTCGTCACCAGTTGGCCCAATTGAAGGAAGGTAATGTTGGCTTCGGTGCTTGTGTTGACATGCGACTCATTACTCTTCTTAGGGAGCACGGAACATTCCAGCCTATGACTCGCGACTGGGGAAGACCTAGAACGACGAGGACACCTGCAATGGACGAGGTAATTCTTCTTGCGGTTGACGATAACCCTAATGTCAGCGTCAGAGAAGTTGCTGCTGTACAAGGTAACGTTGACCACGTCACTGTATGGAGAGTGCTACGGGAGAACCAGTTGTTTCCATACCATGTACAGCGTGTGCAGGCACTATCAGCAGCTGATTGGCCTCCACGGGTACACTTCTGCGAATGGTTCATCCAAGAATGTGTCAATCCTCATTTCAGTGCAAATGTTCTCTTTACGGATGAGGCTTCATTCCAACGTGATCAAATTGTAAATTTTCACAATCAACATGTGTGGGCTGACGATAATCCGCACGCAATTGTGCAATCACGTCATCAACACAGATTTTCTGTGAACGTTTCGGCAGACATTGTTAGTGATGTCTTGATTGGGCCCCATGTTCTTCCACCTACGCTCAATGAAGCACCTTATCATGATTTCATACGGGACACTCTACCTGTGCTGCTAGAACATGTGCCTTTACAAGTACGACACAACATGTGGTTCATGCACGATGGAGCTCCTGCACATATCAGTCGAAGTGTTCGTACGCTTCTCAACAACAGATTCGGTGACCGATGGGTTGGTAGAGGCGGACCAATTCCATGGCCTCCACGCTCTCCTGACCTCAACCCTCTTGACTTTCATATATGGAGGCATTTGAAAGCTCTTGTCTACGCAACCCCGGTACCAAATGTAGAGACTCTTCGTGCTCGTGTTGTGGACGGCTGTGATACAATACGCCATTCTCCAGGGCTGCATCAACGCATCAGGGATTCCATGCGACGGAGGATGGATGCATTTATCCTCGCTAACGGAGGACGTTTTGAACATTTCCTGTAAAAAAGTGTTTGAAGTCACACTGGTACGTTCTGTAGCTGTGTTTCCATTCCATGATTAACGTGATTTGAAGAGAAGTAATAAAATGAGCTCTAACATGGAAAGCAAGCGTTTCCGGACACATGTCCACATCACATATTTTCTTTCTTTGTGTTTGAGGAATGTTTCCTGAAAGTTTTTCCGTACCTTTTTGTAACACCCTTATACAGCCCTGCAGGATTCATGGCGTCAGTTTCCTCCAGCACTACTTCAGATATTATTCGAGTCCATTTCACGTCGTGTTGCGGCACTTGTGGGTGGTCGCGGGGGCCCAACACGATATTAGGCAGGTGCACCAGCTTCTTTGGCTCTTTTGTGTATTTTACTCCCTCTTTATTTTGTTACAGTTGCGCACGATTCGCGGGAGGGACGATTGCTGGTAAGTCTCCACGTGATCTCGAATCTCTCAGTTTTTATCTACATAGCCTTTTCGTGATATATACGTAGGAGGAAGCAATCTATTCGTTGAATATTGTAGAAACGTACGCTATCGGAATTTTAACAGTAAACCACACCGTAATGTAGAACGCCTCTCTTGCAACGTCTGCCACAATAGCTGCTGAGCATCTCCGTGAAGTTTTCACACTACAAAATGAACCTTTAACGAAATGTGCTGCTCTCCTCTGGATATTCTCTATCTATTCTATCAGTCCTATATGGTACGTTCCCCGTACTAACGAGCAATATTCAGGTATGTGTTTTATAAGTTATTTCCTTTGTTGATATGCAGAGGACGGCTATGCTACACATTGGGAAATCCATCGTCAAGGGGGGGGGGGGGGGAGTGGATCTTCTCAGGGAAATATAATTACGGTAACGAAAAAGACAGTATGCACTCATTGTCCTTGTCGGGGAGTCTCGTCTTCTATGTGGATGATGCCCTTCCGGCGGCTGTCAAACCCACTAGATACAAACGGCTACAAACCGTAGCAAATGTCTCTACGAATGATGCCTGCCGATTGAGTTCTTTCAGCGGATGTCTGAATTGATGAAGGCAATTAACATCGCACACGAATTTCAAGCTATGTTGACTATTTGTAGGGTCGATCGCGGTCCTCTGGTTTGGAGCAAAGTGGAAGGTCTAAATCAGAGGCTCAGACGTCTCTGCGACGGTATCGGATGGTAATTTCTCGACCTCCGCTTATCGGGTACAGTTTTGTATTGTTCCCCTTAATAGATATGGCGTAGACAATGTGCAGAAAGTGGCTGTTTTTTTTTTAGGTTAGAGATAACCCCCCACCCTTTGGGAAAAGAGACGAATTACCTGCCAAAATCGAAGTTACATCAGCCGCGAAGTTCTCAGAGAAGACTCGTCCTTGCAGATCGGGTACATAAATGGTTAATATGGCATCAGTAAACTGCAGTAGCATCCAGGGAAAGGCCTCATAATTAGTATAGCTTCTGAATATC
Organism: Schistocerca cancellata; assembly: GCF_023864275.1. Classification (NCBI taxonomy): domain Eukaryota; kingdom Metazoa; phylum Arthropoda; class Insecta; order Orthoptera; family Acrididae; genus Schistocerca; species Schistocerca cancellata. The sequence goes on along the minus strand of NC_064633.1, from coordinate 438,136,724 downwards.
ATAATGTCCAGACAGTATTAGGAACAAATCAAATGGTTCAAATGGCTCTAAGCACTATGGGACTTAACATCTGACGTCATCAGTCCCCTAGACTTAGAACTACTTAAACCTAACTAAGCTAAGGACATCACACACATCCATGCCCGAGGCAGGATTCGAACCTGGACCGTATCGGCCGCGCGGATCCGAACTGAAGTGCCTAGAACCGCTTGTCCACAGCGGCCGGCTATTAGGAACAGAAAGCTGGTAGGAACCGGAAGCGAACACAAACAAAATCCTGAATTCGGATTGGAATATTTAACTTAGTCACCAATAGTAGCGGCCTATTTACTGCAGTTAAGTACTCGATATGTCTCGCGAGCTTATAACGGATTACTAACGTAAATTAATGCGCGGCAAGTTAAACATCAAAGAGATGGAGAACTAATTCGTGAAGGTAACGTCTTAGATCTTTTAAAAACAAACGGACCTGAACTTTGAGTATCAGTTACAGCAGAGGGAGATATGAGCGATCATAAGATTGTGATAACCACAATGACTATGGGGTTTACAAGGGATGTTAAGAAAGAAATGACAGGATACAAACTGCAGAGTTACTGAGTAGTCAGTTGGCAATATTCAGTGATGAGGACGAAGATGTGGGGCACAAATGGAAAAAATTCAGAAGAGTCATTCTATATGCGTTACACATGTATGTTGCAAATAAGGTCTTAAGCGATGGGGAAGACCCACCATGGTTCAATTGCCGTGGCAGAAAACTACTCTGTAAACAAAGAGAGCTTCATCACAGTTTCAAGACAAGTCAAACCTAATTGACAAATAAAAGCCGAACGAAGTGAGCACGTGTGAAAGGAGAGTAACGAGACAAGCGTTCACTGACTCTGAGAGTAAAATTATGGAAATCGAAGTGAGTAAATACCCTAATCGGTTTTGGTCTTTGTAAAATCAGTAAGCCATACCTAATCCTCTATTTGTTCATTCAGTGACCGTACTGGAACCGAAACGGAAGACAGGGAGAGAAGGCTGAAATACTGAATTAAGTCATCCTAAACTGTTTCAGCGGAGGACATCGTAAAACGGTTCTTCCTTTTCATCATGGTACAAGCGTCGAAATACACTCCTGGAAATTGAAATAAGAACACCGTGAATTCATTGTCCCAGGAAGGGGAAACTTTATTGACACATTCCTGGGGTCAGATACATCACATGATCACACTGACAGAACCACAGGCACATAGACACAGGCAACAGAGCATGCACAATGTCGGCACTAGTACAGTGTATATCCACCTTTCGCAGCAATGCAGGCTGCTATTCTCCCATGGAGACGATCGTAGAGATGCTGGATGTAGTCCTGTGGAACGGCTTGCCATAACATTTCCACCTGGCGCCTCAGTTGGACCAGCGTTCGTGCTGGACGTGCAGACCGCGTGAGACGACGCTTCATCCAGTCCCAAACATGCTCAATGGGGGACACATCCGGAGATCTTGCTGGCCAGGGTAGTTGACTTACACCTTCTAGAGCACGTTGGGTGGCACGGGATACATGCGGACGTGTATTGTCCTGTTGGAACAGCAAGTTCCCTTGCCGGTCTAGGAATGGTAGAACGATGGGTTCGATGACGGTTTGGATGTACCGTGCACTATTCAGTGTCCGCTCGACGATCACCAGTGGTGTACGGCCAGTGTAGGAGATCGCTCCCCACACCATGATGCCGGGTGTTGGCCCTGTGTGCCTCGGTCGTATGCAGTCCTGATTGTGGCGCTCACCTGCACGGCGCCAAACACGCATACGACCATCATTGGCACCAAGGCAGAAGCGACTCTCATCGCTGAAGACGACACGTCTCCAATCGTCCCTCCATTCACGCCTGTCGCGACACCACTGGAGGCGGGCTGCATGATGTTGGGGCGTGAGCGGAAGACGGCCTAACGGTGTGCGGGACCGTAGCCCAGCTTCATGGAGACGGTTGCGAATGGTCCACGCCGATACCCCAGGAGCAACAGTGTCCCTAATTTGCTGGGAAGTGGCGGTGCGGTCCCCTACGGCACTGCGTAGGATCCTACGGTCTTGGCGTGCATCCGTGCGTCGCTGTGGTCCGGTCCCAGGTCGACGGGCACGTGCACCTTCCGCCGACCACTGGCGACAACATCGATGTACTGTGGAGACCTCACGCCCCACGTGTTGAGCAATTCGGCGGTACGTCCACCCGGCCTCCCGCATGCCCACTATACGCCCTCTCTCAAAGTCCGTCAACTGCACATACGGTTCACGTCCTCGCTGTCGCGGCATGCTACCAGTGTTAAAGACTGCGATGGAGCTCCGTATGCCACGGCAAACTGGCTGACACTGACGGCGGCGGTGCACATATGCTGCGCAGCTAGCGCCATTCGACGGCCAACACCGCGGTTCCTGGTGTGTCCGCTGTGCCGTGCGTGTGATCATTGCTTGTACAGCCCTCTCGCAGTGTCCGGAGCAAGTATGGTGGGTCTGACACACCGGTGTCAATGTGTTCTTTTTTCCATTTCCAGGAGTGTATTAGATATTGAAATAACCGAATGTACAAATGTGGGTGAAATCTTATGGGACTTAACTGCTAAGGTCATCAGTCCCTAAGCTTACACACCACTTAACCTAAAGTATCCTAAGGACAAACACACACACCCATGCCCGAGGGAGGACTCGAACCTCCGCCGGGACCAACCGCACAGTCTATGACTGCAGCGCCTAGACCGCTCGGCTAATCCCGCGCGGCATTGAAATAACCGACAGCGGAACAGAACAGCAACTACTAAGATTCAATAATGATTATGCGAAAGAACTCGGTACCGTTCTAGCAGCAGTTTATCGTAAATTTTTGAAAGAAGGAAGGGTACCTAGCTGCTGAAGAAAAGCTCAGGTCATTCCAGTTTTGAAGTAAGGTCGTAGGACAAATGCACATAATTATAGACCTATATCGTTGACGTCAGATGGTTGTAGAATTATGGAACACGTTTTATTCTTGAGAATTATGACGTATTTGGAGATCGAAAATCTCCTCTATAAAAGTCAACGTGGATTCGGCAACCAGACATCATAAGAATACTTAGCGAGTATCAGACCAGATATCCAACTGGATTCAACACTTTCTTGCGGACAGAGCTCAACATGTCGTTCTTAACGGAACAGAATCGACAGACGTAAAGGTAACTTCCGGAGTACCCTAACTGAATGTGATAGGATTGCAATTGTTCACAACGAAAATAAATAAAAATGGTTCAAATGGCTCTGAGCACTATGGGACTTAATATCTGAAGTCATCAGTCCCTTAGAACTTAGAACTACTTAAACCTAACTAACATAAGGACATGACACACATCCTTGCCCGAGGCTGGATTCGAACCTGCAACCATAGCAGTCCCGCGGTTCCAGACTGAACCGCTCGGCCACCGTGGCCGGCCAAATATAAATGATCTAGTAGAAAATGCTGAATGGTCTTTCATACTGGCGGTTGCCTACAAGAACGTAGTAACGCCAGAAGACCGTATCGTTTAGCAGAATGACTTGCAAAAGGAGTGACGAATGGTGCAGGCTCTGGCAGTTGACCCTAAACACAAAAAAATGTAACACACTGCACATACATATGAAAAGAAATCATTCACTGTGCAACGACACTACCGATAACAAATTGAGGGAAACAGTATCTACCGTAAAATGTCTAGGATTAACGAGCTTCCGTGGAGGACCACATAATGGAAATAGTAGGGTAGCCAGATGCCAGACTCAGATTCATAGGAAGAACTTTAAGAAAACGTACCTCGTCCACAAAGATAAGTGGCTTACATAGTGCTTGTTTGTTTGATTCTTCAGTATTGTTCATCAATGTGGGGTCCTTACCAGCGAAGACCGACGAAATAGATGGAGAAGATCCAACGAGGAGTGGCACGTTTCGTCACGGTATCGTTTGGTCGGCGCAAGAGCGTTATATTGATGCTTAAAAATCTCCAGTGCCACAAGCCAGAAGAGAGAGCACTTGACGGGAAGAGTCAGACAACATGTCACATACGTCTCACGAATCGATCACAACGAGGAAATTCGGGAAATAGGAGCTAATACAGGGGATTACCGACAATCACTCTTCCCACGCGCCATTCTCAAGTGGAACATGATAGAGGGAACAGTTAGTGATACCAGGAATACTCTCCACCACACACATCTTAAGACATATCGGGACGTGAGATGCCGTCTCACCATAGCAGTAAAATATGCCGATGCTCCATCATGAAAGGACCACAAACTCTGGTGTTGCTCTCAGGGAACTGTTGTTGTTGTTGTGGTCTGTAGTCCAGAGACTGGTTTGATGCAGCTCTCCATGCTGCTCTATCCTTTGCAAGGTTCTTCATCTGCGAGTACCTACTGCAACCTACATCCTTCTGAAACTGTTTAGTGTATTCATCTCTTGGTCTCCCTCTGCGATTTTTACGCTCCACGCTGCCCTCCGGTTCTAAATTGGTGATCCCTTGATGCCTCAGAATATTCCTTACCAACCGATCCCTTCTTTTAGTCAAGTTGTGCCAGAAATTTCTCATCTCTCCAATTCTATTCAATACCTCCTCATCAGTTAATGTGATCTACTCATCTAATCTTCAGCATTCTTCTACAGCACCACATTTCGGAAGCTTCTTTTCTCTTCTTGTCTAAACTATTTATCGTCGATGTTTCACTTTCATACATGGCTACACTCCATACAAATAGTTTCAGAAACGACTTCCTGACACTTAAATCCAGTCTACATTTTATATCCTCTCTACTTCGACCATCATCAGTTATATTTCTCCCCGAATAGCAATACTCATTTACTACTTTAAGCGTCTCATTTCCTAATCTAATTCCCGCAGCATCACCCGATTTAATTCGACTACATTCCATTATTCTCGTTTTGCTCTTGTTGATGTTCATCTTATATCCTCCTTTCAAGACACTGTCCATTTTGTTCATCTCCTCTTCCATGTCCTTTGCTGTCTCTGGCAGAATTACAATGTCATCGGCGGACCTCAAAGTTTTTATTTCTTCTCCGTGGATTTTAATTTCTACTCCAAATTTTTCTTTTGTTTCCTTTACTGCTTGCTCAATACACAGATTGAATAACATCGGGGAGAGGCTACAACCCTGTCTCACTCCCTTCCCAACCACTACCTCCCTTTCATGTCCCTCGACTCTTATAACTGCCATCTGGTTTCTGTACAAATTGTAAATAGCCTATCGCTCCCTGTATTTTACCCCTGCCACCTTCAGAATTTGAAAGGGAGTATTCCAGTCAACATCGTCAAAAGCTTTCTTTAAGTCTACAAATGCTAGAAACGTAGGTTTGCCTTTCCTTAATCTATTTTCTAAGATAAGTCGTAGAGTCAGTATTGCCTCACGTGTTCCAACATCTGTACTGAATCCAAACTGATCTTCCCTGAGGTCGGCTTCTACCAGGTTTTCCAATCGTCTGTAATGAATTTGTGTTAGTAATTTGCAACAGTGGCTTATTAAACTGATAGTTCGGTAATTTTCACATCTGTCAACACCTGCTTTCTTTGGGATTGAAATTATGATATTCTTCTGGAAGTCTGAGGGTATTTCACCTGTCTCATGGAATCGTGATCACCAGATGGTAGAGCTTTGTCAGGACTGGCTCTCCCAAAGCTATTAGTAGTTCTAATGGAATGTTGTCTACTCCCGGGGCCTTATTTCGACTTAGGTCTTTCAGTGCTCTGTCAAACTCTTCACGCAGTATCACATCTCCCATTTCATCTTCATCTACATTCTTTTCCATTTCTATAATATTGTCCTTAAGAACATCGCCCTTGTATAGACCCTCTATATACTCCCTCCACCTTTCTGCTTTCCCCTCTTTGCTTAGAATTGGGTTTGGCTCTGAAAACTATTGGACTTAACATCTATGGTCATCAGTCCCCTAGAACTTAGAACTACTTAAACCTAACTAACCTAAGGACATCACACAACACCCAGTCATCACGAGGCAGAGAAAATCCCTGACCCCGCCGCGAATCGAACCCGGGAATCCGGGCGTGGGAAGCGAGAACGCTATCGCACAGAATTGGGTTTCCATCTGAGGTCTTGATATTCATGCAAGTGGTTTCTTTTCTCCAAATGTCTCTTTAATTTTCCTGTAGGCAGTATCTATCTTACCCCTAGTAAGATAAGCCTCTACATCCTTACATTTGTCCTCTAGCTATCCCTGCTTAGCCATTTTGCACTTCCTGTCGATCTCATTTTTGAGACGTTTGTATTCCTTTTTGCCTGCTTCATTTACTGCATTTTTATATTTTCTCCTTTCATCAATTAAATTCAATATCTCTTCTGTTACCCAAGGATTTCTATTAGCCCTCGTCTAACCTCTGTATAACCTCTGGTTTAATCAGTTTATCCAGGTCCCATCTCCTTTAATTCCCACCTTTTTGCAGTTTCTTCCATTTTAATCTACAGTTCATAACTAATAGATTGTGGTCAGAGTCCACATCTGCCCCTGGAAATGTTCTACAGTTTAAAACCTGGTTCCTAAATCTCTGTCTTACCATTATATGATCTATCTGCAACTTGTCAGTATCTCCAGGCCTCTTCCATTTATACAAACTTCTTTTATGATTCTTGAACCAAGTGTTAGCTATGATTAAGTTATGCTCTGTGCAAAATTCTACCAGGCGGCTTCCTCTTTCATTTCTTATCCCCAATCCATATTAACCTACTACGTTTCCCTTCTCTTCCTTTTCCTACTATCAAATTCCAGTCACCCGTGACTATTAAATTTTCGTCTCCCTTCAGTACGTGAATAATTTATTTTATCTCATGGAATATCCATAAGCAGTTAGCAGTTCTGCAAGAGGATACAGCAGATACTGAAGGTAATTCTGTACACTGGGTTTGTTTAGTAAGATGGATGGTCCAATAAAACGGTCTTTTAGTACCCCTAACAAGACATTCAATCAGAAACGCTGCTGATTTGGAGACTCCTGCACAGCATGTGGACTGGGGCTTAGATGAGTCCAAAAGGGAGAATTGTGAGAAGTTAACAAACCACTACCAGTCAACCTTGCTTGATCTGTAAATAAAATGTTATTGTCAATTGTATGGTTGCCTACAGTTTGTTGTTGCATCCACTGACAGAAATTTAGCCTAGAACCAAAGTCCTTCTCACTAAGACACTGAATTCGTTGAAGATCTTAGGGGCACTTTACACTGTGTTGCATTATTTTCCAAACAACACTGTGGCTCATTCCAGAAATTTGCTTTGCAAGTCTAATTGTCGAGTTTGCTGGACACTGTTCGACTGTAACAGATGCAACTCGTACGGGCCTACCCACTCCCACGGCATGTGCGAAACTCCCTGTTTCGTGCAGGCGTTGATGCAGCCTCGTAAACGCTCGACTCTCGCGGTACCTTCGAGCTCGGTGTGCTTATCAGCATAAGGGCGCAGACATTCATCCATTTCCGTTAGCCATATCATATGTGAAATTTATATACTCCTCCTTACTGTATTGTTCTATGTTACTACCACCACTCGTACAATACAACTGACGCTCTAAAAACAACAAATATAAGTTCAAAATGGTTCAAATGGCTCCGAGCACTATGGGACTTAACTTCTTAGGTCATTAGTCCCCTATAACTTAGAACTACTTAAACCTAGCTAACCTAATGACGTCATACACACCCATACCCGAGGCAGGATTCGAACCTGCGGCCGTAGCGGTCGAGCGGTTCCAGTCTGTAGCGCCTAGAACCGCTCGGCCACCTCAGCCGGCCAACTGAGATAAGTGAGTACTGTACTCTCGTATTCATTCTTTTCATATTTCCAAATCTCTAAAATGTAAACAAAAACCACACCACGGAATCATTCAGTAGTGGCTGGTAACTATAAAGTCTCAATTCTCTCGCAAACGATTCGTTCGCTGATCTATGTTTACCAAGATTTTTTTCTTCTAGTATCGTGTACTACCAACTGTATGATATATGCGATTAATGGCGATACAGGCTATATAAAGGATCGCAATAATATGCCACTCGTCTACTCAGTACAGGTGGCAAAAACTAACTTTACAGGTCGAAAGAACTGCTTACTGAGAAGTATCAGTTACTGTTATAAGCTCTCATCTACTAGTAGCAGTTACTCTAATATTTGGCAATGGTGCGCTTCGCCATCTATTTGCAGAGGCGCGTACTACGCCTTCGTTTCATTTTAGATTTGCCCATGGAAAAATGAACAGAGCAGATGAACCGACTATGTAAGAGATATTATGCAGGATGACGCGAAATTCGCTCACTAGGGCTTCGCAGCGCGACTCCTCACATGCCAGCGATAAAAAAGTCTCTCACAAACTTTCGTCCAGTGAGTACATACCGCAGAAAAAGGACTTTAAAGAGTGGCAAACTGGCTATGCTGTAACAACATGTATGGTAATCACTTCTGCAGGCACATATTAGACGTGCTGTACAGTTGATACAGTCTGCCGTTGGCAAGGCAACAGAGCGGACGCGTCCGTGTTTACCGCGTGCGGAACTCGACCTCGCCTTGTTTACATTCTGACGGCCGTAGCTTAAGTGCCGGCTTACCGTATACGATCCATGGCGAACCGTTACCGTAAATCTACACTCCGATTTACTTTCTGCAACGATTATCCCCGACCCAAAGCACTCGAAGTGGAGAGTTTTCTGAAAGAGGAAGTGAAGATCCCTGCGACCTATATTATCGGCATACATTTGTCGATCGTGAACAGCATGGTCTATGTTAAAATCATTAACGACGCAGCGTGCGAACGCATCCTACTTGAGACCAAACAGGGACTCCGCTTCTGTCATGCTGATGGCAATGTGGGGGCAGTAGCCGTCGACCACGTGGGCTTAGGTACGCGCACGATACGCATTTTCGAAATGCCATTCGAACTTCCTGCTGAGGAAATTGTCGCGGCACTCCGACCATACAGCACAGTCCATGGCCACACTGCGGAGAAATGGACACAGTTTCGGATCTATCCCGTCCTAAACGGGGCCTGAAAGTGTAAGTAGGCTGTTTAGGTTCTTATATTGGTAACGCCGCCGCCACGTAGCGCTCTCTGTATGAAAATCACTGGCTGTGCTGTGTGCAGTCTGTGGCTAGTTTGCATTGTTGTCTGCCATTGTAGTGTTGGGCAGCTGGATGTGAACAGCGCGTAGCGTTGCGCAGTTGGAGGTGAGCCGCCAGCAGTGGTGGATGTGGGGAGAGAGATGGAGGAGTTTTGAAATTTGTGAGACTGGATGTCATGAACTGCTATATATATTGTGACTATTAAGGTAAATACATTGTTTGTTCTCTATTAAAATCTTTCATTTGCTAACTATGCCTATCAGTAGTTAGTGCCTTCTGTAGTTTGAATCTTTTATTTAGCTGGCAGTAGTGGCGCTCGCTGTATTGCAGTAGCTTGAGTAACGAAGATTTTTGTGAGGTAAGTGATTTGTGAAAGGTACAGGTTAATGTTAGTCAGGGCCATTCTTTTGTAGGGATTATTGAAAGTCAGGTTGCGTTGCGCTAAAAGTATTGTGTGTCAGTTTAAGGACAGTCCTGTATAATTTTTCTAAGGGGATGTTTCAAAAGATCACCATTGATCTCCGAAGCCACGCCCCGTCCTACTTACAGATCGGCGGATGCCGTGCGATAATTATATACGACGGCCAGCCTCGGGCCTGTTCCGGGTGCAGCAAAGAAGGCCACCTTACGTCCGAATGCCTACAACGGCGTGTTACGCAACTTCCAGTTGCCAAAGGACCACCCACGTCGCAACCTACGGTGCTATCGGTGACCTACGCCGCTGCTCTAGCTTCTCCTAGCGCTTCGCAACGCCGCCAGCGCACCACTAGCGACGCCACCAACGAGACCGACCAGACACTGACGGAGAGCGCCTCGGACGGCTTACCGCCTCGGCCGGCCATCGAAGCCGCTCCGACGATGCCGAAACAACTGGACGCTGACCCTACCCTCGGCAACACGATGGAGATCGACTCGCTCATCGTCCCTAAGGCGGCCTTCTTGCCAGAGCGACGCGCCTCCCTTCCGTCCTCGGACACAAAGGGTCGTACAAGGAAACAACTTGTAAGTGGTCCGAGCAAATGTAATTTCGATGTATTGCTCATGCGCTGCCTGTGATATGCAAGGTATAAGAGAATCTCTGACCAGAGAGCAGTGTTGACTGCAGTAGGAACTGTGTAGCTGTAGCAGTAAGTTGTTGCTAGTCTGGAGTCTGCTCTGGTCTGGTATGGTGTATCGTGTTGTCTGGCCGGTAGCGGTGCAGCGATGCCGGAGCCTGAGTATTATTGTATAAGGTAAAAAGCAGCCTCGCGCATGTGTAGTAATGTTATCTCAAGTCGCATGTAAATGTTTTAAAACTCTCGTAATAATAATCTTCCTCATAAAAAGTAACTTTTAACAACCATTCATTTCAATTTAAAGAATTTACTAATTTCTCCCATCCATGATCATCCCGATTATTTCAGTAGAATATTCAGTTGCTCCCTTTCATAAATGACAGATAGGTCGGCCAGCATTGCACAGAGCTGTGCCGGAAAAATTTATTGTAAGAGCAGATATATACGGCGACTTCATTGAGGTAGGAATTTTTCCTTTTTTCATTCAGAATGATCTTTCAGGGCCATGACGCAGCACTGCTTTCGTCCAAAATTTACCAGGTTAAATTCACAGTGAATTATTGAAGACTCATAAGTGAGTGACAATTTAACTGAGAGGTTAGTTACATTGTTTTATTACCAGGTTACTGAATGGTTTTTTTTATGTTATACTGAATGTGAACGACATAATTATAATTTTTACTGTTGAGAGGTTTAGGAATTTTTCTGTTTTGAGGTTATGCTGAATGTGAATGATTTTTGAGCTTAGATTAAATGAGAAAGAATTTTGTAGGGAGGTTACAAATGGGAAAGAATTTTGTTTTGAGGTTACACTAAAATTAGAATCTTATGCATTTTATTTATTTTTAATTTTTGTGGGGAGGTTACACTTGGCGACAACCGGCCAGGATCGTATTTCCTTTGTGAATTTCTGAGAAGTAGTCATATGTCTGCTCTTATTTACTTAAATGTAGTTTGCATCTGGCGCAACGCATTTACTAATTTGTCACTCTTTCTTTCACAGATCATCGGCAATTTATTGCTCTTTGTTGTAATTGTGTTTGTTCCATTTTTGCTTCGTCTTTGTTTCATTTTGTGCTTAATTTTGATTTGTGAAAAATGCCGCGAAAAACTGTTAACAGTACATCGCAATGTGCAATGAGTGAAATAGCCGACTCGAATAATATGACAGATAATACTTCCGACACTCAGTGTAATAGGATAATCCCCTAATTACAGATAATCAGTGCGTGCCGGTCACTAGTATTGATTTTGATCCTAATGATGAACAAACAAATGCAATTATGTCCAGAGTAAATGTAACAATTGATGATGCGGCACGTTCCGTTACAATGAACGCTGCTCAGCTTGACACACCCGATTTGCAAAATTTACGTAACGAAAAGATAATTGTTTCTAATGAAGGTGAACAATGTACTCAATGTACATCAGATTTATTTGATTCCGATGTAGTGACCAACAGTGCTCATCCGAGTAGCAAACCTTTTCGTGAATCAAATAATGGTTAAATGTTTACACAAAACGTGACACATTCAGATACACCATCACACAGCACAGAAAATAGAGTCGCTAATTTTGGCTGGGATCGAGTTATGGCATTATTGCTACAACTTAATAACGAAATAGACAATCAGCACAAACAGTTTAATGAAAAACAAGACAACTATTTCAAACAACTGAGTGAAAAACTAAACAACAGTTTCAAACAACTTAATGAAAAACAAGACAACAGTTATAAACAATTTAATGAACAGAACAAACAACTTAGTGAACAGCCTACAGCCGTTGCCGTGCAATGTCATGATACTACAGAACAATTACGTGAGGATACTAAGACTTGTGCTAGGAACAGTAGTGAAGAAATTAGATCTGTTGCACAAGAATTAAGTAGTACACGTGTAGCCACAACGAAATTACTTAGAGATGAAATTAGTGCAGTCACTGAACAATGTTCAGAAAACGCAACACAGATACGCGACGAGTTTAAATTAATGTCAGCAGAAGTTTCACGCACTCTGGATACGGAAGTCGACAATAAATTTGAAGAACCGATCAGCCAAATTGACGAACGTATTAAAGTAACAGAAATGAAAAATGTTTCAGTCTCTAACACGTCACAGCATATGCCAGATTCCGAACATTTGTCACACTCACACAGCCAGTGTAACTTAGGTAATTTACAGAGATCACGCGACTTAGAATCCGAACAGACACAGACAAACAGATTCTCATGCAATCCTGAACCTGTTCACACACTCAGAGACGATAACGTTGATTATAAGCAATTTTTATCGGTAAAAAAATCTAAGGTATTTAAAAATGACAGAACACAAATACATCCTTTGGACTGGATACGACATATTGCTTTTGTAGTTTTATCATCTTGGCCTGTAATGCAGAAACTAGAATTGGATTGGATACAACAACTTCCTTTTTAATTTTCACTGGCATTGCCTGTAACACAGAAACCAAAATTTATTTGCAGTCTGTAAATGACCTCAGGGGATTCATTACACTTTGATGAATATGTGCCGTAGCGTGCACAGGGCCCCGAGCCGTAGTAGTGCTATTTCATCTTTAGTTTTCTCCACTGCTGCCTTCTCTTTTACTATCCTTTATATCTATCAAAACAGCTCTTCAACTATCGGTCTATCTAGAATTAAGAATGAGTAAAGAAAACCAGGTATGACAAGTTTTACCGAAAGTGACAGTTTTCATTAGACACTCGCGAAATAAAAAGAAATACGAGCATAATTTTAATGAGACAAAAGTTTAATCATCAGTATGTACAAAATTTTCAGCTATCGCAGACGCATTTTGACAACAATAGAGGGTTTTCTCCGCAACAGCATCAAAACCAGCCGGTTAGCATACCTAACCAACAATGTAATATGCAAGGTCAACCAAGCTTTAACGTTTCGCCGCCTACACGTATAGCGTCGGTTCCACCAAATAGTAACGCACAAGCAACAAGGAAATCACTACGTACAGAAAACACATCATTTCAACCCGTATCGCAACGCGCCGTATAACAATGATTATCATGACAGACATAAAAGTAATGAGCACAATATTCAGCGTACGTTTAATAACAGTCGGTCTTACCAGCAGCAGAATCATCCGCAACAACAGACAGTAGATATCATCCCGCACGTAATACGTCAGGACGAAATAACAGAACAGTACAAACAGTCGAAATGCCACAGCATCCTCCCGCAAATAATAGCGTGTCAGATAGAATTTGACTAGATACAGTACAGGTTGCATCTTCCAGCAACGCAAGCAATACTTTTGACACACAGAATCTTGTTTACGAAAATGTTATTACTTTTGACGACATCCGAGACACTCTTTTGCAGGAAAGACCAGTTATTCAAAAAACCATTTCACACCCTGTCATTGAAGTAAAGATTGGATCATCCAAATTTTCAGCAGTAATCGAGTCTGGATCACCTATGTCAGTTATAAATGAGGAAACTTTCAACGAATGTAACAAAGAGAATACGTATCCTACGTTACCATTAGGCAAAACTAAAGTAAAAGGAGCAGTATCTGGTAAACGAGTAGATGTAAAGTTACAGACACACTTATCATTTTGTATTGCAGGTCATACGTTTCACTCAAATTTTTGGATTGTTCCTTTATTGACAACAGACGTTATTTTAGGTACGAATTTTCTGGTACAACACGACGCAATTATTGACTTTCAAAATTCCTATTCAATGTTAAAGGATGAAAACGTACAACTGGCATTAGAATTTCAGCACTCTTTATCTGTAGAAGAACAATCAATTGCTCTTACACAAGTCATTTTTGCTTCACGTAACATAGACTGTCACTCCACATTGTTCACAGATACGTACGTACACAACTATAATACTCCAGACGAAGCCGACTATGACGTTATACAGATGATTTCTGATAAAGTTAAACAGAGCAGTGCAAATACAGACGACGAACGCACGCAACTACGCAAAATTCTTTTACAGCAAGCTCCAGTTTTTGACAACGTCCCTGGTTTTATGTCCGGTTTTATGTATGAATTTCAAGTTAAACAGCACGACACATATAAAGCCAAACATTATCCCATTCCGTATATTCACAGAGACCAAGCTATGCTTGACCAAGGAATTATTGAACCGGCAGTTAGTCCGTACATAAACCCACTCCATATTGTTAAGAAAAAGGATGGTTCACTTCGCCTCGTACTTGATTCGCGCCACATCAATGACATTATTATTAATGAAACAGATCGCCCACAGACACTAGAAAAACTTCTACAGAAATTTCATGGTACTGCTATTTATTCCACATTAGATTTGAAATCGGGATTTTGGCAAGTTCAGCTCCATCTGAACTGCAGAAAGTACACCGCTTTTCTCTGTTTTGGTGACTGTTATCAATTTTGTAAATTACCGTTCGGTTTATCTATTTCTTCAGCAGCATTTATTCGCGAATTGAATACTATACATCCGACAGAATTAAAAGACAGAATCACAACGTATGTAGACGACATTCTTATTGCAGAAGCTAACTGGTCTGAACACAATCTGATTCTTGAACAACTGTTACAAACTTTTCGTGCACAAGGACTCACAGTTAATCTTAGCAAATCGCACTTTGGCAAAACTTCCATAAAATTTCTTGGACATGTAATTTCAGCAGAAGGCATTGCGCCTGACACGGAAAAACTTCAAGCTTTACGTGACATTACTGTTCCTACGACGAAGAAACAACTACGCAGCTTTTTGGGTTTAATTAACTTTTTTCGTAAATGTATTCATTACTCTGCTTTAGACACCCCTAGATTATGTCAATTGACGGGTAAAAACACTATTTGGTCCTGGGATACCCAAGCACAGTCTGAATTTGTCAATCTGAAACAAGCTTTGTTGAATGCACCACTTTTATCACATCAAGATCTTACTAGAAATTTTTCCATTGCCACCGACAGTTCTAACACCGCTTTAGGCGTACACATTTTTCAGAAAATTGAAGAAGATGGTTCTACAGTAATTAAAAACATCGCCTTTTCGAGTCACATTCTGTCACCTGCTGAACGCAATTATTCTGTTACAGAACTTGAAACATTATGTGTTGTATGGGCATTTACGAGATTTCGGCATTTTCTTTATGGAAGACATACTTCCGTTTACACAGACCATAGAGCTATCCAGTTTTTACTTTCAGCAAAATTTACACATGACAGGATAAGCAGATGGAAACTTTATTTACAGGAATTTAATTTTACAATTGTTCACATTCCCGGTACACAAAATGTTGTAGCAGACGCACTATCCCGTTCTCTCAGCAACAATCAGCAAGACATCGCAACCAACTTCTGCCAAGCAAATTTTAGCGTCATGTATATTCACCAAGTTGCATTTGAAAATTTCATTTCGGTGTCATTACGAGACATAGCACAAGAGCAGAGTAAAGACAACGTATGGAAAGAAATTAAACACCTTTGGCAAGATAGGAATTATGTTACCATTAGAAACCATTACACTGTACGCAATAATATTCTGTTTCGCCGCTCTCACCCTGACAGCAACAATTGGTTACTATGCATTCCTGACGTACTTGTTAACAAATTAATTTGGTTTACTCATTTAAGTTACGCA
This sequence comes from Schistocerca cancellata, assembly GCF_023864275.1. NCBI lineage: Eukaryota > Metazoa > Arthropoda > Insecta > Orthoptera > Acrididae > Schistocerca > Schistocerca cancellata. Next base: position 438,120,935 of record NC_064633.1, on the reverse strand, counting down.
CATTACGGAGGCAGAAAACGTTTTCTTATACTGAGACAGAACTGTTACTTTGCCAACATAGAGAAACGTATTCGACGAGTTTTAGCGTCATGTAAAATCTGCCAGAAAGCTAAGTCAGATACGACTTCACATATTCCTCCATTACATCCCATTGTACCTGTTAAATTGAGACACATGGCCGCTGTAGACATTTTTGGTCCGATTCCCAGATCTAATAGAGGTCTTTGCTACATCTTTGTAGCTGTTGAACTCACTTCAAAATTTGTTACCTTCACACCGTTACGCAAAGCTACTGCTAAATCTGTTTCGAATGCATTTGTAAAACATTTTTTATTCCATTTAGGGCATGTATTGAAAGTAATTTCCGACAATGGATCAAAGTTTCGATCTGCTATATGGACACGTATGTTACGAACAAGAAACATTTCTCCGATTTATATATCCAAGTATCACGCTTCTTCGAACCCTTGTGAACGACTAATGAAAGAAATTGGTAAACTATGTAAAATATACTGCTATAAAAAACATATTGATTGGGACACACACATACTGTCATTCCAGGATGTAATTAACTCGATACCAAATGAATCTACTATGCTATCTCCGACTGTTATACTGAAAAATGTTGAACCACCTAACAAAATTAAAGAATTAGTATCCTTTCCTACATCTCTTAGACTACGACACCATGAAATAATTGACATTGTGCTGAACAACATCAAACGTGCCGCAAAGCGCCGGAGAAGACAGCAAAAACAGGTTTGTACACGCCGTGACTTTCACATTGGACAGAAGATATTAGTACGCACACATTATTTATCCAACAGAGGAAAGAGTAGATGCAGTAAATTTGAGCTTCTATATGCAGGTCCATACAGAATTCGCAGCATTCCTCACCCCAATGTAGTACACGTCGAAACTCTGAGAACCAGAAAAAGTAAAGGCAATCACCATGTCTCCAACATTAAACCCTTTATAGAATGAACATACTTTATGATTTATCACACTGTAATGCCATTTTCTGATTTTTATATGACTAATAATGCAATTATACACTCCTGGAAATTGAAATAAGAACACCGTGAATTCATTGTCCCAGGAAGGGGAAACTTTATTGACACATTCCTGGGGTCAGATACATCACATGATCACACTGACAGAACCACAGGCACATAGACACAGGCAACAGAGCATGCACAATGTCGACACTAGTACAGTGTATATCCACCTTTCGCAGCAATGCAGGCTGCTATTCTCCCATGGAGACGATCGTAGAGATGCTGGATGTAGTCCTGTGGAACGGCTTGCCATGCCATTTCCACCTGGCGCCTCAGCTGGACCAGCGTTCGTGCTGGGCGTGCAGACCGCGTGAGACGACGCTTCATCCAGTCCCAAACATGCTCAATGAGGGACAGATCCGGAGATCTTGCTGGCCAGGGTAGTTGACTTACATCTTCTAGAGCACGTTGGGTGGCATGGGATACATGCGGACGTGCATTGTCCTGTTGGAACAGTTCCCTTGCCGGTTTAGGAATGGTAGAACGATGGGTTCGATGACGGTTTGGATGTACCGTGCACTATTCAGTGTCCCCTCGACGATCACCAGTGGTGTACGGCCAGTGTAGGAGATCGCTCCCCACACCATGATGCCGGGTGTTGGCCCTGTGTGCCTTGGTCGTATGCAGTCCTGATTGTGGCGCTCACCTGCACGGCGCCAAACACGCATACGACCATCATTGGCACCAAGGCAGAAGCGACTCTCATCGCTGAAGACGACACGTCTCCATTCGTCCCTCCATTCACGCCTGTCGCGACACCACTGGAGGCGGGCTGCACGATGTTGGGGCGTGAGCGGAAGACGGCCTAACGGTGTGCGGGACCGTAGCCCAGCTTCATGGAGACGGTTGCGAATGGTCCTCGCCGATACCCCAGGAGCAACAGTGTCCCTAATTTGCTGGGAAGTGGCGGTGCGGTCCCCTACGGCACTGCGTAGGATCCTACGGTCTTGGCGTGCATCCGTGCGTCGCTGCGGTCCGGTCCCAGGTCGACGGGCACGTGCACCTTCCGCCGACCACTGGCGACAACATCGATGTACTGTGGAGACCTCACGCCCCACGTGTTGAGCAATTCGGCGGTACGTCCACCCGGCCTCCCGCATGCCCACTATACGCCCTCGCTCAAAGTCCGTCAACTGCACATACGATTCACGTCCACGCTGTCGCGGCATGCTACCAGTGTTAAAGACTGCTATGGAGCTCCGTATGCCACGGCAAACTGGCTGACACTGACGGCGGCGGTGCACAAATGCTGCGCAGCTAGCGCCATTCGACGGCCAACACCGCGGTTCCTGGTGTGTCCGCTGTGCCGTGCGTGTGATCATTGCTTGTACAGCCCTCTCGCAGTGTCCGGAGCTTGTATGGTGGGTCTGACACACCGGTGTCAATGTGTTCTTTTTTTCATTTCCAGGAGTGTATTTATGTGACTACTTACTGATGATTATCATATTTTTTCTTGGCAAGTGCCCGGCAAGGTAAGGTTAGCAGGTCGCTTTTCTTGTCGTTACACATCAGACCGTGCACATTTTTCCAGATAAACTTACATATTTTATGACCAATTATGCAATTCTATCTAGTGACATATTAATTTTATCAAATTCTTTCTCCATTAAAGTCTTCAACTCTCGCCTCTATCAACTACACAACATACAAGCTGAACACAAAGAAAGTCATTTCTTGTCTTTATATATCAAACCATGTACATTTTCCATTTTTCGTGTATGTATGATTGTTTTCCTGTTTTGTTTGTATGCACTACGAAATCTTTAAGATATAACAAACACCAGTTGACTTTGACATTTTGCCTTATGATATCTCAACAGCTTGACTATTTTACATTTTTTGCTACTAAATTATGATACTCTGTGTACATTTTTTTTTTTTGCACCTGAACACACTCTATGTTTTTGACATAATACGTTTTCTGTCATGCTATACTGTATGCTTAATTATATCACTAGAAACCAGTTTTTATTTAATGGGTATATGATTTAAATGCAAGATATTAATCCTTATTCATTATTTTCAGAAAGCAATAACGTGTAAAGGAAATAAATTAAACAAATCACAGTGGATTATTATGAAATGGGAATTTCACCTTCGGAATGAACGAAAGGAGATGCAATACCTTGTCATGAAGAGTAAATTGATCAGAATTAACAAGCATTAACAAGAATATACTATACACACCGTATGATAGCAGTCTTAACTAATTTTTTCTTTCAGAATACGAGGCGATTGATGCAGGCTGTTAGACAGAACTACACAGCTTAGTTTTAGTGATGAAATATGCTAGAAATAAGAAACTCTATACTATGAATAGTTGTATGAAGTAGATGGTAATATGAATAATGAAGTGTCTTTTTTGCAGCTGATAATGAATGAGACTGATGAGCTTAGCTGTTAAGTCCCATAGTGCTCAGAGTCATTTGATAATGAATGATGATGAATAGTTATGTGAAGAATATGCTAATACGAATAACGAAGTTTTTTCCTTGCAGGTGATGATAGTAATGAAGTTATGATAATATGAATAATGAAGTTTTTCTTTGCAGGTGATGATAGTGATGAATTTTGTATGGCCACTTAACGTACCACTTTTAAGTTTTTCTTTGCAGATGAGAATAATGATGAAGTTTATATATTTACTGTTAGTTAAGAAATGCTATGTAGTTATTTAAGTATTTATTGCAGTTCGTTTTGACAGTATGTCTTATGTCGCATGGTATAATGACTGAATGTTTTGGGAAGGACAGCTAGAGTACATACATATTGAGTACACGTTTCATTACCTGTTCATTCAAAGTTCACTACTTTTCAGCATAATATGCGTTTCTTCTTTCAGCTTAATAATCCATTTTGTATTTTTCCAGGAGAAGCTATTCATGAAATTAATGTGCTATAAGCAGTTAGTTATTTAACCTGTTATAGTACTTGCATTTCTTTTTACCCATTTGTGGTGTTATTCATGAATGTGATCACATATATTCTACTTGTTTCATAACCTTGCTACAGCTGACTCATGACGAATGACGTTACTAATCCTTATTTGCAGCAATAAGTCAAAAGCAAATATTTTCATGCCCTAACAATTAATTATCGATCCCAACGCAATGAATTGCTAGCACACAAAAAAATGTATTACCAGTCCCAAAAAATGCTACTAGTTTAAGAGACATTTATAGTACTAAATATAATGCAGATTTGTCAGATGTATTGAATCCATTATATCTATGTATTATTGGACCACAGACCTTGAGTAATAGTTATAGTGTGTTACATTTTAAATATGTCTTATGTCACTTGAATGATGAGTTCTGAGTAATACTGAATGATGTTTTGTAATAATACATAAATGCTATGCCACTAATTTCTGTAAATAATATTTTTGTTATACTATATAAATGCTATGCCAATAATTAACTCTCATTTTGAATGATGACTTCTGAATAATACTGAATAATGTTTTATAAAACTATATGAATACCTTGTAATTGGCCAATGAATGCCACTGTTTCTTATATTTTAAATTTGTCTTATGTCACTTACGTGATATTATATATGAATACCAGTAGCTTGATGCTACACTCATTAACTCTTGTTTTGAATGATGACTTCTGAACAATGCATAAAATGGTTTGTAACTGGCCAAAGAGTGCCAATGATTACTACAACTAGATGAATTATGTTAATGCTATGCCATTAATTAACTCTTGCTTTGAATGATCACTTCTGAATAATGCATAAAAATGGTTTGCAACTGGCCAATGAGTGCCAATATTTAGTGTAATCAGATGACTTATGAATAATGTTCTGTAATACTCCATACATATTACAGAAATGTTTAGTAACTAGGCAATGAGTGCCAACAATTACTTAAATCGGTTAATAGACTAGTGTAATTCTGAATGATGACTAGCATAAGACTTCACCTTCTGACCTAATTACCAGAAATTACTTCAATATCCGTTTGTCCTGTCTATCCTCATGATCATGGAACACTATATTTGGTTTTTGCACTAATTCTACGTTGGTGAAAGTGTGTGGTGTTGACACATCATGCTTCAAATGGTTCAAATGGCTCTGAGCACTATGGGACTTAACATCTGTGGTCATCAGTCCCCTAGAACTTAGAACTACTTAAACCTAACTAACCTAAGGACATCACACACATCCATGCCCGAGGCAGGATTCGAACCTGCGACCGTAGCAGTCCCCCGGTTCCGGACTGACACATCATGCTGTCCACCACCGTGAACGATGGAGATGTTATTATGGTCCCACTGTTTGGTGTACCTAATGTACCACCAAAATGATAACATTGAATATTAATACGACATTTCAGTGTCTTGGCTTCACTGATTAATACTTCAGGGAAGAGAACTTCAGATTTTCTCACTTGGTGTTGTGCTTCTGTAGAAAGATATGGACTTTCAGTGCAGCTCGTGCAACCTACTGTGCTACAACCATGATGCAATCCTTCACTTTCCTATGCTAGTTCTTGTAAAATAGTAAAAAATATATACAGTGCGTGTGCACTTCATCTCATTTGTTAATATGTTTTGTACTTATTGCGTATACTTTTTGTCATTTCTTGATATGTTCTGTGCTCAGTGCATGTGCATTCTATTTCATTTCATGTTCTGCACTTATATATATATATATATATATATATATATATATATATATATATATATATATTCTGTGACTGTAGACTTAGTTAATTGAGAAAAATTTGTGGCTCATGGCAAGTCCAATTGACTCACCATCGCTGCCAAATTTTTGCCCCCCCCCCCCCCCCCAGTGGAGGGTTATGTAAGAGGTCCGAGCAGATGTAATTTCGTTGTATTGCTCATGCGCTGCCTGCGATTTGCAAGGTATAAGAGAATCTCTGACCAGAGAGCAGTGTTGACTGCAGTAGGAACTGTGTAGCTGTAGCAGTAAGTTGTTGCTAGTCTGGAGGCTGCTCTGGTCTGGTATGATGTATCGTGTTGGCTGGCCGGTAGCGATGCAGCGATGCCGGAGCCTGAGTATTATTGTATAAGGTAAAAAGCAGCCTCGCGCATATGTAGTAATGTTATCTCAAGTCGCATGTAAATGTTTTAAAACTCTCGTAATAATAATCTTCCTCATAAAAAGTAACTTTTAACAACCATTCATTTCAATTTAAAGAATTTACTAATTTCTTCCATCCATGATCATCCCGATTATTTCAATAGAAAATTCAGTTGCTCCCTTTCATAAATGACAGATAGATCGGCCAGCATTGCACAGAGCTGTGCCGGAAAAATTTATTGTAAGAGCAGATATATCCAGCGACTTCATTGAGGTACGAATTTTTCCTTTTTTCATTCAGAATGATCTTTCAGGGCCATGACGCAGCACTGCTTTCGTCCAAAATTTACCAGGTTAAATTCACAGTGAATTATTGAAAAGTCATAAGTGAGCGACAATTTAATTGAGAGGTTAGTTACATTGTTTTATTACCAAGGTACTGAATTTTTTTTTTGGTATGTTATACTGAATGTGAACGACATAATTATAATTTTTACTGTTGAGAGGTTTTTGAATTTTTCTGTTTTGAGGTTACGCTAAATGTGAATTAATTTTGAGCTTAGATTAAATGAGAAAGAATTTTGTAGGGAGCTTACAAGTGAGAAAGAATTTTGTTTTGAGGTTACACTAAAATTAGATTCATATTCATAATATTTATTTTTATTTTGTGGGGAGGTTACAAACATTCTCTGAAACGTAGCAAGAGAAGGTGCCGCATCGTTTCCGGCCAAGAGGAGACGTTACAAGTCGAGGATGACGCAACCTTCGACCAGCACGACGCCCCAGAACCCGCTACAGCTGACGAAGACGTAATGAGCGCGGAGACATCCACCGATGTGCCTGCGCCAGTCTCCCCGACGCCCCATGCGGACGCTGAACTAATTCATGGACATTTCGCAGGCTACACTACACCACGCACCATTACATCATCTTCTGAAGACAAAATGGACGATACACCGGTGCCCGCGTCCACGGCGTGGCACGAGGAGGAGGTCGAGGAGCAGGACCCGTTACGGGACCCTGCGCCGTCGGGGCCGATCCACTGATCACACTCTCCCCAGAATCCCCTGCAGGCGAGCGGGATAACGTTCCACTGCGACACTCACGCCATTGCGCTGACGGCAGAGTGCAGCAGCCTCCAGCAGTCCGCCACCAGGCCTACCGGACAGCAACCGTCTACACCAACAATATCCGTTCCACAGTGAAAATCCGCCGTATGCAATAGATGTTGTGGGGCTTCTGATATTGATTTCGCCCTTCTGCAGGAAGTTCACTTGGCCAGTCTCCCGGATATCAGTGGATATACCGCCCACGCCTTCGAGAGTGATCCTAGGGCCGCGGAGTGGCCATCCACATCCGCTACGGGATTTCTGTGATCGACGTCGCTTTCCTTCCATCAGCTCAGGGTATGGCACTCACTGCCATGGGGACACACATCATTAATGTCTACGCTCCGTCAGGCACCGACCGACGACATGAAAGGGCCCAGTTTTATTCCAATGAAATCGCCCCCCCTGTTTTTAGAGCGATATGACCACTGTCTACTAGGAGGTAATTTTAACTGCGTTCTGCACCCCAAAGATCAGATTCCACACTATACTACACGCCACACTATACGTATAGCGGTGCGGGACCTCCTGCTTCACGATACCTGGGATGTTCAACACGGCGACCGTTCTGGCCATATCTTGCTTACTACTCATTCCGCAAGCCGACTAGACAGGATATATGCCTCACAAGCTCTCAGATCTTCGATACGGGGCGCCGAACACTGGCCACTGGTCTTTTCTGACCATTGCGCTTACATCTGTATGGTCTTTCTTCCGCCGCAGTCTGTATGGCGCAGCCGTGCGCCATGGAAACTAAATACTGCTCATCTGCATGACCTGCCATGTCGCCAACAAGTCACTGAGACGTGGACAGCCTGCGAACGACACCTTCCCCGCTACCGCTCGACATTGACATGGTGGATGGACTACGCCAAACCAGCGACCCGGAGGACATTGATGAGATACGGGAAGGACATGGCCGACTGCCATCGCAACACTGTTGACTTCTATTGTGCGATTCTCTGAAATCTGGACACTCAGCCGCCAATCCCAGACAACCAGTTGGAACGGCAAAGAGGTAAGGCGAGGATAATTGCGCTGGCACGCTGGAAATTGCAAGGGATTGTGATGCAGACGCGGCGCCACGACCACGCGGGTTTAGAAATTCCATCCTTGCATCGTATAGTGTTCGACGAACGACGGCATCGTCGGCAGATTATCAACACTCTGACCACGCTTCATGGCACCCCGGTGACCAATCAGAATGACATCGTCCACGCATTCATCGAACACGACCGTCGTACTTGTAGTGAAGAAGACGCTGATACTGAAGCAGACGACTCCACTTTGCATTACGTCACGCACACCCTCCCCCACACTGAGGCGAATGCTTTGACAGTGGTGTTCACGCGAGACGAAGTCGACAGCGCAATCGACAAGGGTGCAGTCAACATTCGACAAGGGTACAGTCAACAGATCGCCCGGCATTGACGGCTTACCGATTGTGTTTTACCGTACCTTTCGGGAGCTCATGGCACTGCGGTGGACTACTATGTATCAAGAACTGATGACATCTGACCAAACAATCCCACCCGCCTTTGCTGAGGGCATCATCATTCCGGTCCCCAAACCAGCCTGTGGTTCGATGGTCACAAGTTACAGACCACTCACCCTACTCAATGCCGATTACTTTTCGCTCAATTACTGGCAATGTGGCTCCGAACAATACTTACTCATATCCTCTCCCCAGAGCAAACGACGCCTGGGGGACAGGTTAACATACAGACTGCCACAGGGGAATGCTGTGACTTAATTGCGATGGCGGTGGCCTGCAGACTCCGTGCAGCGGTCGTCAGTATAAACTTCGACAGCGCCTGAGATAAAGTGCGCCATTGTTTCCTCTTTTCGGTGGCCGCCCGAATGGGCATCCCCACTCCGTTCCTCGACGTCCTGCGACGTCTTTACAACAGTGTCAGTACACGTGTCCAAGTCAATGGACGTTTAGCAGGTCCGGTACCCATCTGCCGTTCCATACGACAAGGGTGCCCCCTCTCTACACTCCTGTATGCCATTGCCCTTGAGCCCCTCATTGGGGGCTTCACAACCAAGATCTCTGGCCTCACCCTGCGCCAACACACTTTTCGCTGTTGGGCATATGCTGATGAGCTCCTCCTTATTCGCTCCGGCTCTGAGATTAGAGCTGTTCTTGAACTGATTACCCGTTATGGGGCTGCCGCTGGCAGTGCCATGAATGTCGCCAAATCCTCTGCAATGCACATTGAACGAGGCCTCCAGGAATGTGAAGTTGCACTCCTGCCGCTTGTGCACACTTTCCAGGACCTGGGCACTACCTTTACCCCCACAGTCTCACGCACAGCGGTGACGAATTTCCGTTGCCTGTTGCACGTCATCTGCAACGACGTCCGCCAGAACCTCTTGCGCCGCCAGGACACACTTCAACGCGTTGAGTTTCTTAATCTTAACGTGGCATCAAAATTGTTCCACGTAGCGGAAGTTCTCTCTCTAGCTGCTACCTGACAGACTGACCGCACACCGAGTACTGTGCGGGATGAGCACCAGGCAGTTCGGCTTCAGGCCGGGGCGATCGGCAACTGACGCAATCGCTCTGGCGGCCGAAGTCTGTGCCTCTACCCCGTACAAGTACGTTGTTGGCATCACGGTTGACATCAGTGGCTCCTTTGACAACCTTTGGTGGCCTTCGCTCTTCTCCTGCTTGCTTGAGAAAGAGTGTCCACGGCCGTTTTATGGTTGCCTGAGGAGCTATTGTGAGGGTCGGGAGGTCTGGCTATCATCCCCTAGCGGTAAGGTTGGAAAAACCTTAAGTAAGGTATGTCCACAGGGTTACGTTTTAGGTCTCCTATTCGGGGATATCCATATGGAACCACTTCTAGACAGTTTGCAACAGAGTGAAGAGGTGCTAGAAGTAATAGCCTACGCCGATGACCTCCTTCTGCAGTTGGCGGCCGGAGCCACGAAGACATTGAACCAAAAATAGAAAGGGCCATGGAAAAATTGCAACTTGGGATCCGTAATGCTAAAATGGCTATTTCACCAACTAAATTAACACACCTTTTGCTGAATGGACAACTAGAAAGAAATCCTACAGTGAGAATTGGGGGCTCACCAGTTTTCAGGCGACATGAGACACACTACTTGGGAGTTATCATCGATGAAAGGTGGAACTTCGGTAAGCACATTGAATCCGTAATCCTAAGAGCATTACAAGTACTCAATAACCTCATCTCCATAGGACACAAAAGATTTCACCTTCCCCCCCCCCCCCACCTGATAAAATTGTACCATCACAGTATACTAACTTCAATAGCACGTTACGGCTCGGGAGTCTGGGAACACAGGCTCACAAGGGTGGTGCCCGCCATGACAGTGAGAAAAGTACAAAGGAACATGCTGTTAAGATCTGTGGGGGCTTATAGGACATCTCCAGGGGGTGCCCTATTAGTGAAAATGGGGCTCTGTCCTCTGGACATCAAAATTAGAGAGCAAGCAGCATCTTACTGGGCTAAGAAAGGGAATGATATGAAAAAAAAATATTCTGGGAGTTCGGGCTAGGGACAAGGGTGAAATAAGGAAAAGGGGCGAGAATCTATGGCAGGAATTATGGGAAGTGGATGAATCTGGCAGAAGAACCTTCAGACTCTTGCCAAATGTTAAAGAAAGGTTAGGCATGAGGTATTTCGAGCCAACCCGGGGTGTAATTCATTTTCTCATTGGTCATGGGCCCTACCCGACATGTATATGCCAGTTTGGGAAGAGGGCTACACCTGAGTGTGACTGCGGCGCATCGGAGGGTACTCCCGACCATGTGATTTGCGAGTGCTCCCTTTTCGATGATGTAGTAGTTACATTACGACAACAACTACCAAACAATGATACATACGACCTACTGAGACACGAAGAGACTTTCGAAACTTTGAACAACCTGGCAAACGAGGTATCACGTAAAGTGCTGACTGCATACCTGAGGGACATTCGCGATTAAAACCAACTACTGAACGTGTCCTAGTACCCTAATCCTGTACCGCCTGTGCGTGGACAGGTCGACTCGCTAGTTGGAATCGGCCACGTGCAGGGCTAGGGGGACTGGGGTACATTAACTTCACGATTATGACAGCACCGGATTTAACGTAGGTTAGTTAGTAGGATTAGAAGTACATACCAAAATAGGAACCTGCAGTGACTAGTAATTTTGGCCTGCCTAGTGTCAGGGGCACGCTCATCGGGATTAGCTCGATGAGCAAGGCATTGCAGTAGGTTTGTATCCACACTGACGCACCTGTTATGCTGCAGGCAGTTAGTATTACTAATAAGTAAGTAGTAGTGTATAGTTTAACAAAAATCGTAAGTTTGCCCATTAACTTGTACTGTTTACACTGTCTGTAGTTTACAAATTTACAAGTTAACTGTAATAGCTGCAAATAACATACAACATTGTATCATTTAGGACCTACTATCCATTAAGATGGTGGGTTATATTGTATAATTATAACATATTCCAAATAAAGATTTTTTTTAAAGTTCTCCCTCTGCCGACTGCGATTGGGCACAACCTTCAGGCGGCTTTTGGCTATTATGCCACAGCTGGTTCCATGTTTAAAGTCCGTTATGAGACACTTACCCTTGTAATGTTGTTGCTTTAATTTTCTATGAAAGCGGTGCTGCTGTCTATAAAAGCGGGTTAAAAGCTGTGAGCTGTCTGGGGAAGTTAACCTAGCATTACTGAGCAACTGTTTCACCAGGTATCCAGTCTAGCTTACCAAATTCCCAACCAGCCTAACATTAATTATAATCTTTTAATAGTCATACGACAACCGGTGATATATATACATAAAAGAGAATTTAAATAAAAAGAAATAAATCAGTTTATATTTGGAAATTTATTTTAACATTGATCATTGAAATTTCAGCATATTAAACTTGATTCCTAACTAAACTGGTGCCTTATTTAGGATTGTAAAAATGTGAGATTGTAATCTTACGGAACACATCAAATATGGAGCCAAGATTGGGAGACTGCATACAACACTGCATTCATAAAACAACACACAAAGAACGTTGAAACATATGCAAGAGAAAATTAACCACTACCAACCGATTCAATTTTCACCCAAAGAAGTTACGTTCGTAGCACAATCCTGTCCGTCATGTAATTACCACACACTGGTATACTAAATTCATATTAACTCTTTGTGAAATCTTCCCGAAAAGAATAGCTGAGGGCTACTTTGATGATTACACCACATGCTTCACGTGGCCAACTTGGTTTACACAAAGAGTGTAACTCCACAATAATTTTGATAATTAAAATAAATTAGATCGAAAAGCAATTTACAAAAGAAAAACCTCGAACTGGTTACTATCGTCTTACTATTAACCTGATGGGTCAAACAATTGTATAAGCACGTGGTACTGGTTTCACAAAGTACACCCCACATGGGTTGAACATAAAGAAAAGTTGCTATATTGAAAAATATTGTCAAGACGAGACGTTATAATCTCACACACATTCGCATTTAAGATTGATGAACTTAGTTAGAGTTACTGATCAACACGTGATTCCACTTTACTCACAAAGTAGTGACAAGGCAACTACCGGAATATATTCTGAACTTCACACGAGAATTACACTGCGCTGCAATTTAAGATAACATTAGATATTTTAGAGCTAAACCTGAAATAAAGGTGATTAAATTTTCATTTAGGCTGAACTTAAGAAATCCATTGTCATACGGACTTAGCAGAGACGCGCTTAGCCAGAGATCTTACCACTTCAGACGCTCGCCACTGACAGACTGACCTGGTCCCTTTCTGAGGGTGGCTCACAAATACAAACGGAAGTGGCCAGAGGGGCAGCTTCCTATACCAACATGACAAGAGACGGACAGGACCATACTAGGGATAGAAAACTCTTTGCTTTTAGAAAGGGTAGCTACCTGTTCCGACGTTGGTCCTACTGTTCTCTAGCAGACAGGCTTGTCTGCTACCCTCAAGCATGCAACTAGAAATACATTTGCTCATTCATCCTCATATTCCCCTCTTTGTCTCCTTTGCCAGCTACTGGACACTGATGACCATCGTCTGACATACACCTCTTCGCAAGATGTCTGGCGCTTTGTGCAGCAAATAATTGCCTGCTATCTCCGAGTGCCATCAGACACAATCGAAACTCGAATGTATCTATACCCAGAGGACAAACATTTTCCGCCGCCAAACGTCATGCTATTAACTGGGCCAAAGAGTGGGCGGTCGCTTATCTCTTTCCTGAGGGACCTAAATCCCGCCTCGACTTCTGGACCTGTTTACGAACAGCCCAAGCAACCCTCGAAAACACGCCACGTTACCGAACTTTATTTGCTAACTATCTTCGAGGGGTCTTTGTTAGAGCTCCACTAAGTTGGGGGTGCCTACAGCTGAGGGCACCTACCCCCCTCCTCCTCCCCTCCCCCGGCGCTGCCTATGATCGATTCTACCTCTGACCTCCTCGGATGTGAAAGCGCGTCGTAGATTGAGCGGATTTTATTCCTTTTTTCTTTTCCTTTTTCTTTACCCAGCATTTATATTTTTTTCTCTGTCGCCGGTATGTTCCACATAATTACACGATAAAAGTGAATATTACAAAAACACGATGCAAATAAATAAACAACAGCAACGCCGTCCACTTCCGTTGACTCCTGTGTCTCCCACTTCCCTATGCCCCACAGGCTCGGTGGTGGTGAGGGGGACACTGTGGCCAGGCCTCGCGTTTCGACCCCTGCCCACTTTGCCCCCCGAGCCCCCACCGATCCACTATCCCTGACAAAAAAAAAAAAAAATGCAGTGGATAGAGTTTCAGGTCAGCATGCAGGAGGTCGAGGATTCGATACTGGGTTAGGGTGCATTTTTTATTTGCTAATTTGATTCTGACATTTCATAGTGTAATAAACACCGTTTCTTAGGTCACATGTATTCTGAATTTACAACATTTTGTAACGCTGAACATAGCAAATACATGGTCAGACAAATAAGAAACAGACAGTTGAAACTAATGACCTGTCGTAGGAAAGAATAACTAGTACGAGTTTCGATATGCTAAATGTGACAGCACAGTACAATAACCCAACATCTACTTGTCATTTATACTACATGTAATACGAGCGCTCAGATGCCGTGCATTAGCAACCAGTGACAATAATAATGTCCATACTGATGACCGCATGACCTCCACAACACAATACGTTGCCCTCAGAACAACAGATGCTCAAAGTGACCTCCCTGCACGTCCAAACATTGCACAACCCGCCGGATCTTACAGCTCTGGACCCTTTGCAACAAAGCTCTGTCTACAGTAACAAGAGCAACATGATCATGCGCTACCAATTCTTCCACATTCGGCGGCAGAATAGAGTACATATGCTCCTTCAGGTGTCCCCACAGGAATAAATCCAGGGGATATAGGTCAGATGAACGCTGTGGCTATACAACTGGATCTCCTCGTCAGAGCCACTTCCCTGGAAGTGTTCCGTCCTAATACTGTCGCACATTAATTCCAGAGTGTGGAAGTGGATCATCGTGTTGGAACCATATACTCTGCGGAACAGGTAGTGAAACATTTTCCGGCGCATCAGGCAGATAGTTTGGGAGGAATGCATGATAACTTCTTGCAGTATACCAATCAGGCAACATGTAGGGGCCCAGACACCTGTCACCCAGTATTCCCGCACAGACGTTGATACCAAAGCGAACTTGATATCCATGGTCGCTGGTGACATGCGGGTTAACCTCACACTAATGGCGGGCATTGTGTATATTGAAGACACCCTCACGAGTGAATGCTGCTTCATCGGACCATATAACGGTGTTCACAAAGTCATCGTTGGCTCCCTGTTGTTGTTGGAACCATTCACAGAATTGCATCCGTTGATGGCGATCTGCGGGATGCAGGTGTTGCGTGGAAGCATAAAGACGGGGAGCTGTCTATATTCGTGTAGCACGTTAACGACCGGGCATTGCGAGACATGCAGCTGCCTTGCTACGCTACGTATACTTCACTGAGGTTCTTGGTGTATGAACTCCAGAATAGCTTCCTCAGTAGCTGGAGTACGGCGAATCCGTGGACGACTTCTGTCACACGATGGTGGAAGGAGAGAACCTGACTCCCAAAGGCGCAGATCCAGACGACGAAACACATTTTGATCCGGATAGCGTCGACGAGGATACCTAGCAGCATATTCACGAGCGGCAACACCAGCCCGGTTATCAGATGAACCAAGGACCAGAAGCATATCCACTTACTCGTCATTTACGTCTGCCACATTGTTTTAGAGGTTTACAATAAGAAAACTCTATACGTGTACACTGGAGTCTGTCGCGAGCGCGTTACTCCGCTCGCAACTAGACCCTGTCTGGTGGACAGAGGATACAGTATAAACACGTCGTGAGTCCTGCGCGTTGTACCGCCTAATGCGCATTAACCCTCTGACAGATACTGTTCTACATAATTCATCCCGATACCGCTAATTGTGAAATGTTCGGTTTCGAATTACACTGTTTCCCTACCGGTAATAGAAGTGATGTTTCCACAGTCCCATCGATATAATAATAATAGTAATAGTAATATTGCATTGAGATACGTACTAAATAGCATGCGATTACCACACTCAATGTTGAAAGGCACAATTAGTGGGATCATGGTGATCACACATACAAATAGTAACCGAGTTTGGACATTATTCGCAAACCCCGTTGGTGCTCCCACTGGTAACGTAAAGCCCTAACGAAATGTAATGGACCAGAACGGGGCAAGAATAATAGTTGGTACAAATCTATGGGAGCATTGGAGGGGGTTAAAAAGATAACAGGTTTTGTATCTAGTTGATGAAGTAGTGCGAATAAATTCACGCCCACGATGTGGAAAAGGCTTCTTTCAAAACTGACCGACCTACCATTTCTACGACTTTAGTATGTAAGTGCAATAATGGACTCGTTGCAATCGCTGTTGACGATTAAGATGCCAGATAACGTACCACCTGGACTACATTTACCAAATTAAAAACATATGCCTCAACGCAGGATCGAACCATCGACCTCCTGCATGATAACCCAAAACTCTATCTATTGCACCAGCTGTACAGCACAGTTCAGCTTTACGGTCAGAGGTAGCTGCCAACATGTGATTACAGCGTTGCCAGATTGCCACTTTTTAACGTCCTTTTTCTGCATGATGTACTCGCCGGACGAAATTTTGTGAGAGACGTTTTTTTATCTCTGGCACGTGAGGAGTCGCGCTTCGAAGCCCGTGTCCGCAAATTTCGCTTCACCCTGTATTGCTTGTGTAAATGATAGTCAGGGTGCACGCCATCTGTTTATCGAAGTGTGTACTTCGGTTTCATGCCATCTGATTACGTAGAGTGACCATAACAAATTCGTGCGACAACTGAAATAAGCGTCAATAGAAGCGTATACCCGTAAGTTATTTTTCTGTGGAAGTTTTTTTTCGCACAGTTACTTTGCTAACCTGGGGGTTGAGAAACGTGTTCCCAACTCCAACAGCTCATAGCAGACGAAGATATTTCCAGAGAGGAGAGGTATTTGATGGAGCCGCCCGGAGTGGCCGCGCGATCAAAAAACGCCATGTGACGGACTGCGCGGCCCCTCCCGTCGGCCTCCCTCGGGCATGGGTGTGTGTGTTGTTCTAAGCATAAGTTAGTTTAACTAGTGTGTTAAGTCTAGAGACCGATGACATCAGCAGTTTGGTTTCTTAGGAATTCATTCATTTTATTTGAGGGAAAAGAGTATTTTCTAACATATAAGGAAATAACTGCCAGCCGTCAGCGGGCTTCGCGAAAATAAATAGAGTATTATTGCCCTTAATTATTACTAAGGTTTACTATCTTTTGGTTAAAAAATCGATTTTTTTTAAATTGCATTTTTGGATCCATAAAAGCGTTTAGAATCCACCCCTGAAACGGAAATGTTCTTATTCGCGGTTGAAAAAAATATGCACCTGCCTGAAATCGGCTTTTTTCAAGCGCCAGTTTTTTCTTTCGGAGGACGAGTTATTGTACCGGTGCTTGGGAGGAAACATACAAAATTGAAATGAAAGTTTGAACGCGTGATTTTGGAAGTTAGCACCCCAGTATTTGCATTCTGGTACGAAGACTGTGGAGATTGCGACTTTCCTGGCAATGAGCAGCTTCAACGAAGGGTATTCAGCAATTCTGAAGACCATGACAACGATGGACGTCACCCTGGAACTCTATTCGACGCAGTCCGCCAAGCATTCGGACGACCACCAGATTGAAGTGGCCGAAAACCGCTTATCACCGGCCGTACGAGCGGCTCTGGAGCAGTGCAGGATGGCCCAGATCGAGCAGAACGCCATGTGAAAGAGAAAGGACTAGTTTATGGAGCCGGAATAGCAGATTGAACGTACGTTGCATAATATTGCATTTATATGTAGTCAAAACTTCAAATTCGTTTTTCTCGGAATTTTTTTTTTAATCGCGTGGTGTGGTAACTTCAAATCTACTGAACCGATTGGCGAGTTGTACCACTTTTATTCCGATCCATCAACTGAAAATATATTTACTTGGCCGATGAAGTCGAAAAATCGATGAAACAAACACTATTTTTTTCCAAATGGCCGCTATTTTGCTTCCTACGGTCCAAATAACTTAAGCGAGGTACAACTCCTAAAGAATCTTATATACTTCGCTAACGTCAACTCAATTTTGATTTCAGACGAGTCGACTGTCCTGTGACATACGGCGCGTGGAGGTCTACATCGACATTTTGTTTCTTTCCGACGGTACTTCCGCCCTTGCTCTTCGACATTTCTGGTTTGTAGAGGAAATATCAATAAACATTTTGACGAAATTTGACATTGATATCTATAAAACACCCCGAGAAAAAAATTCTCAAAAAACATGCTTTTTTCGGGCCAAACTCCCCTTACCGCGACACTCATGGCGCCGCACATGCAACTGCCGTTAGCCTTAATGCAGGAGCTGTTGCCTGGAACTGTACCCGAGAATAAGAAAATTAAATATCTCAGCGGATTTTTCGCAGATTTTACTAAAAGGTAAATAAATGGTAATTAACAATAATGTTTGAAAATGGCCTGTGAAGTTTCACATCAGTGCTTAAAGTAAAGATTCACTTAGCTTCCTTAAGAGACCAAAGTACCAAAACTACAAAGGGATTAAGCGACGGAAGTTAAAGTCCCACCCACAAGAAATACAGTGGATACGATTATACCGAGTCCTAGTTAGCGTGCACGCGAGCGGAAGGAAATGCAGCCGCTCGCGTTTCCAGGACGATCAGAGTTAACATTCCCCCCCCCCCCCCCTCCGGGAAATTTGGTCATAAGTGATAACTGATATTTATAAGTAACTGTTAAAAGTGACTGGTATAAAATGTAACTGTAAAGGCGATAACTGAACCCTCGAAATAATCGTTTGGCCCACCATCAGTACGCAATTACAAGCTCCCCGACTCAGCTGTTGCCTAACTAGCTTACTGCCATATTGTGTGACAACACCGTCCGGCACCCCAAGTTGACCAATTACTTCCCGTATCGAATACATAGAAATAAGCAGATACAGAAGTAACGTCGTATGAAACAAACGACCCCGCGCGGAATCCGCAGCTGTGGTGCATGTTATGTAATTGAAGGTGGTGGCGAGGAGAAGGGGGGGGGGGCGAAGGAAAGAGAAGGAATTCATGATGTCTGCTGCATCGGGACTTTACGCGGAGTGTGATGGTCTGGGATTCGAACCTGGGATCCTCTTCTTTCTAAGCAGTTGCGTTAACCACTGCACCACCACAGTGTTTATCGCAATTGCGCAACTATCTCGGTATGCTTCCGGCCGACCCACATTCCCACCAAGGGCTACCTATCCACAGTCCCTGACCATTTACCCCTTGCTCACTACTCCGAGATTCCCAAAGGAGGTCGAACGTGACTGTGCATCTGCTGGGTTCATAGCCCATCGAGGCGAATCAATGACATAAATATCCGAAAGAACAGATACCACACATTCATATAACTGTAGTTTTATCTTGAAAGTCTTCTGATGATCCGTGTTTCCATACACAAACAGCAATATGGGATTGTGGGTGCTTCCTGATGCAAAACGCTTTTATTATTTATTTGCTAATACCCAAAGTATTTTCAGTGACAAATATCACCATCATCAGTGGGTTCTTTGATTCTAAAACATGCAGAAATAGCATCCTTTTAAAACATTGTACAACATTGTTACATACGAGGTGCGACAATAAAGTAATGAGACTGACGTGAAAAAAAATGTTGCCTACCGTTTTAGTCAAGTTTAGTGTTGTCTCCTTCAAAGTAGTTCCCTTCTGATTGGACACACTTTTTGCAGCATTTCTGCCATTGATGGTAACATTTCTGGAACTCATCTTCTGTAAAATCCTCCAAGATCCTCTTCACAGCTTTTTGGACATCTTATGTTGTTTGAAAATTGTGTCCCTTCACCGCCGTTTTGACTCTTGGAAATAGGATAAAGTCGCACAGAGCGACATCTGGTGAATAATGCGGCTGTGGTACTACTGAAATTTGTTTTGACGTTAAAAATTTCTGTACTGACAGAGCAGAATGGAATGGCGCACTATCGTGATGCAGAATCCAATTATCGGCAATGTTGGAACGGACACGAAGAACTCTTTTATAAAGTCTTTCTAAAATTTCTTTGTAGTACGAGGTGCATTCAAGTTCCAAGGCCTCCGATTTTTTTTCTAATTAACTTCTCACCCGAAATCGATGAAACTGGCGTTACTTCTCGACGTAATCGCCCTGCAGACGTACACATTTTTCACAACGCTGACGCCATGATTCCATGGCAGCGGCGAAGGCTTCTTTAGGAATCTGTTTTGACCACTGGAAAATCGCTGAGGCAATAGCAGCACGGCTGGTGAATGTGCGGCCACGGAGAGTGTCTTTCATTGTTGGAAAAAGCCAAAAGTCACTAGGAGCCAGGTCAGTTGAGTAGGGAGCATGAGGAATCACTTCAAAGTTGTTATCACGAAGAAACTGTTGCGTAACCTTAGCTAGATGTGCAGGTGCGGTGTCTTGGTGAAAAAGCACACGCACAGTCCTTCCCGGACGGTTTTGTGACAGTGCAGGAAGGAATTTGTTCTTCAAAACATTTTCGTAGGATGCACCTGTTACCGTAGTGCCCTTTGGAACGCAATGGGTAAGGATTACGCCCTCGCTGTCCCAGAACATGGACACCATCAATTTTTCAGCACTGGTGGTTACCCGAAATCTTTTTGGTGGCGGTGAATCTGTGTGCTAGCGTTCAGCTGACTGGTGCTTTGTTTCTGGATTGAAAAATGGCATCCCCGTCTCATCCATTGTCACAACCGACGAAAAGAAAGTCCCATTTATGCTGTCGTTGCACGTCAACATTGCTTGGCAACATGCCACACGGGCAGCCATGTGGTCGTCCGTCAGCATTCGTGGCACCCACCTGGATGACACTTTTCGCATTTTCATGTCGTCATGCAGGATTGTGTGCACAGAACCCACAGAAATGCCAACTCTGGAGGCGATCTGTTCAACACTCATTCGGCGATCCCCCAAAACAATTCTCTCCACTTTCTCGATCGTGTCGTCAGACTGGCTTGTGCGAGCCCAAGGTTGTTTCGGTTTGTTGTCACATGATGATCTGCCTTCATTAAACTGTCACACCCACGAACGCACTTTCGACACATCCATAACTCCATCACCACATGTCTCCTTCAACTGTCGATGAATTTCAATTGGTTTCACACCACGCAAATTCAGAAAACGAATGATTGCACGCTGTTCAAGTAAGGAAAACGTCGCCATTTTAAGTATTTAAAACAGTTCTCATTCTCGCCGCTGGCGGAAAAATTCCATCTGCTGTATGGTGCTGCCATCTCTGGGACGTATTGACATTGAACGTGGCCTCATTTTAAAACAATGCGAATGTTTCTATCTCTTTCCAGTCCGGAGACAATCGGAGGCCTTAGGACTTGAATGCACCTCGTAATATTGGTTAACTTCTAACATTCTGCGTGGTTTCTGTTTGTTCTAAGTCGTGTCTCCCTACCACTTTCGCGCAACGACGCTCTGAGCGTGTTTTTTAGGGAATTGACTAGTTTGAACCTGGGACCTGTTGCTGGTAAGGAGACGCCAGACCACACATGACATGTAGAGTTCAGAAGAGTTCAGTGAGACTACCGATGATATAACCAAATACTTAATGATTTCAGCGTCAGCTCCACTGCACTCCCTGTAAAAGTATCTTAATACTAACTAAATTTAGTGGAAGGGGTTCAAGGCTTTCCTATTTTCAGTTAGCTGGTAAAATAACGTCGAAAAAGCAGTTAGGTTTACCATTGGAAATTTTATTCTACTCACAAAACATTGTTTATAAATTGAACTATTGATAAAAGGAAATGTTTTAATACAGGATGATAAAAACCAACTGCGTTCAACAAAAATGTGAACGAATGTTCCCTGAATGGGTTTACAAGTTCTACAATGGATCGAAGGATGACCTATGCCATATCACATCTATAATCAAGGTTTAAATTAAGTTTCACAAAAGAGAAAACTATAAAAGTGGTCTATAGTGACCCTCAGTTATGTTTAATTACTTATCTAACTTGTCGTAAATTACAGTGGCTGATGTGGCTTCTCAATAATTATATAACAGAAAAATCATCGCGTTTCAGATTTTAACTTACGTAGGAAATGTGAATACCATGAGCTTTAATTGACGATCGACACTAGTATTACGCAAAACGGGGGTGTAACAGATGAGACTTCTGCAGTTCTGAGTGAAGCTTTATGCACTGTTATGCGGCATCGCGTGCGTTCATTACCTTGTCATTGGTTAGGTAGCTTCAGGGGGGCAGCGGGCGGCGCAGCTCCACCTTCGCCGTCTCGGAAGAAACACCTCCCTAATTTCTCGTTGCTACAATTTACCGAATTTGGTTTAAAAAAAAACTATCTGACTGTGTTTTCATCTGACCAATCGGGGTCTCAATGTTAACCTTAAGCTCCGCCTACAAAAATTCTGTCTATCCATTGAGAAACGTTATACTTTTCGTGGCAGGGCAATGCTTTTAAAGTTTGCAACGTAACAGAGACGCGAAAAAGTCTCACGCTAAAACTTGCAGCTGGTGTGGGCCTTTTAGTGTTATTGTAAGATCTATACTGTTCTTCTGGAGGGCTCTATCTTTTAACATGGGCTGGAGGGTAGTCCTGGCGGTTACTTTTCGTGGTGGGGCAATGTTTTTGACGTTTACAACATAACAGAGTCGCGAAAAAGTCTCACGCTAAAACATGCGGCTGGTGTGGCCCTTTTTGTGTTATCGTAAGATCTATACTGTTCTTCTGGAGGGCTCTAGCTTTTAACATGGTCTGGGGGTGGTCGTAGCGGTTAGCTGGCGACGTGGGTGTCCATCCCTTATCGTAGGGTCTTCTAGCTTGACACGGTTCTGCTCTCGGCTTCTGTTCTCGTTTCTCCCCTCAGAACTGCGTCTGTATCACGGTGGGAAGGTAGGACATGCATTTAGGCATTCTTGTGTTAGTCTGTGGTATTCCATTTGCTCACACGTTACTCGTATTACTTTGGTTAATTTAATGCCACGAATTATTCGGAGCTATGTGACATACTACTGGATTTGCTTATCATTTCAGGGTTTTCATGGAAGGTGCTGGATTTGCCTGACACCTTATATATCACCACCCTTCGAATTTAATTTTTGAACTGAATTTAGGCAATGATTGAATTGTTGTCTAAGTCAGTCAAAAATTGTTCCTTTTTCTAAATTTTGTTGCCTACTGTTCAGCCACGTTATACTGGTTCTATGCTGGTTTGTATTACTAATTTGTATTTTTATATCCTTCCACATTATTCTCAAAAATATGTTTCTATTGACAAGAGAAGAATATTTTATTCTATTATAATAATTATTTTTAATTATTTTCTTTCTTTACTTAAGTATGAAGTTTGTTTTTTAAGAAGTTTGTTATCGAAAGTGAGGAGTCTTTCACATCGATTTTCTTAGAAATATTTTTTTTTATAAATGTAGTAACTAAGTAAAATCTATTCCTAACACATTTTCTAAATATCATGTACAAGTAAATGTTTTTGTTTCTAGACACTCATTTCAACATTGTTACACTAACAAATAAGAATTATTTCCAAGAATTGCTTTGACAAAGAAATATACATACGCAAGTATTGAGATATTATCCTAACAAATGGTACAACTGTTAAAAATAAGGGAAAACATCCAATTAGATAATTTTTTATTCTTTGTTTAGGAGGAAATAAGTAAAATATAGTTATTCTTTTATTATTATGAGGAGAAAATAAGTGGCATATAGTCTTAGTGTTTATTATGCCTTACTTTTGGTATTTATATAGAGTCCATTTCAGAACTAACGACTTATTTTTATCGATGGTCTATTTTTTTACATAAGTCCATAGTCAATGACTGTTATTTTGTAATTTGTTAGCTGTCTGATGTGCGTAACTTATTTAGTTTTTCACACATTTCTTTTGCACAATTCCTACATCACATAATTTGATTTCACACATTCACACAATCCTATGAATGTTTAAGCATGAGGTTGGCAAATGTTTTTCCACAAAGGTGATGGACTTGAGCGAGATGGATGTGGCCAAGTATTTGATGTACAGCTTCGTTCGTCGTTCCTTATTAGCTTTGCAAGTGTGTGTTGCTGTTGTGGAGGTCCCATAATGGAATGGAGCTGTGATTGCAGAATCTTGTGGTTTACTGGCTTTGTATGTGTGAAAGTCATCGTTATGTGTCGCTGAAAACGGTCGTTTTTCGTTGTAATACTTCTCAGACGACTAGTTTACAACAGGATAGAGATTTGGGAAGGTACGTCGTCTATTCTTCACCCATCTTCTTTTTTGGTCTCAATCTTGCGAATCTTCAACTTCTGTTCTTCCTGCTTTTTCTCTGCTTCTTACTTGATTCTTGGTTCTTTTTTGGGCAGGATATGGAAATATTTATTGATAACTACTCGCTTTGAAGTTCTCCTCTTAGTAACAGTTTGATAAATTGTTTGGGCATGTCATTTTCACTTTGTGGAAGTTTTCTTCAGTTTCGTGGATCAGTGTGCTCTTTATAGCAGTAGTGTGACTTTTACACATATTTTTGCCAGTGGTGGCTTGCCCAAGCCGTCTTCTTGTCAGGCCGTTTTTTGCTCACTCCACTGAGTCGGGGCGTCCTGGGGTTTACGAGCGGTGAAAGTCCAGTGTTTGCTTGTCAGTCCCTGCACCGGTCCCTTCAGCAGTAGATTTACAAGTGCCCTTTGTTGGTCTCACTGTCCTTTCCCTTCTCTCGATGCTTCTGCCTTGTAGGGATCGGTGTCTTGCTAATTATGTCCTTTCCTTTCTTGATACTTCTCTGGTTGCAATTTGTGGATCGTTGCATCTGGTTTTTTGCTGGAGTTTTTTACAATGGTTCTTACAAAAAGTTTTACTTATAATCATCTAACATATATGTAGTACTTACATTGTTTTACGCCTTCTTAAAAAGCTTTACAAATTTCGGCACCCTTTCCATGTCACAATTCTAAGATATTTTGAGTCTTAACTTCTACAAGAATCCTCAAATTCGTTTTTTATTTTTGTGTAGTGTTGTGGTGTATAGCATTTTAGTATTTCATGCTGTTAGACTATCTACGCTTTATCCCTTCACCTTAATCTATGGTACTATTAGTGTTATTTTTGTTTTTGTTTTTATTGAAACTACTTTCTTTTTCCCACCTTCCTCTCTCTTCAGTCTTCTCTCTCCTGACGATCTTATCTGCAACATAATCTTGAAATATTGTCCTGATTATTTACCAGTAATAAAATTTATCTTCAAGTCCTAAGGTTTTGCCTGTTTTTGGGTTCATTAGTTCCACAGCATGTTCATGAGCAATTCGGCTAATTGTGACAGGTCCTTTGTATGCTGTGTAAAACTTATGTACTTTGTGTTTCTGTTTGCTGGAGAGATGGTGTGTTTTTACAAATACTTTCAGGCCTACTGAGAATGTTCTTTTAATTGCTGTTCTATCTCCTCTTTCTTTTCTTTTAATGGCTGCCTTTCTGATGTTGGAGAGTGCTGTTGCTATGACTTGTTTGTGCTGTCTACGTGGTACAATAGGAAATCTAACATTTTCTCTGGTTATGTTTGGGGGTTCAATATTTTAAGTACAGTAACTGGAGGTAGTAGTGTAGTGCTATGTGGCATTTCATTTATTACTTCTTGAAAATCTTTAAGGTATATACCCCCAGTGTTGTGTCTTTTGCCTACATATAATCGGCATAAAGTGCCTACGTCCTTCATAGATCGTTCTGCTGGATTTCCGCTAGGTTTGTACTTAGATATGTAGATGGGTTTTATTTTGTGTTGTTTTAACATGTTCTGCCATTGCACTGATTTGTATTGTGGACCATTATCCGAAATTATTCGTTCCACTCGACCTACTTGTCTGAGAAAATCTTGTCTAAATGCTTTACTTATAGTAAGACCTGTTGCCCGTTTTAATGGTGTCAAGGTAACATATTTAGAAGTAAGTTCCAAATCGACAAATATCAAATTATATCCATTTTTGTGCGTGGGAGGGGCCCTATCAAATCTGTTGCAGCTATTTGTTTTAATTTTTTAGGGATTATTGGAAACATAGGTGGTTTGGTTTGGAAAGTGACGTCTTAAGCCCTGATACATTTTTTGCATTTGACTGATACTGTTTTAATTCGTCTTTCCATATGAGGAAAATGGCTTGTTTGTTTTATTTTTAAAAAGCATTTCTTTGGTCCAAAGTGGCCATTACTTAAATGTGTATACCATATGTACTTATTAATTAGTTCATCTGGGATATAAATTAACCATTCATTCGTTGCAACATTTCGTCTAAAAAATAAATCATTGTTTTTTACGATATAGTGCTGTCGAATGTCTGGAAAATCCTTACTTCTCCGCTTGTGTTTGATTCCTAGTATTTTGGGATCCTTGTCCTGTTCTTTGCCTATGTTTTTCAATGCTTTCCTAATGTAGTTTTCGAAAGGTACTTGTTTCATATAGCACATTGTAAACAAGTCTTCTGCTGCTTCCAAACCTATGTTATTGGATGCACCCTGTGGACATCGTGATAAAGTATCTGCTAATACATTTGCTGGTCCTGGTATGTGTGTGATAATGAAGTCAAATTCTTGTAGTATTAACATCCATCTGGCTAACCTCAGATGAGTTATTTTGGCGGATAACAGAAATTCTAATGCTTTGTGGTCAGTGTATACTTTTGTTTTTCTTCCGAATAGGAAGTATCGAAAACATTGGAAGTACCATACAATGGCCAATGTTTCCAGCTTCGTGACTGAATAGTTTTTCTCGGTTTTTGTGAGTACCCGACTGGCAAATGCAATTGTTCGACATGATCTTAGCTCTGCCTGTTCGTATTCTTGGAATAGACAACTCCTAAACCTGTTTTCGCGCTAGCAGTGGCCATACAAAAATATTGTGTTAGATCAGGATGTGCTAAAATCAGTGCTGTTGTTAGTGCGTTTTTCACTTTTAAAAATTCTTCATTGGATTGTTGATCCCATACCCAAGGCGTGTTTTTTCCGGTCAATGCACATAGGCATGGTGTTGCGAGAGAGTCGATCCAAATAATTTTTATATTGAATCCGGTGAGACCAAGAAATCCTCTGAGAGTTTTCTTATTATATGGAGTACAGAATTCTTTGATTGCCGTTATTTTTTCTGGGTCAGGCATTACCCCTTTCTCTGAAATTGTGTGTCCTAGAAATTTGACCTCTCGCCTTCCAAATTTGGATTCTGTTATATTTACTGTGACCCCATGCTCTTTCATGACCTGTAAAAACTGATTTAATGTGTCGTTGTAATGTTCCCAAGAGGGTTCTGCTATAATCAAATCATCAACATAACAAGTAATTTTTTGTAAAATTTCAGGACTGGCTATAGTATTAAATCCCCTAATAAACGCTGATGATCATATGTTTAAACCAAATGGCAATCGTTTAAACTGGTAACATCTACCGAATACGATAAATGCTGTAAATTTTATACGTTCTGGGGCCAATTCTATTTGCCAGAAACTACTCTGTAAATCAATTTATGAAAATATCTTAGCACCATGGAAGTTTTGTATTAATTCCTCTAATTTTTCTGGGCGACCTGTGTCAGTGATTATGATTGTGTTGATGTCTGAAATCAAGCACTAACCTGATGCTCCCATCTCGTTTTTGTACCATATGGAGCGGGCTGTTATATGTGGAGGTAGCTGGTTCAATAATATCATCATCTAACATTTTAGATACCTCCTGGAATACTTTATTCCTGTAGCTTAATGGGATTGTATAGGGTGGCACTCTAAATGATTTGTGCTGTTTTACTTCAAACTTGTTCTGAAAGTGTTTAATACTGCCAGTATTAGGTAAAAATACCTCTGCTTTATCTCGTAAAGTACCCTCTAATTCTCTTTTACTGTGTTCCGAAATACCTTGAACTTCTTGCAATTTTTCGTCGGGACTTCTAACATGAGTTGAGGCGATTCCCCCTTTTGTGCTTACCATTCTAATTCTTCATCCTCTTTATCTCGCATCATTCTTAATTGTTTGTTTATAACTGGTATTTCTTCTAATTTTAGCTTTTTGCTCAAAGAGAAGTGTGACATTCCCGAATGTTACGCTACCTTTCCCCATATTTATTATCGCTCGTCTCTCATTTAAAAAATCTGCACCTATAATCAAATCTACAGTTAGTTTAGGTATAATCACGAAGTTGGCTTCGATCTTTTGACCTTGGCACGAAAGATTTAACCTTGTTTGTCTCGTAACTTCCGCAGCATTGTTTCTAATAGGAAATCTTACGTGTTCTCAGAACTGGAAATTCCTCATTGGCATTACACTGCATGAATAAATTTTCTGAGATCGCGGTCAGTTCACTTCCGCTATCAATTACAACATTGACTGGGATATGCTTTACCATGGCCTTCACAATTGGTTGAATTTGAAAGGGTTGGTTCTGTTCTTCTTCTTCTTGCATCAACGAATCCTCCACTGAATCATACTTGAGTCTTTTCAGGAATTTCCCTTGTGAATTCGAACTTTCTGTAGGATAAAGTTCGACTGCTACTTCTCTCTCTTTTATTTCCTCTTCTCTATTTCTTCCTTAATTTACGCTTTCTTCAACATCCTCTACTTTTTCCTCATCCTCGTCTATCTTCTCCTTCTTCGTCGCTACTTCCACATAATCGCATCTAAATGCTCTAATTATCGCTTCATAACTTCCTTCATTATATACGTTGGGTTGTGTGCCCACTAGTAACTTATTTTGAACTTCTGTCGACTGCGCATTGTCCTCATTGAATTTGCTTTCCCTGGTTTCCATCTCAAATAGCTCTGCAATACTCATTATTTCGACCTTTCTTCCTACATTCGTTGTGCATGCTGTAGCGTTGCTCTTGGGGGACGAAAAGAAAAAGAATTGTTATTTATATATATATATATATATATATATATATATTTAAATGTCGAAAAAGTGAATATTTTGGTGCGCCACTTGGCAACAGAATCAGGGATTGATTACACTATTATAATAACATACGTTGAGCATTAAATACCTGAATAAGAGCAGCATATTGATATATATATTTGAGATCGTTCGGAAGAAACATTATCATTTCTGTGCATTTTTAAAGTCGTGATGTAGTCATACCCGGATCAACACTAAGGGACCAGAAGATTTATAGACTTTAAAAGAAATGCAACACTACACAAAAAAGTTGGTTCAGAAATAATAGGAAAACGATGATGTTCCTTCTGCCTCATGCTGCGTTCGGCCCATCAGCGTGATCGTAATTTCTGGTGATGAACTAACACAAAATAATTATAATTCAAGTAAATGAGGAGATGGAAATCATCAAGGTTAATTTACTAAAATAAGCACACTTATCTGTAACACACCTTTTTATTTAATGCTACGTACCTTTTCATATTAAATTACAATAGATGACCATTGTGCTTAAATACTATATACACAACAGTCAAAATGTACTCTTGATGCTGTCTGTTCTAATCAGTTACAAGAAACTACATGTTTTCTGATTGAAAAAAATAACATTTAGCATATTCACTCAATATATTCACATAGAATATAAAAGACTGTTGCGGAACGCAGCAAGTCCGCGTCCGCCGTTCATAGAATACAAACAGTAAAAGGGTGAGGCGCCAAAAGCCTCATTTGTCTTGAAACAACAGAATTCTTTTTTATACCATTAATCGGTACATGTACATAGAGATTTACTGGCACCGCGCAAGAACGGTAAAGATAAAGAATAATAGACTCTGTCGCTGCTATGCGATGGTTCATTTCTTTTACTTTACAATTGTTCGATAACTTTAGGCCAACAGGCGTATATAAATGTTTGTGAGGCGAAAATTACTAACATTACACTGCCTCCCATGAGGAGGGAAGGAATACCGAAGGTATTACTTTCATCCTCATACCCATTGGAATATTTGTAATTTTCGGGTGTAACATACAGGTTATTAAAAGTTTCATTTCACATTCATTCCATAATAAAAGAATTAACGTTTCAATTTGTAATTACTGACGGTGGATCATTGTGAATTTGTTCTGTGTTTCTATCAGTGTTTGTATGGATTCAATCTTTCTAGATGATTGTTAAAATTAAGGCTGTAAGTACGGGAATATAAGGAGATGGAACCTGGATAAACTGTAAGAACCAGAGGTTGTACAGAGTTTCAGGGAGAGCATAAGGGAACAATTGACAGGAATGGGGGAAAGAAATACAGTAGAAGAAGAATGGGTAGCTTTGAGAGATGAAGTGGTGAAGGCAGCAGAGGAGCAAGTAGGTAAAAAGACGAGGGCTAATAGAAATCCTTGGGTAACAGAAGAGATACTGAATTTAATTGATGAAAGGAGAAAATACAAAAATGCAGCAAGTGAAGCAGGCAAAAAGGAATACAAACGTCTTAAAAATGAGATCGACAGGAAGTGCAAAATGGCTAAGCAGGGATGGCTAGAGGACAAATGTAAGGAAGTAGACGCTTATCTCACTAGGGGTAAGATAGATACTGCCTACAGGAAAATTAAAGAGACCTTTGGAGAAAAGAGAGCCACTTGTATGAATATCAAGAGCTCAGATGGAAACCCAGTTCTAAGCAAAGAAGGGAAAGCAGAAAGGTGGAAGGAGTATATAGAGGGGCTATACAAGGGCGATGTTCTTGAGGACAATATTATGGAAATGGAAGAGGATGTAGATGAAGATGAAATGGGAGATATGATACTGCGTGAAGAGTTTGACAGCGCACTGAAAGACCTGAGTCGCAAAAAAGCTCCGGGAGTAGACAACACTCCATTAGGTACTGACAGCCTTGGGAGAGCCAGTCCTGACAAAACTCTACCATCTGGTGAGCAAGATGTATGAGACAGGCGAAATACCCTCAGACTTCAAGAAGAATATAATAATTACAATCCCAAAGAAAGCAGGTGTTGACAGATGTGAAAATTACCGAACTATCAATTTAATAAGTCACAGCTGCAAAATACTAACACGAAATCTTTATAGACGAATGGAAAAACTAGTAGAAGCCGACCTTGGGGAAGATCAGTTTGGATTCCGTAGAAATATTGGAACACGTGAGGCAATACTGACCATACGACTTATCTTAGAAGCTAGATTAAGGAAAGACAAACCTACGTCCCTAGCATTTGCAGACTTAGAGAAAGCTTTTGACAATGTTGACTGGAATACTCTCTTTCAAATACTGAAGGTGGCAGGGGTAAAATACAGGGAGCGAAAAGCTATTTACAATTTGTGCAGAAACCAGATGGCAGTTATAAGAGCCGAGGGACATCAAAGGGAAGCAGTAGTTGGGGAGGGAGTGAGACCGGGTTGTAGTTTCTCCCCTATGTTGTTCAATCTGTAAATTGAGCAAGCAGTAAAGGAAACAAAAGAAAAATTCGGAATAGGTATTAAAATCCATGGAGAAGAAATAAAAACTTTGAGGTTCGCCGATGACATTGTAATTCTCTCGGAGACAGCAAAGGACTTGGAAGAGCACTTGAATGGAATGGATAGTGTCTTGAAAGGAGGATATAAGATGAACATCAACAAAAGCAAAACAAGGATAATGGAATGTAGTCGAATTAAGTCGGGTGATGCTGAGGGTATTAGATTAGGAAATGAGACGCTTAAAGTAGTCAATGAGTTTTGCTCTTTGTGGAGCAAAATAACTGATGATGGTCGAAGTAGAGAGGATATACAATGTAGACTGGCAATTGCAAGGAAAGCGTTTCTGAAGAAGAGAAATTTGTTAACATCGAGTATTGATTTAAGCGTCAGGAAGTCGTTCCTGAGAGTATTTGTATGGAGTGTAGCCATGTATGGAAATGAAACATGGACGATAAATAGTTTGGACGAGAAGAGAATAGAAGCTTTCGAAATGTGGTGCTATAGAAGAATGCTGAAGATTAGATGGGTAGATCACATAACTAATGCGGAAGTATTGAATAGGATTGGGGAGAAGAGGAGGTTGTGGCACAACTTAACGAGAAGAAGGGATCGGTTGGTAGGACATGTTCTGAGGCATCAAGGGATCACCAATTTAGTATTGGAGGGCAGCGTGGAGGGTAAAAACCGTAGAGGGAGACCAAGAGATGAATACACTAAACAGATACAGAAGGATGTAGGTTGCAGTAGGTACTGGGAGATGAAGAAGCTTGCACAGGATAGAGTAGCATGGAGAGCTGCATCAAACCAGTCTCAGGACTGAAGACCACAACAAGAAGTACACATATTTACAATAGTTATAAGGAAATAGAGTCACACTTCATTTTTCATCGTTGCAAAAGTAATTTGAGTATCACGACTGGTACACAACTTTCTGTTTTGACCGTATTCATTATATTGTCATCGTCTTGTCGATTGATTGCCTTGTCCGTTGTCGCACTTAATTATACATTTATTTTCGTCGCACAAGCACTATTTATGATAGACTTGGATTGTGGAGCGGTCACTGTTGATGGCTTCGACAAGGAAGTCCATACCTTTCAGTTTCAGGGCTCGAGTGTGGCTCTCCGAATTATTTCACATATGAAACACATAAAATATCTTATATTAGAATAGCTTAGAAAACTAATTTTATATACATGTGGGATGGGATATAGGAAGGATCTGATCATTTGACGTATTTTCGTGTGCTTATTTTCATTCGTATCGTGACCTCTCGTTAAAGTTTACTTTTCAACAGTGTTCAGAGGTGAACTTGTGACTTATCTCTGTGTACAATCAGTCATTATACTAATTACGCTAACTTCTCTATCTTAGAGTCTCTCAGAAGGTTTTTGATACATACAAAAATGTTTTCAGTACTGGATGTGAATGTTTTTGCTACATAATGTAGCGCACAGCAACTGTGTTGGCGGTTGAACGTTTACATTATTTCGTCACATGGCGGCTGTCCGCCTCCACTGTTACGAGCAATCTGTGCGCGCGCACGTGACCGGAGCTTACTTGCAGAGCGTTGATTTCGCGTTTGAGGTGCCGTGCGTCGCTTTTGTTAGGCGGATCGTGGCTTTGTGCTTTTTAAATTGCTGGAGGGAGCATCTGGCACCGAAACTGCCTCACATCACTTCCTGTCCACTATCCAGTTACGGATTCACAAGTAAGTGGTAGCTACCGCTGCAACTGCATGTGTGGAATGACACTGATTATTACACACTGCACACAACAATGAATTTTTCACACATATGGTGCTGTAGAATACTGCCACTGAAAATCGTCGAACTTTAAAACTTCACTTGCACTGTGGTGCGCGACTGCGTGAACGGTGTATTAAAAGAAATTCTCGCTTTATAACATCACACGGTGTTTACAAGATGATTTACATAGTAATATTTACAAGAGTTCATTTAAATCGAGAATTAACCTAATTCACCACTTTTAATCAGAACAATTGTTTCTTAATTAGTCTTTTTGTTATTTATGCCTACTGTCACAGGTAAGCTATTATAAGTTCTTTTTCTTTGAGCAAATTCATTCCAATCTTCTTTACAAATTAATTTCATTCATAGTAATCTTTATCACGCTTGTTTATTCATTTTGTAGGCTCAATACATTTTCTTTAATGCTCATCTTATTTAGTGACTTGTGAGGGGAGCTTCATTTATGTCAAAGTTTCTCTCGTATGTGTTTGTCTTTAAAGAAAGTTCGAGGAAAGATTTGAAAATAGCAAATCCGCCTCTGGATTTCGTGTAGAAATACAAACAGTCGAAAAAGAAAAGTGGGAAAAGCGGGCCTACTCGCGGATCGTCGACAGAATTTAAATTACTCCTCAACCAGGTAGAAAATTTAATTTACATTGCGCATTACAAAAGCAATATGCGCATCGCGAACCTACTCATTTTTATACGTAGTGCCTCACTTCCCAAGCACACGTGCATCTTTACAAGTTGATCCTGCGGAGTGGATAGGATCAAGGATCTTAAAGGATTTGCACTTAGGAAAGGGATTCAGTAATCACAGAGAAAACAATAAATATTGCAGTGCGCACTTAAAATAAAATCTATCACTTCAAGCATTTATATCTAATATGTATCTTGCTGCAGCTTGCTTACTACTCTTCGTTCATTTCTTAGACTATGTCACGTTTATGCATTTCGCATTTGGGTATTAATTATCATTTGTATATATAAGCTTCTCACTAGAGTGTTGTTGTTTGCTGCTGTCGCGACCTGTGAAGCTTGGGCGAGATTCTTTGCTGCTAGCTTGTGAATTTGCAGTATCGCTAATGCTGAATAGTACCGTGAAGTTCCCATAATAAACCATGTTACTCATATGTTCTTTTACTCAGCTTGTTTATAGTCTGGACTCATCTTACTTTGCGTTATATAATAAACTTCCTTTTTATTCCATCACGCTTTTACTTAAGGTTAACGTCAGGCATTTTTAGAACAATTGCACTGCTTTATCAATCTGTTCATGCTTAATCCTAGGTACCTGTTTACTTCAGAGAGATGTTATTTTATCGCTGGCACAGCACTGTGCTGGAACTTACAAGTTAAATCTACCAACTGTTTTGCGCTAACAGGTGTTGCCTTATTTACGTCAGATTTGAAAATAGGGAATAACCTCATGGAATCGAATCTTTTCACACAACTTTCCTCTTTTGTCTGGACGTTTAAGTATTTCCTTTTAAAACAGGTCATTAATTTGTCCTCAATTAAATTTCACTTACTAATACTAAGCACATATAATCATCATTTTCATATTACTATTCAGCGAGAGAAGTGCATTATTCTCTCCTTCCTGCTCATTTTCAAACAACTATTTAGCGAGAGAAGTGCATTATTCGCTCCTTCCTCTTTCCTCCTTTTAGTACCTCGGAGCTAATTAATACCTCTCGAGTACATCATTTTTCTTACATACTAACTTATAACTAAAGTTGAAAATCGCCTCTACGACACGTCCTCCAGTTTACATAAAGATTATTCATGTAAATACTTGTCTACAACTTATTCTGTATTTTATTATCCAGACGCGTTGTTTTAATACATAAGGTTTCCTTTTAGCACCGGTTAACCGTAATCAGTTCGGTTCAGTTCTTGTTACTCATTGGTTAATCCTGATCTCCAATACCTTAGAAATCCTTTGATTTTATTCGTGGCAGGGTTAGATAACAAATAGCTACCAATGTGTTGTTTCCTCATTATCACAAAGGGACCTTCATAAATGTGTTGCCACTTACGATTCTTCTTTAACAACAGGGATGGTTTAAAGTGAGTCCTGACTAATACCTTTTGTCCTTCTTTGAAATCTGTAACTCTGTTTACCTTCTTATCAAATGCCTTTTTTCGGAGGTTAGCATACGTTGTCAATGATATGAGATAATCTTGCATCTAAGACTAGCCTTACGCTACCATCTGATTTTAGTACAGACAATAAAGGACTCGAATAAGGTGAATGAGATACTTCTATCACAGTTCAGCGTAACATTTTCCTGATCTCGCACTTGACAGCTTCGCGTCTCGCATATGGAATGGAATAGCTTGTTCTACAGTAGGTTGAATGGGGCAGGACATACATTCGATATTCAAAGCCTTTTATTAGTCCAGGTTTCTTAGAAAATACTTGAACGTAATCTGTTAACAAATTGTAAAGCTCTTTCTTCTGTTGTTTGGATAATTCAGTGGACTCACTAGTTTTACCGTATAATTCATTCTGCCCGGGAATTAGGTCTTTATACTCATCGTCATTAACACTTTCAAGATCTGTCATGTCTCCTGTCTGACTGTACTGTTGTCTTTTAGTCCATGGCCGTACTGCTATTTGAAGCACCCCAAAGTTTGTCTTCACCTTACTTCTTAACAAATTTACAGTTACTTTTTCTGGCTCGCTACTAGAGTACAGTTTCCACACTCGATGTCAATTATAGCTTTCGTTTGCCTCAAGAATTCCATACTCAAGATACGTGGCACTGATAGGTGTTTAAAAATAAGAAAAATGCACGTTACTGAAATAGACTCTATCTGGATTTGAAGCTGAGTCTGAAGATTTACAGGTTGTGTTAGTGGACCAATTGCTCCCGAAACGGTGCAACCTTGAATTGGAAGTGATAAAACTTTGCACACAGAGGATATTTGCTTAAATAAACATAAAGATAAAACATTTGTATTAGCTCCTGTATCTACAATGGCTGTTACTGGTATGTTGGCAATTGATACTCTTATGCAAGCTTGAACATGTTCGTCCCATACGTCATCATTGTCTTTCGTCTCAGTGTCTGCTACTAGATCATCACGTAAGTTTGTCTCTTTGTCATACCTAATTGCTTTAATTTCGTGTGGACTAAGGGACAGGGTGCCCCCATTCAAACCTGCAACATCCTCTAGGAGGCTCAAAGGTGCTGCTTTTAATTTTCCAATCGACGCTTACTTTCCTGCAGATTTATATTTCTTAAAGTTTCTTCCGTCTGGAACTGGTGTTGGTTTTGTGGTACGAACTCGGTTGGAAATGGATATTGTTGTCCTGACGTATTCCCTTGTGCATAATAAATTTGCGTATTATGCGGGCGTTTAGGCTTCAGACTTCCCGAATGTCCGTTCGCTTGTTGAGTGAAGTGTATATTTTGTGGCTGAAAGGTATTTTGCAGTGGCTTGTGTTGATTGTAACCGTTACTGAAAGGTGTACGTTGGTCTCCGCCTTGATTATGCCATTTATTTCCTTTCCACTGACGATTTGAATCGTAAGACTGATCGTTTTGATAATTGCCGTTGGTCGGCTGCGTGTTTCCATATTGCTGGGGCTGTGTATTATAAAGTGCATTTCCGTACTGAGGTGGTGACGAATTATATATTGGATTGAATCTCTGGCCGTTATTGTACTTATTTTTGTATTTACTGTTGGAGTACGCAGTGTGTTTATTTTTGAAACCGTTGTGGGGATGGTACTGGCCGTCGCTGTATCGTGCTTTCGCTCGTCCACCATTGTTGCCTGCGTAATCTGTATTGTGCTGGCCGCCTGCACTGAAGTGGGCGTTGACAACATCAACTCTAGCGTCCTCTTAAATCAGATCTAACGAGTCTAACACAGATAGGAAAGTGTCCGTACCGTCCTCAGACACGTTTACTAACTTTTCTCTGATCGCAATCGGTAGCTTAGTTTTTAGAATCATAATAACGTCTTTGGCGGTGATCGGCGAATCCCAGAACTTGATTTTCGCCAAATACTTTTCAAAATACCTTCTCAAACTACCGCGCTTACTGTTAAACACTTCGGCGTTGTAAACCTCTTTTCTCAGGCCCTGCTGCACATCAGAACTCTAGAATTTAGCTGAAAACATCTGTTCACACTCTTTGTAACTTTTACAAGAGTCGACTATTTCCGTTCCCCATCAGGCAGCATCGCCTACGATAAATCCAGTAACGAATTGAATTCGCTGGCGGTCACTCCAGCTATTCGGGAAAATTCCTGAAAAATTTCGGAGGAACACTATAGGATGAATTTCTCTTTTCTGTGGGTGAAAGGTCGGAAAAACACGATGTTTGATCACGCTTTCCTCCTGCATCAAACTGACAAAAGTGTGTGGGCTGGTACTCTGGTTAAATTGTTCTTCTATAGAACTATGAGTTTGAGCGTTATCAAATGGTGAACGGTAATGTACCTGCTGTTGTTCATAACATCGTGGTGAATTATTCCACTCTCCTGACACGGGAAGTGGTGAATTTTTAACTTGACATTTTAGTGTACGAACTTCATCAACTATCTGTTGACGCCATTCAGATAAATCTTGAGCTAACGTTCGTCTTATCTGGCCTAATTCTGACATGACCGTGTCTCCTGTTTTTCCAGGGGCTGCCAATATTTCAAAGGTCACGTTTTTGACAGTTTCCCTGAGTTCGTACTTGACCTTGTTTTCTATGAATCCGTCTTTGTTTTAATCCACTCTTGGTAGTGGTCGGACAATGCTTCAGCATGTGCCTTAACAGTATTCTTTATTTGATCCTCTACATTAAGAGTCTCAATCTGTTTGGAAAGATCATCAACAACATTCTCGATTGTGTCTACTGCGGTTTTAACTCCTTTGACCTCATCAGAAGTTGCAGTATAATCTTTTAAGGTCGCAGCTTGTTTTTGATATTCCATCACTTTTGAATTTATCTCTCCCTTGGCTGCTTCGATTTTTTCACCTAACCGTTTTGAAATATCCTCTATTTTTTACTCTACTTGTGTGTCAATTTCTAGCCTCATGGTTGATCTGACTACTGATTTGGCTTTGGGCATTACCCAACAGGGTATTTAAATCAGCTGTTATGTCTGCCTTTAGTTCGGCCTTTACCGAATTTGACCGTGTATTTAGGTCATTTATCTCCGTTTGCAGATCTGTTTTTACTGAATTTATGTCTGCTTTTACTGAATTGCACAGATTTGTAAGTACCTGATTTTTATTATGCCGTCTTTCGGCCTTCTCTTTTTCTTCGCGGGCCTTTTCATCTAATTTTTCCTGCTTTTCACGTTCCTGTCTTTGCGCTTCTCTCTTGCGTTCCATTATTGCTTCGATCATTGCGGCCAAGTCATTTTTTTCAAAAGCGGGAATAGTTTGCACACTAGGACCGGCTTCTAAAACTTCGGTCGAGACTGCTTCTGCCTCCGCTCGTGTACCTATCGCGCGTAATCGTAATGGATAGTGAGGTCCATTCGCATCACCGCTGTCGTCTGCTTTTGTTTGTGTCCGCTGTTTACCGTCAGCCATGTTCATGAATTATTTGTCAAACGTCAAAATGCTACAGATATTGTTTGTCACTGCCGTCAGTCGTTTGTCTGTGACGTAGTGCTGTGGCTTACTGGGACCTAAGATGAAATTTTAACTCTGGGTAACAACTGACGTTCATGTACGCCAAAAAGACAAGATGGCTCCTAGTAATTACAAACAAATGAAATATTACACGTTTTACCAGTTTTGAGCGTAGTTATCCGCCATATCGTAATTTTTTGTTATGCACTGACAACAATGGTACACTGTCACTGAATTTAACTACATAAGAATGGACTATGGACAAATTGAAATAAAGCTGCTTCAAGGCAAGGAAAGACAGGTTTACGTTCTGATCAACTCGAAAGGTGCAACGTCACTAGGAAAGCTTGGCTACTGCGTATAAAAATTTGACTTACTATGGCTGTCTTGATGGTGATATGGCTGGATACTCGCGTTTTTTAATAATTTCATCAATCGTTATTCCGAATTAATTAAAAGGTTTTCCCACTTCTCTTTCTCGGTTGAATTGCATCCACATGAAAAAATGAACCAATTATTAGAAAAAGCACTGAAAAATTTTTAAACACATACATGAAATGATTTTTGATCAAGTCCCTGTTCGGGCGCCCAGTGTAGCGTTGCTCTTGGGGGACGAAAAGAAAAAGAATTGTTATTTTATATATATTTTTTTTTTGAAAAATGTCGAAAAAGTGAATATTTTGGTGGGCCACTTGGCAACAGAATCAGGGATTGATTACACTATTATAATAACATACTTGGAGCATTAAATAACTGAATAAGAGCAGCATATTGATATATATATTGGAGATCGTTCGGAAATCGTTCAGAAATAATAAGAAAACGATAATGTTCTTTCTGCCTCGTGCTGCGTTCGGCCCATCAGCGTGATCGTAATTTCTTGTGATGAACTAACACAAAATAATTATAATTCAAGTAAATGAGGAGATGGAAATCATCAAGGTTAATTTACTAAAATAAGCACACTTATCTGTAACACACTTTTTTTTTAATGCTACGTACCTTTTCATATTATATTACAGTAGATGACCATTGTGGTTAAATACTTTATGCAAAACAGTCAAAATGTCCTCTTGATGCTGTCTGTTCATAATCAGTTACAAAAAACTACATGTTTTCTTATTGAAAAAAAAATAACATTTAGCATATTCGCTCAATATTTTCACATAGAATATAAAAGACTTGCGGAACGCAGCAAGTCCGCGTCCGCCGTTCATAGAATACAAACAGTAAAAGGGTGAGGCGCCAAAAGCCTCATTTGTCTTGAAACAACAGAATTCTTTTTTATACCATTACTCGATACATGTACATAGAGATTTACTGGCACCGCGCAAGAACGGCAAAGATAAAGAATAATAGACTCTGTCGCTGCTATGCGATGGTTCATTTCTTTTACTTTACAATTGTTCGATAGCTTTAGGCCATCAGGCATTTACTATTGAGCGTATATTAATGTTTGTGAGGCGAAAATTACTAATATTATAATGCCTCTGGTAATTCATCTTCCTCGTCAGTATTCTCCCAATTAATTTCGTCCTAACACGATATTGTTATTTTCCAGCCTTCGTTTTAATCTGGTCCCTGCGGATTTTTTTTCTTCCTCCTTCTCTTCTCGTGATAACGTATTTACTTCTCTGTTCAAGGTGCTGCAATTGTCCTGGGTCGGTGCGACATTCTCTTTGGCATGGGCGCTTAGCTGTCAATTCGAACGTTTATCGCGGTTTGGTGGTCTTACCTCCACCTCTTCTATCTGTATTCTCTTTTCTTGTTCAGCTTGTTGATAGTGGTTTCTGTGTTGATAATTTGTCGGTCTGTTGGTTATCCAGTACCCGTTCCGGTTGTCGTTATTCCCTCTGTAATAGTTGTTGCCGTTCCTGGGTGAATTGTAGTTATTGCCATATTCTCTTCTAAATCCATAACCGGTTCTTTGTTGAAATCTATCACGTGGTTCGTAATTATTGTTTCTTCGTACTGTGTCTTGTGGATTCCACTGCTTTTTGCTTTCGTTTTCAAGTGCGCTTCGTCTTTTTCTTGCATCATCTTCCGAAAATATGAACTCTAGTTCCCTTAGAATACCTTTAAATGCTTCGACGTCATTGCCTCCGCGACCTACTAATAACTGCTGGTATTTCAATGGTAACTTCATCGTGACTAATTTAATCAACTCTCCGTCACTGTATGGTACATCTAAGCATTGATTTTTCTTTGCCATTAATTCGAAAAGTTTCACGGGACTCCTCTCTCTTGAATTTTCAAAATATGGGTTCTGTAATAATTCGTACTTCACTCTGTTCTGTGCTTCGCTGGACCAATATCGTGAGAGAAACTTCTCTCTGAAATCTTCGTACGATCGGCATGTCGCTGCAACATTTTGCATGGTTTCTGCGACTGTTCCTGACATGTGTGCACATATAAAGTCTAATTTGTGTGCTAGCGTCCAGTGTTCTGGTAATCCTACTCGGAATTGATCAATAAAAGTTCGTGGATGTAATGAGTTTCCTTCTCGAAGGTGTTGAAATTTTCTGACTGTGAGGAAATGATCGTTGTCGTACTTCGTCATAGTCCCATATGAAATTCGTGATTCTTCGCCACTTTTGTTTCTGATCATTTCTCCCGTCGTTCTTTCCGGTTGTGGTAGATCGATTGGATATTGTCCACTGTAACTTTGCGTACCCGCGGTGCAGGCTGTCTGATTTCACGTATGTTACTTTCTGCCTGTGATTGGAATCGCAAATGCATGATATCTTCGTTAATTGTTTGTTTTTCCGGTGCTGTTACAGATACGGATGTGCTTGCAGACTTAGTGCTTGTTCGATCCTGTTCACTACGCTCTTCAATGGTTTGCAACAACTCTGTTCGCAATTTCTGAAATTGTCGCTTCGTTTGCGCTTATATTTTGACTATGCGGTTTTCATATCTTTTCAGCGCTGCTTTTGTGATACGTTTGTGTAACACACTGTTTTCAACAATTTCACGCGCTGTATCTGCTGCTTGTCTAGTAATTACGTTTATCTGTTTCTCTAGTTTCTTGACTTCTCCCTGGGTGTTGTTACGTAATGTTTTGATCTCGTCATGAGTGTCATTACGCAATGTTTGTACGCCCGCTTGTAGCTTGTCAATGTCTGTTCTCAATTGATTGTGACCTGTTACTAAGTTTCCTATCACTTCTAAAGATTCTTTTGTCTCGTCTTCAATATGACTTAGGTGTAACTGAATTTTTTTGTTGTGTTCTTTAATCTCACGCATTTGTTTCGTCGTTTCTCCATTCTGAAATTTAATTTGGTTCGCTATGTCTTTATTTTGCCTTGTCATGGTTTCCGTAATTTGTTGTAATAATTCTGCCAGATTGGTGGGTCGTTTTCTTCCGACGTCCTACGCTCTGTGTTTTCGCCCAAGTGTTGGTTCGCAACCATTTGCATTGAACTGTGCTGTGACACATTTTTACTCGCATTCCTTGTACTCTGTGGTGAGGGAGCTCTGATTACTTGTACTATGGGTTCTACGTATTCAAGACGCAAGTTAGAATCCTCATCGACTGTCTCTCTACTTTCCTGCTCCTCTGTCGTATGCTGACTTACGTTTCCTATGCCTTGACGTACATTATCCTCGTTATGGTGCGTTATATGTCTTATTTCTCGCGATACTGCATCGTCTGTTGTACTGTCATCTATTCTCTGTCCATTTTCATGCTCGGTCTCTACCTCAATTCGGTCAAGGTCTCGATCTGCCATTTCTAATCTTTCCGAATCCCTTATTTTCTGTTTTAAAAGCAATTCACGCGATATACTTCGAGTCAACATGCGCTTATACGATCTCACGCGTTTCATAAACTTTTTGTTCACACGACTTGACACTTATTATACCCAAGACTGACAATCCATTCACTTACTTGTTGGGTCAGAACCAACTTGTCAACGATGTATCCGCCACCTGTGCGCTTGCATTGAGGAGAAAACATAATTCTAACAATTTTTAAAATTCATAACTTAATTATGCTATAGTCTCTGCTATAATATCTCAATTTCGATTGAATACTTTATTACTATCTATCGCTGCAGCTACTGTTTTCAACTATTTATGCCTTTCAAAAAAAAAAAATTTTATTACGAAAATTTTTCAACAGGATATTATTCTGACCTAGTTAGGCATGTGGTCGACCTTCAATCATGGTATTTTACCATACTGGCAGGGTCGCCATTCTCGAACATTCTGCGTGGTTTCTCTTTGTTCTAAGTCGTGTCTCCCTACCACTTTCGCCCAACGACGCTCTGAGCGTGTTTTTTAGGGAATTGACTAGTTTGAACCTGGGACCTGTTGCTGGTAAGGAGACGCTAGACCACACATGACATGTAGAGTTCAGAAGAGTTCAGTGAGACTAGCGATGATATAACCAAGTATTTAATGATTTCAGCGTCAGCTCCACTGCACTGGCTGTAAAAGAATCTTAATACTAACTAAATGTAGTGGAAGGGGTTCAAGGCTTTCCTATTTTTAGTTAGCTGGTAAAATAACGTCCAAAAAGCAGTTAAGTTTACCATTGTAAATTTTATTCTACTCACAAAACATTGTTTATAAATTGCACTATTGATAAAAGGAAATGTTTTAATACAGGATGATAAAAACCCACTGCGTTCAACAAAAGTGTGAACGAATATTCCCTGAATGGGTTTCCAAGTTCTACAATGGATCGAAGGATGACCTATGCCATATCACATCTATAATCTAGGTTTCAATTAGGTACACAAAAGAGAAAACTATCAAAATGGTCTATAGTGACCCTCAATTATCTTTAATTACTTATCTAACTTGTCGTAAATTACAGTGGCTGATGTGGCTTCTCAATAATTATATAACAGAAAAATCATCGCGTTTCAGATTTTAACTTACGTAGGAAATGTGAATACCATGAGCTTTAATTGACGATCGACAATAGTATTACACAAAACGGGGGTGTAACAGATGAGACATCTGCAGTTCTGAGTGAAGCTTTATGCACTGTTATGCGGCATCATGTGCGTTCATTACCTTGTCCTTGGTTAGGCAGCTTCAGGGGGGCAGCGGGCGGCGCATCTCCACCTTCGCCGTCTCGGAAGCAACTTCTCCCTAACTTCTCGTTGCTACAGTTTACCGAAGTTGGTTTAAAAAAAAAAACTATCTGGCTGTGTTTTCATCTGACCAATCGGGGTCTCAATGTTAACCTTAAGCTCCGCCTACAAAAATTCTGTGTATCCAATGAGAAACGTTATGCTTTTCGTGGTGGGGCAATGTTTTTAAAGTTTGCAACGTAACAGAGACGCGAAAAAGTCTCACGCTAAAACTTGCAGCTGGTGTGGGCCTTTTAGTGTTATCGTAAGATCTATACTGTTCTTCTGGAGGGCTCTACCTTTTATTATGGGCTGGGGGGTAGTCCTGGCGGTTACTTTTCGTGGTGGGGCAATGTTTTTAACGTTTGCAACGTAACAGAGTCACGAAAAAGTCTCACGCTAAAACTTGCGGCTGGTGTGGCCCTTTTTGTGTTATCGTAAGGTCTATACTGGAGGGTTCTAACTTTTAACATGGGCTGGGGGGTGGTCCTAGCGGTTAGCTGGAGACCTGGGTGCCCGTCCCTTATCTTAGGGCCTTCTAGATTAACACGGTTCTGCTGTCGACTTCTGATCTCGTTTCCCCCCTCGGAACGGCGTCTGTCTCACGGTGGGAAGGTATGACATGCATTTAGGCATTCTTGTGTTAGTCTGTGGTATT
Source organism: Schistocerca cancellata (assembly GCF_023864275.1). Lineage (NCBI taxonomy): Eukaryota > Metazoa > Arthropoda > Insecta > Orthoptera > Acrididae > Schistocerca > Schistocerca cancellata. The sequence goes on along the minus strand of NC_064633.1, from coordinate 438,076,652 downwards.
CCATTTGCTCACTCGTTACTCGTATTACTTTGGTTAATTTAATGCCACGATTTATTCGGAGCTATGTGACATACTACTGGATTTGCTTATCATGTCAGGGTTTTCATGGAAGGTGTTGGATTTGCCTGACAACTTACAAACTGTTTGTCCAGGAGGCACCCACTCTTCGTTAGAATTCCCTTGGAATCAAAGAAGCACACAAGCATGCATTTTACTTTTGACTTTGACATGCGAGCTTTTTTGTTCTGCCTTCACTAAACATTTTATACCAATGAAAAACTTTAGCTCTTAACATAACCCCCTCTCCAAAAGCCTTCTGAAGCTTACTGTGTCGTTGCATTTTCACTCAATTTAATGCAAAAAGAAATTGCACACTGTTGCACAATACTATGCGGTTCCATTTCCATGATGAGAGACCCAAACACATGTTAACTTATTACATCACAACTCACGACTGAGCAGTTGCATCGATGTGCCGCTTGGACTAGAAGCAGCAGATATGGTGCCTACGAAAACCTGCAGGGTTGCCACATCTTACAAAGAAAATTAGTCTCATTACTTTATAGTCACACCTCTGTTCTATTCCAATATTGTTTTCTGTCACTAATTTATATCTTGTTTACTACATGTCACAGTATGGTTTTTACGATTGCTATCGCTGTTTCCAGTATATTTTCTGCATTCTTTTGTTCACGACATACATTTCTGTGTCTAACAGTAGCTGCAGGCCGTCCAATGAGCATGAGCTCATGACAAGCTAAGTAACAACCTAGTACACACCAAAGATGTGCCCTCAACACTGCCGCAATCTAATTGTGTAACGTAACATGTTTTTCTATTTGTTAACAAACAGGCACTCACATAGTGATGTATGCCGAGAAAAGCGACAACAGAGAAACGTAAAAAATACGCTGGAAACAGTGGCAACAATCGAAAAATCAATGATGTCAGGTTAGTAGATAAGGTATTATGAAATTATTCACAGAATACGATATTTGGGAAAAAACTGTGCACATATATTAATATTTTACAATGCTTTATAAGTATACTATTTCTGCATGTTTGTAATCCAAGAACCCACTGATGATGGCGATATTTGTCGCCGAAACAATAAACAGTTAAATAATAAAAGCATTTTGCATAAAGGCGGATCGAAAATCCCACATTGTTGTTTTCATATAACTGATTCGCCTGATGGCTATCACCGTCTGTGCGAATGCACAATTACCTTCGACCTTCTGCAGGAATCTCGAAGTAGCGAGGAAGGGGAACATGGAGGAGGACTATGGATAGGTGGCACTAGGTGAGAATGTGAGTCAGCCTGGGGGCATACCGAGATACCCCGCGCAGTTGCGAAAAACACTGTATCTGGGCAGTGCAGTGGTTAACGCAGCTGCTTGGTAAACAGGAGATCCCGGTCCGGCAAACGTTTTCACTCGTCGCCGCATACTTCGTGTAAAAACCCGATGCAGCTGACATCATGAATTCCATCCCTTTCCTTTCCGTTCTCCCCACCCTTCTTCTTCACCTTCAGTTGTATAATAGACAGAGAATATACGTAGAGAGACTGTGGCACAATATTCAGCGCTCCCAGCTGTACGTAGCTATACTGATAGCCGCCTTGTTTTGGGAAATCATTTTGAGGTTCTTTTGAAAGCGAGAACGCTAGTGAATGGTTTTATATGCTACACAATTGCTGAATTTCTTTTCGGAATCGTACCTGTCGTGTTCTTCGAGTATAAATTCACACACTTATCTTGAAAAAAAGATCGAACACAGGTGTAAATATTTTTAAATACGTTCTGTAACTTTACTGTGTTTTGTGTACAGTAATATACTTGTTTACTTGGGTAATAAAGCTTGTTTCATCAAAGTTTTCCATTGCAAATACCTCAAGTCACATGATACACCGAGAATTTTCTGATGATGCAGAAGCCTGACAAACGCTTGTAACGTCCTATTTCCAGATAAAATAGGAGCATAAGATCGTAACTTGTTTGTGACTGAAAACTTAGTTACTGCATGGCAGGTATGCTGAGTTACTTCTTTTCTGTATGATTCAGTATGATGCAATACCCATTACTCCAATAATTGTTTTTGTCATTTTCTGGAAACCTTTAATGAACTATGATTTCACATAAATAAATGTAAATGTCATGTGACTAGGGCCTCCCGTCGGGTAGACCGTCCACCGGGTGCAAGTCTTTCGATTTGACGCCACTTTGGCGACTTACGCTTCGATGGGGAAGTTAGACAGCATCTATTACAGACATAAAGCCCTGTAATTTCCTGTGAACAGATAGTTACTTTCTTCCAATAACAAGTTCAGATTATAATAGGAACCATAATTATAAATTTAAATTACTCTTTTAAGCAATCCTGGTATCGCTTTTCTACATGGACAATCATTTTCCAAATTTTGGATCTGTGACACTTAGGTACATATTTTAAATTAGAACTTCAGACTAACCTGCAGAACAGCCTAATATTAACGTCCGCCCCACATTTAACCGCATTTTACCGTATTTAACGCACATTTCGTCATAAAAACCGAAACTGCAAAGTAAATTCAGGAAACGTACAGGGTGTTCCATTTATCTGATGGCCGCGTGTGCGGCGCAGTAGACGCCGGGCAGCGAGCGTTCCTTTGCCTGGAGATCAGACGCCGTGTCGCCCGTCTGCTGCTGCTGTACCACATTACTACGTTTAAAATATAAGCAAATAAATTTTGTACCCACCCATGTCAGCAAGGAGATGCAGGAACTGCCTGCCATTATTTTTCTGGCAATTCTGACGTCTACTCAAGAAATTATTAATCACACGATGTAATTCTCTCTTAGATATTGCATTAATCGATTCGCGGATATTCCCTTTGAGTACGTCTATCGTGTGAGCATTTGTTGTGTACATTTTGTACTTCGGTGCACCCCACAAATAACAATCGCACGGAGTTAAATCAGGATTTCTAGTGGGCCAGATATTGTTACTAATCACTCTTTCATCAAAACATCTCGAATTGAATGTAAAGAACCGTTGGCCCTATGAGCCCTTGCTGAATCCTGTTGAAAAAATGCGAAGCTTCCCTCTCTTTCACCCAGTTCATTAAAAAACAGTCGTTTTGGGAACTAACACACCCGTGTAAATGGAAGCAAGCCTCGTCTGAAAACAGAATGGGTAAGGATCCATTTCACCGTCATACACTCGTTTTAGAAGCCTTTCATAAGACTTACCCCTGTGCGCAGGATCACCAGGTTAAGTTCTTGTACTACTGATACTTTATAGGGCCTTAGCTCAAGCAGCTGAGCACCTGTTTGTACACGGGTGCACGATATTTATGTTTGCTGCGAAATGCCTTTTAGGGGAATTTTCCAGGCGGTGTGCAATGTCACCGAGACGACCTTCTGTGAGCGCGTACGTTGTCGTTTACGGTTCTTGTCTTGAACACTTCCCGTTTCACGATATTTATTCACTAATTTGTGAACTGCATAACGACTCGGAACTCGAACACTTGGAAACTTCTGTTCATACAATCTCCGAACACTACGAGCGGACTCTGCACGCCCATATGAATCGTAAATGAACACTCGTTGTGGAATTGAATAATACGCTCTTGCCTTTGTTGCGTTCGCAAATTTCACTATTACACTCATGATGCCTGTTTCACTGCTCCAATGACACTGGCCGACAAGGCGCGTATGTCTGTAAGGCCTTCAGGCTGAAAGCCATAAAAAAAACAGGAGGAACATAGTGCGGTCCCGCGAGGCCCATTCTGTCGGCATGCGCGGCTTCCGTGACCGGCCTGCAATATCCCTGGCAGGTGACCATCAGGTGAATGGAACACCCTGTGTGTAAGATATTGGTAAATCTCCAGGTGTTCCGATGGTTCTTAAGTATTTATGTCGTAAATAAACTACCAAAAACGCAAAAGAGGAGGCAATAACTGGATCCACAAGGAAACACATTAATGTAACCCATGAAAGACAAGGTAGTGTGCTGGTTTTTATTTTAATAAACTTATAGTCAACCAAAAACATTATTCCATATTCGATTGGCTGAGTAGCTTGGATCGTAATACACCTGCTGTGTGGCCTAGTGTTTCCTTGCTCAGTGCAAGACAGTTTTTTATTTGAATTTGATGTGAGTGGTATGGTTATTACCTGACACTGTCGGCTGCATTGGTGGCCATCTCAGAATCTAAACACATTCTTCTTATTACGGAAGTTTATTAGACAGATCGCAGAAGAATACACAAATGTTACTAGTTTCAGTAAAATTAAATCGCCACCGTCTTCAGACCATTTGCATAGAAATTTTTTTACAAAGCCAGTCATTTCGTCCACTCATATTGTGCACCGAACCGGGGACATGAAACGACGGGGAGGGTGCATACTGCCATAGTCCTCAGTGGTTCACAACCCACAAGGGGCCACAGCAATTCACCCACCCCACCGCCGCCCCACACCGGACGCAGGGTTATTGTGCGTTTCGGTTCCGTCCCCAGTGGACATCCCTCCTCCTCCCCCCCCCCTCCCCGGGAACGTCTCATACCAGACAAGTGTAAGCCAAATGTTTGCGTGGTAGAATAATTATGGTGCACGCGTAGGTGAAGACAGTGTTTGTGCAGGCGGAATAAGGGGAACCAGCCCGCATTCGCCAGGGTGATGTAACTGTTCACATTAACTGGATACACCTTACAGAGACGACTATCCATCTCGTCAGTCTGTTATTTTATAACGATATGCAGTACTATGGAATGTCGTCTCTATAAGTTGTGTCCAGTTAATGTGAACAGTCGAAGAAATGGATTGGCCCAGTAAAAGAAAAAAAAAGTAATGAAAATGATCTGAAGATGGCAATTTAATTTCGCTCAAACTAGTAAACACTGTACAGTTTAATGCAATCTAGGTGATAAACAACCGTGTTTAAATGAATGGAACATATAACAGAAATTAACGTATTCTTTCAGTAGAACGTTCGCTCTGAGACCTTTGTCAATTTTCGGAAGTTTTCTGTAAAAAACTGCCTACTAAAGAAGATGGATCCTGAACTAAATTTTACAGACTATATCTTTTATTTGTAAACGGTCTGCTATGTGGTAATAAACTTTGGGTGAACAAAGTTTATTACGACCTTTCTTTAATCCGATGTGTATTTCGCCAAATATTCCGACAAACAGTTTTAAATGGCTCACTTCGGGTATATATATAAAGTGCAAGCGCGCTATGCTTAGGTGTAATATCGTTACTGGCTGTAACTGCTAAACGTCCCTTTTGTTCTACTTCCAAAGATATGGCGGGGGGAGGGTTAATTTGCTTCACTCTGGCCGCGGTGTTGCCACCTCCAAGTTCAAAAAATGGTTCAAATGGCTCTGAGCACTATGGGACTTAACATCTGTGGTCATCAGTCCCCTAGAACTTAGAACTACTTAAACCTAACTAACCTAAGGACATCACACACATCCATGCCCGAGGCAGGATTCGAGCCTGCGACCGTAGCAGTCGCACGGCTCCGGACTGAGCGCCTAGAACCGCGAGACCACCGCGGACGGCCCACTTCCAAGACCAAGCGGTTCCCGCATGGATGATACAGTAGTAAGCATCACTGGCGCAGAGTGAAACGTCCCCTTAAAACAATTGTACATATGAAACGTCCACTTAGAACAAATTATACATGACTGTGCTTAACCTGGCACACAATAATTTTAGCGCAACGCAATCTGACTATCAAAAATCCCTGCAAAAGAATGGCCCTGACTAACTTTAACCTATACCTTTTACAAATCACTTACCTCACAAAAATCTTCGCTGCTCGAACTACTGCAATACAGCGAGTGCCACTACTGCCAGCTAAATAAAAGATTCAAACTACTGGAGGCACTAACTACTGATAGGGATAGTTAGCAAATGAAAGATATTATTAGAGAACAAACAATGTATTTACCTTAATATTCATAATTGACATCCAGTCTTACAGATTATCAAAACTCGGCCATCTCTCTCCCCACGTCCACCACTGCTGGCGGCTCACCTCCAACTGCCCAGCGCTACGCGCTGTTCGCATCCAGCTATAGCAGTTCATGACAACAATGGCAGACAACAATTCAAACTTTTCATATAGAGAGTGCTACGTAACGTTGCCAATAAAAAAACATAAACAGCAAACTTACATAAAGAAAACATAAACAGCCTACTTACATAAAAACATAAACAGCAAACTTACAAGAGAAACAACAGAAAGAATTGACAACAGATAAGTAGCCATGTCAGGATGGAATAACAATTCGGTTTTACAAAGAGTACTTTATGTCATTGGTCCCTTACGTAGCTCGCATTTATCGCGCATCTCTCAAATGGTTCAAATGACTCTGAGCACTATGGGACTTAACATCTGAGGTCATCAGTCCCCTAGAACTTAGAACTACTTAAACCTAACTAACCTAATCACATCACACACATCCATGCCCGAGGCAGGATTCGAACCTGCGACCGTAGCGGTAGCGCGGTTCCATATTGAAGCGCCTACAGCCGCTAGGCCACTTCGGACGGCTCTCGCATCTCTCACCCAGCGCAAAGTCCCAAGCGACTGGGAAACAGCGCAGGTGATTCCTGTAGATAAGAAGGGTGAAAGAGCGGATCTGCAAAATTACCAACCAATGCCCTCAATATTTGTTTGCTGCAGTATTCTTGAATACACTCCTGGAAATTGAAATAAGAACACCGTGAATTCATTGTCCCAGGAAGGGGAAACTTATTGACACATTCCTGGGGTCAGATACATCACATGATCACACTGACAGAACCACAGGCACATAGACACAGGCAACAAAGCATGCACAATGTCGGCACTAGTACAGTGTATATCCACCTTTCGCAGCAATGCAGGCTGCTATTCTCCCATGGAGACGATCGTAGAGATGCTGGATGTAGTCCTGTGGAACGGCTTGCCAAGCCATTTCCACCTGACGCCTCAGTTGGACCAGCGTTCGTGCTGGACGTGCAGACCGCGTGAGACGACGCTTCATCCAGTCCCAAACATGCTCAATGGGGGACAGATCCGGAGATCTTGCTGGCCAGGGTAGTTGACTTACACCTTCTAGAGCACGTTGGGTGGCACGGGATACATGCGGACGTGCATTGTCCTGTTGGAACAGCAAGTTCCCTTGCCGGTCTAGGAATGGTAGAACGATGGGTTCGATGACGGTTTGGATGTACCGTGCACTATTCAGTGTCCCCTCGACGATCACCAGTGGTGTACGGCCAGTGTAGGAGATCGCTCCCCACACCATGATGCCGGGTGTTGGCCCTGTGTGCCTCGGTCGTATGCAGTCCTGATTGTGGCGCTCACCTGCACGGCGCCAAACACGCATACGACCATCATTGGCACCAAGACAGAAGCGACTCTCATCGCTGAAGACGACACGTCTTCATTCGTCCCTCCATTCACGCCTGCCGCGACACCACTGGAGGCGGGCTGCACGATGTTGGGGCGTAAGCGGAAGACGGCCTAACGGTGTGCGGGACCGTAGCCCAGCTTCATGGAGACGGTTGCGAATGGTCCTCGCCGATACCCCAGGAGCAACAGTGTCCCTAATTTGCTTGGAAGTGGCGGTGCGGTCCCCTACGGCACTGCGTAGGATCCTACGGTCTTGGTGTGCATCCGTGCGTCGCTGCGGTCCGGTCCCAGGTCGACGGGCACGTGCACCTTCCGCCGACCACTGGCGACAACATCGATGTACTGTGGAGACCTCACGCCCCACGTGTTGAGCAATTCGGCGGTACGTCCACCCGGCCTCCCGCATGCCCACTATACGCCCTCGCTCAAAGTCCGTCAACTGCACATACGGTTCACGTCCACGCTGTCGCGGCATGCTACCAGTGTTAAAGACTGCGATGGAGCTCCGTACGCCACGGCAAACTGGCTGACACTGACGGCGGCGGTGCAGAAATGCTGCGCAGCTAGCGCCATTCGACGGCCAACACCGCGGTTCCTGGTGTGTCCGCTGTGCCGTGCGTGTGATCATTGCTTGTACAGCCCTCTCGCAGTGTCCGGAGCAAGTATGGTGGGTCTGACACACCGGTGTCAATGTGTTCTTTTTTCCATTTCCAGGAGTGTATATTCTGAGTTCGAGTGTACTAAAGTTCCTTGAGACCTAAAAGCTTACGTCCAAGATTCAGCAGGGTTTTACAAAGCGTCTCTCGTGCGAAACTCAGCTTATCCTCTTCACATATGATATGCTGCGAACTGTGGATGAAGGGCAACAGGCTGGTACCATATCTCTGTGTTTCCGAAAAGCATTTGACACGCTGCCCTGCTGTAGACTATTAACGAAGGTACGAACATGTGGAATAGTTTACAGATATGAGAATGGATCGAAGACTTCTTATGTAAGAAAACCAAATGTGTTGTCCGCCGCGGCGAGTGTTCACAAGAGACAAGGGTACCGTCAGGAGAGCCCCAGCGAAACGTGAGATGGCCGCTGTTGTTTTGTATATACGTAACTGATCTGGCGGACAAGGTGGGCAGCAGTCTGCGGTTGTTTCCTGTTTGATGCTCTGGTGTACTGGAAGGTGTCTTAGCTGGGTGACTGTTGCAGGATACAAGATGACTTAGACCAGAGGAATGGTAGCTAGCTCCAAATGCAGAAAAATGTAAGTTAATGCGGATGAGTAGAAGAAACAAACCAGTAATGTTCGGATACAGCATTAGTAGTGTCCTGCTTAACACAGTCTCGTCAATAAAATATCTGGGTACAGCTCAGCAAAGCGATATTTTATGGAATGAGTGTGTGAAGATATCTATAGAGAAAGCAGATGTCGTCTTCGTTCTATTGGGAAAATTTAGGGAAAGATTGGTACATCTCTAAAGGATAGCGCGTATAGGACACTGCGGTGACCTATTCTTGAGTGCTGCTCATGTGTTTTGAATATCCATCAGGTGAGATTAGAAGGAGGCATCAAAGCAATTCAAAAGCGGCCTGCTAGATTTGTTATCGGTAGGTTCAAACACCACGCAAGTATTACGGAGATGCTTTGTGAACTTAAATGGGAATTCTTGGAGGGGAGACAAAATTCTTTTCGAGAAACAATATTTGGAAAATTGAGAGAACGGCATTTAAAACGGATTGCAGAACGATTGTACTGCCGCCACCATACATTTCGCGCAAGGACTACGAAGATCACGAGAAATCAGCGCTCATGCGAAAGTATATAGATAGTCACTTTTCCCTCGGTCTCTTTGCGAGTGGAACAGATAAGAGAATGACTAGTAGTGATACAGGGCACTCGCCGCCAGGCAGCGTACGCTGACATGCGGAGTATGTAGATGTAGATGTAGATATAGCGCTGCTGGTCGGCCAACCCAGGGATTAGCGATACCGGGAAGAAGACAACCACAGACGGAGCACCCTCCACGTGTCTACGATCATTCTTTCAGCTGCCACCCTCGGCCACGGCATTGGCTTCGGACTGTGGCTGCTCCTGGTTCGTGGTCACGCACTAGACTCTTTCCTGCTGTCACTCTCGCTCGCTGGTCGACTCTCAATGTCGCCGTTGTCGTCTGCTTTGACGTTATGCGTTGTCCAATCCCAAGAAAACAAAAACAAATTAATAATGATTTTATTAAGCAATACTAGTCAGATAAAATGAGCGGAGGACAACTGTCACTTCATGAAGTTAAAAGCCTCAGAGTTTAAGCATTGAGAAACCCTAGTGGAGGATATTTGTGAAAGGAAGAGAGATAAGACGCATACGATCAAAACACGCACATTAAGACATTATTTGAAACGCAGTTGGGCGACAACAGAAGTTTTGCATATGTTATGTAATGTAGGGACCTCTAGTATCCCGTCAGATCACGGAATAAACACGTAATGGGACTATTTGAGACTGCGCCAAGGGATACAAGCCCTGACTTCAAAGGAAGCTTTCCAGTATACGTAAGTGGTAACATCAAGTGGAAACCTCTAGGAGAAATCTGACATTGAAGTATTTACGTGGCAAGGGAGCCAGGTAATGGAAATATGGCGAAAGGCTATTATCGAGAGTCAGCCACGACTTACACGGTATATAAGCAAGAGATAAAATGACAAGAGTCAGTCTGATGGAGAATTCTGAAGGAGTAGTCTGACTGAGGAGTCCGACAGCAGTAGTACGCCAGTCCGCCGCAACCTCAGTATACAGAAGTAATATTCGCAGCGAGAAGTAGTTGATCAGGTCTGGGGACACACACAGCAACTGCAAGATAAGTAACCATTATCTATTCTGAGGAATAGCTCTGAACAGAGACGATCTGTCTCAAGGAACAGCTAGCATTGCAGCTTCGTAATTAACGAGAACAATTTACGGAACAGTAATTGTCTCTTGTAAGCTTAGGTGAGTGGCCTCTTTGATAAGTTATCAAAGAGAATAAAGATATTACTTAAATAAATACTGAATTCTTCAGCATACCCATCCTGCCATTAATCCATAAAGATTACCTCTGTATCCAATAACCACCCAGTTGTACCTCAGAGAGCTCTCTCCCTCTCATCTCCGACGCTAAAGGTGGACACTCAGACAACCCTCAGATTGTCGTCAACGTTCCGATCGCACTACAAAACTGTGCTGGGATGCGACAGCGTGCCATCTACCGTGGCAGGAACATATCTCCATACCATTGTCAGCTGCTGGTCCTGTGGGACTTTTAACTGTACCGTGTGCCCCTAAATCGTGGCACACAAATTACATCACAGCAGAGGGGCCGCAAGTGAGGCAAATACTTAGGCGCGTTTCTTCTAGATCCACAAATGGCTGTCGCCAAAGGCCTGGAGAGGCAGGCCGCAGATGGTCGTATCACTGAAAAGAGTGCTGCTGAGGGGGCAGAATCCAAATCTCTTCTTCCGAGAACCAAAAGAGGTTAAATCCGTGTACAAGTATCCATAACTGAGATCTTATCGAGTACAGACAATATGGTAGGATCACTGCGTGCTTCAACCACACAGGCTGATATACTCGCAAAATTCTGTAATATCGGATGAATATCAAGCGTGTCTGTGTTCATAATATGGTACTCTACGTCATCTGATATGTCTCTGAATGTAATATCTTTGTGTGCATGAAGAAAAGTTATATCCATTTCTAAACATTGAATATCGCACATTTTCCTCTTTACACAAATATAAATAAATATTAGTTTTGGATTAGAGCTTTTTTTTAAAAATGCATTTTTAACTTCAGTTATAACACAGTGTGTTCCACGAAGAATGGTAAATATTCGGGAATATGGCAGGAATGATACTTCGACGCAAGAAGTCGAGTAAACATGGGATCTAAACTGCATACCTTTAGAGCTTGAACAGTTATTCATAGTGTGAAACAAATATCTTCTACTGCAAGCTCTTTGCTCTCCATGTTTAGAGAACTGATATTATGGAGTGAAACAGGAAAAACTGACCAGTAATCAGAGCTCCAAAGCGGGTAGCTGAAGAGCTACGAGCACGTGTTAATCTTCCCTCCCCGGAAACACATCTCTTCTTCTGAACAATTAGTATACTTGAATAGCCTGCCAGAACTCTGCAGTAGGAGATGGGTGGAAGCAAATGGAAATGAATGTGATACCGAGAACTCGTACAATAATAAAGCCTCGTTCTGCTCTTGAGTGCTGCTGATGGAGGACGTTCTAAAAATCTCTACGTTAACGTTCCAGGTTAATGAAATGGAATTGTGGGAAGCTTCACGGAAACATGTTAGGTTACCCTTCAAAATGAAATAACGGAAAAAACTTACGACTACTAAATGAGATTCAAATAACACTCAATTTGATTTACTCCAATAAAACTATTGATAAACAAATTGCAAACTGTGCCAAATTTAATATTATTCCAACAAAATCACAGAAAAAACAAATGGCAACATTAATACAGGGTGTTAAAAAAAGGTACGGCCAAACTTTCAGGAAACATTCCTCACACACAAATAAAGAAAAGATCTTATGTGGACATGTGTCCGGAAACGCTTAATTTCCATGTAGAGCTCATTTTAGTTCTTCTACCTACGCTCAATGGAGCACTTTATCATGATTTCATACATGATACTCTATCTGTGCTACTAGAACATGTCCATTTACAAGTACGCCACAACATGTGGTTCATTTCAGTCGAAGTGTTCGTACGCTTCTCAACAACAAATTCGGTGACCGATGGATTGGTAGAGGCGGACCAATTCCATGGCCTCCACGCTCTCCTGACCTCAACCCTCTTGACTTTCATTTATGGGGGCATTTGAAAGCTCTTGTCTACGCAACCCCGGTACCAAATGTAGAGACTCTTCGTGCTTGTTTTGTGGACGGCTGTGATACAATACGCCATTCTCCAGGACTGCATCAGCGCATCAGGGTTTCCATGCGACGGATGGTGGATGCATGTATCCTTACTAACGGAGGACATTTTGAACATTTCCTGTAACAAAGTGTTTGAAGTCACGCTGGTACGTTCTGTTGCTGTGTGTTTCCATTCCATGATTAAGGTGATTTGAAGAGAAGTAATAAAATGAACTCTAACATGGAAAGTAAGCGTTTCCGGACACATGTCCACATAACATATTTTCTTTCTTTGTGTGAGAGGAATGTTTCCTGAAAGTTTAGCCGTACCTTTTTGTAACACCCTGTATAATAAGACCTTGACATATATGACACAGATGGTTGGGGTGAAAGATGCTGATGATCGAGCAAGTGAAATAATTACAACAGCAAAGTTTCCAGATATTGTCGTAATGTTACTTCAGAACAGATATACTACAGAAAGGAATACACCACAGCTGTGGTTGGAGTTGAAAGCAAACTGTTCGTTGGTATTTAAATACAAGTTTTCTGAGTGGAGCTAGAAGTAACTCGATTACTATGAAATAATTTTAATGTACCTACACATTAGGTAATGGGTGCGTATCAGTCTCATCATGATACTGCAGGTGGAGGCTGAAACGCCTGCAGATTCAGTCATGGGCAGAACCAATTACCCTCACGAACGGACAAGTGTAGAACAGCCCATACATTTTGTAAGTCCCCTATATATCAGCTCAGTTGGTACGGCAGGCCGATGGAGTCCATATTGCAATGAAGAAATCTTGCGGCGGAGGCCCCCAAATATGTAGGTGGAGGTGAAGCTGGAGATAAAGTGAATTCTGACTGAATGTTAATTAGAAAAATACCTCGCTTTGCCATGTTTTTCGTCTCTTACTGAATTCTGATTGGCTTGGCTCCGGATATTCTAAGTGTCAACCAAAAAGATTTCTCGTCTACCTGGTTAACATATAACCCTCCTCCATAAGAAAAGGTTGCGTCACTTCGTCTCTCTTCTCTCTGTGACAAGTTAGGTGCTCTTTGTCGTCGCCATCCAGTCTCTCTTCCTTTACTTTACGTCGTCCAATGCTGGCAGTTTTTACATTGATAAACATTTATTTTTTTGCTGATTCAAAGCTCTTTGGTCCACCTCTGACCTTTATGCAGTTATTCTGCTTGGCACTGACTGACAGAGTTGCTGGATGTCTTACTGAGGGATATCGTGACAAATTTTGTCCAAGTGGCGCGTTAGGTCATCAATATCCGAAGCAGGTTACAGGGCCCTGTTCATAATGCTCCAAAAGTTGTGCATTGGGGAGAGATCCAGCGACCTTTCTGGCTAAAAACGGGTTTCGCAAGCACGAAGACAAGCAGTAGAAACTCTCTATGTACTTGGGCGGGCTTTATCTTGCTGAAATGTACGCAAAGGATGGCTTGCCATGAAGGGCAAGAAAATGGACCATGGAATATCGACGTATCACTTTCCCCAAATGGTGCAGCAGATGATATACAAAGGAGTCCTGCTGTGAAAATAAATGGTACACCGAACCATCACTCCTTGCTGTCTGGCCGTATGGTGGGCTCCAGCCAAGATCGTATCCCACTGCTACCAGGACCACTCCAGACATGTCTTCGGGCTGGAATCTAATTGAATTGAATTGGACTGTCTTCAGCGCTGATTCCTGCTGCGAGCTAAGCCCCAATTACCAGCGAAGACGTGTCTCGAGAACCCAGTCAGCGGTGGAATACCAAAATAACCATCGGCCGCCATACGATCGAACAGTCAGGAGTGATGATCTGGGGTGCCATTTCGTTTCATAAGCGCATCCCTTTAGTTGTTATCCTCAGCAACCTTACAGCAGAGTGGTACGTCGACGATATACTACGCCCTGTTTTGATGCGCTTCATGGCAAGCCATCCTGGGCTTAGACTTCAGCAAGATAACGTCCACCCGCACACGACAAGAGTTTCTACTGCTTTTTTTCATGCTTAACGAACCCTAACTAAGCCAGCGAGTTCGCCATATCTCTCCCCAATTGGGAAAGTTTAGAGCTTACGGGAAGGGCCCTTCAACCAGCTTGGGCTTTTGACGATCTATCACACCAATTTGACAGATTTTGGTACGATGTCCCTCAGGACCACATCCAACAACTCTGTCAATGAATGCCAAACGAATAACTGTTTGCATAAGGGCCGTATGTGGGCCAACGCGTTAATGATTTGCTCAATTTGTGAAACTCTTTGTCGTAAATGAATGATCCAATTTCTCTGAAACAGTAATAATTTGTTTGTCTGTAGATCTGCGTTACATCTACCGATTTCGGACAGAAATTGGATAATTCCTTCGTTTTCCGTCATATTTGGCTTGGCGAAGGTGAAATATTATCCCACCAGTAAGCAAGTTCTAAACCAGTTAGTTGATTACTATTGACTCTAAGGAACCCTTAACCCGCATGACGAATAGTATTATTACCCACTTACAAAATATCTGCAGTGATCAGTCCGTATAAACGTAACAACGGGGAAAAGTACAGCAAAGCAGATGCCGAAGCCTGAAGAGGTTTAGCTTTGGTAAGACCTGTTTCATTCAGGGTCAAAGTGATGGTGGCTTATTAGTATACATTTATTTATTTTTCTTCTTGATTAATAATCCAGGATATTGACTGGTTTGGTGGTTCGCGGGCATTCGCACTGCAGCAGCGCATTGTCCGTATCTGGCTATTTTTAAATAAACCGTATTCTTCGTGGACGTTCGATAAAGAAAATAAGAGACCCGATTTATTATTTTAGCTGCCCAAAATAAATAAATATTTTGATAATCCAATTCTAATTTCAAATAAAAAAGAAATAGAAAAAGGGAAACAGAATAATGTCTTACGAAAGCATCAGTGTTTACGAATTAACACGCTTTCAGCGATAATCTTTAACATAAGAGGCAATATAGCAATCAAAGACCCTAATATATAGAAAGAAATAAAAGCCAAATAATATTCATGATATTATCAGAGATTTATATTAATTACTGATATAAGTCTAGGGAATTTGTTTTAAAGTACAAAAATTTGCATTAAAAAGAAAAACATGAAAAAGGGATTTTATTGGTTTACGACCAAAGAATTACTGCATCGCAGACTGGTCGACAGATGAATTTCTGTTTAGAAGAAATTTTAAGCTAGGAACGTATTCAAACTTTATTGAAAAGGAGGTGCTGGTAAATAAATTTTCATGTGAATATCTTTGATTTTTGAATATAAAAATGTAAAGGTGGACTTCTCACCCTTGATAATTAAAGTTTACTACTAACTTTTAGTTACATATCAGTTTGAGAACAGCTTCCGCCAGCGGTACCGTAGTGACAACTGACTAACAATACGATACAGAGTCAATGTTATAGATCATTTGGCCTATTATTTGCCCACTGCACAATGATTATCTGTACTTGAAAGTACAAGTTTAACTTTATAGCACACTACTGGCCATTAAACTTGCTACACCACGAAGATGACGTGCTACAGACGCGAAATTTAACCGACAGGAAGAAGATGCAGCGATATGCAAATGATTAGCTTTTCAGAGCATTCACACAAGGTTGGCATCGGTGGCGACACCTAAAACGTGCAGACATGAGGAAAGTTTCCTACCGATTTCTCATACACAAACAGCAGCTGACCGGCGTTGCCTGGTGAAACGTTGTTGTCATGCTTCGTGTAAAGAGGAGAAATGCGTAACATCGTGTTTCTGACTTCGATAAAGGTCGGATTGTAGCCTATCGCGATTGCGGTTTATCGTATCGCGACATTGCTCCTCGCGTTGGTCGAGATCCAATGACTGTTAGCAGAATAGGGAATCGGTGGGTTCAGGAGGGTAATACGGAACGCCGTGCTGGATCCCAACGGCCTCGTATCACTAGCAGTCGAGATGACAGGCATCTTATCTACATAGCTGTAACGGATCGTGCAGCCACGTCTCGATCCCTGAGTCAACAGATGGGGACGTTTGTAAGACAACATCTATCTGCACGAACAGTTCGACGACGTTTGAAGCAACCTCGACTATCAGCTCGGAGACCATGGCTGCGGTTACCCTTGACGCTGCTTCACAGACAGGAGCGCCTGCGATGGTGTACTCAACGACGAACCTGGGTGCACGAATGGCAAAACGTAATCTTTTCGGATGAGTCTAGGTTCTGTTTACGGCATCATGATGGTCTCATCCGTGTTTGGCGACATCGCGGTGAACGCACATTGGAAGCGTGTATTCGTCATCGGCTTACTGGCGTATCTCCCAGCGTGATGGTATGAGGTACCATTGTTTACACGTCTCGGTCACCTCTTGTTCGCATTAACAGTGGACGTTACATTTCAGATGTGTTACGACCCGTGGCTCTACCCCTCATTCGATACCTGCGAAACCCTACACTTCACCAGGATGATGCACGACCGCATGTTGCAGGTCCTGTACGGTCCTTTCTGGATACAGAAAATGTTCGACTGCTGCCCAGGCCAGCACATTCTCCACATCTCTCACCAACTGAAAATGTCTGGTCAATGGTGGCAGAGCAACTGGCTCGTCACAATAAGCCAGTCACTACTCTTGGTGAACTGTGGTATCGTGTTGAAGCTGCATGGGCAGCCTGTACACGCCACCCACGCTCTGTTTGACTCAATGCCCAGGCGTATCAAGGCCGTTATTACGGCCAGAGGTGGTTGTTCTGCGGACTGATTTCTTAGGATCTATGCACCCAAATTGCGTGAAAATGTAATCACATGTCAGTTCTAGTATAATATCTTTGTCCAGTGAATACCTGTTTATCATCTGCATTTCTTCTTGGTGTAGGAATTTTGATGGCCAGTAGTGTAGTATAATATTAAAGCGTATTTATCTAGTGTTTTAGCGCTGTGGTGTATAAAGCAATAACTGGGTACCAACGGACGGATGATTGAAGCAGGCTCTGGCAGTTGACCCTGAACGAGAACAAGCGTTACATATTGCCTAGTCTTAGGAAAATGAATCGACTGCTGCACAACTACACTATTGATGAGAAAGTACTGCAAACACTATTGACAGTAAAGTACCTAGGAGTAATTTTCCAGAGCGACATTAAGTGCAATGACCACATAGCAAAAATAGTTGGAAAAGCAGATGCCGAAGTAAAATCTATACGTAAACTTAACGAAATGTATCTCATCCAAGAAAGAAATTGGTTAGGAGGACATGTTGGTGCTTATACCTGAGTATTGTTAATCTGTCTGGGGCCCTTGCCGGGTAGAACTGACAGAAGAGATAGAGAAGTTCCAACGAGGAGCGGCACGTTGCGTCACGCGATCGTTTACTCGGTGCGAGAGCGGTACAGAGGTGCTGAATAATCTCCAGCGGCAGACAATACAAGACAAGCATTGTGCGTTGCAGAGAGGATTACTATTCAAATTTCGAGTGAACACTTTCCAGGAAGAGTCGGAACGCATATTACTACCTTCCACCTCCAACATGCATCACACGATATGACCAGTACGAGAACAATCTAGAAATTCGAGATAGTACAGAGGTTTACCAAAAATCATCCTTCCGACGCGCCATTCGCGAGTGGAATTTTGTATATGTGTGTGTGTGTTTGTGTGTGTGTGTGTGTGTGTGTGTGTGAGAGAGAGAGAGAGAGAGAGAGAGAGAGAGAGAGAGAGAGTGAAGGAGAGAGTTCACATGATAAGGAGTATAGTATTTGAAGTATGGAAACAGATAAAATAAAGAAATGTGTGTGTTTGTGATCACGCCGTTTCATGGAATTCAGAGCAAATGCCTTTGAACATGACGGCAGTTCAAGGGAAGTTTACGTAATTTCTTCGGAAATGCTATGCATCTTAGTACTACGTGCCATTTTTACCGATTAAAATGAGTCTTGAATAATTTCACAGCTACATTCTGATTGACTGCCTCATTTTAATGTCCCCTAAAATACTGTCCTGCGATTGTTTGTTTCGTTTTAACGGCAGAGATAGAAGGATGAGGAGGAGTGAGTGGGGGTGGGGGGATATGGCTTGTCACATGATGATGATGATGACGTCATTAATAAACAGTAGAATATTTGCCGTCATTTTGTATTCTGACGTCATTGAGCCCTACATGTAAACAATACGCACTAGCACTTGCATTTGAAGTCAATGGTATCACATGGTCCACTACGGCTTTTAAGTGCAAAGTGCTCCTGACAGTACGTCTATATGCTACTGTCATACATCACATTCCTTCCTCCGGCATCCACCTAGCAAAACGGTTGTCGCGAGAAAATCAGAGATATTAGAGTAGATACGGAAGCGCACAACAGTCGTTCTGTCCACGCACTAGTGGCACCGGGTAGCGAAGGGAGGAGATCACTGCAATTGCCTAGGGATGGTGGCTATCGCTAAAGGCACTGGTTTTCGGTTATATCGTTTTTTCCTCGCTAGTTTAAAACTACTGAAAACAACCAAATTTTGTTTTTTTTTCATGTTCTTTCCTGTAATAAGTGTATAAATCGAGCGAAGATGGAAAATTTTGACTCATTCAGTTTCAAGATACGTAGAATCAAAATATTAATTTAAAAAGGCAAATGAAGGAAAAATTAGTCCATCCGCCGTTCGCTGCTTTCCTCGAAAAGTGATATATGTTTGAATACTACAAAAAATCACTGATTCTAATTTTCCTAAGCTTGTTCAAAAATCATTTTGTAATCGGGGATCGCACCACTATTTGAGCATTGCGAAGTGTCAGTGGTAAAGGGTGAAAACTGAGGGTGAAAACCTGTTTTCCGTGTTAATTTGGCCGTTTTCAAGGGCTCTAAGCAATTAAACGAATATTACGTAGACACAAGCAGCAGACCAGCTACTTTCAAAATAGAAAGTATATTACGACCCAGTTGTTTATTATTTCATAGAAAAGGCAGACAAAATTTTCAAACGTGTGTGAAATCTTATGGGACTTAACTGCTAAGGTGATCAGTCACTAAGTTTACACACTACTTAACCTAAATTATCCTAAGGACAAACACACACACCCTTCTTTTAATCAAGTCGTGCCCTAAATTTCATTTCCCTTGAGTCCTGTTTAGGATCTCTTCACTACTCATTTGATCAGCTTACCTAATCTTCGGTATTATTATACAGCACCACTATGATTATTCAAGGGTTTCACCTGCTTTTCTTTTGCTTGTATTCGTCAGAAGTCAAACATTTCTTTCTCTCCTCCATGAACTTCACTCCCCTTTCTGACTTTCTCCTTGTTTACCTCAGTGATTGCTCAGTTTGAAGATTGAGACACAATGGAGACAGGCTACAGCCCTACCCCACTTCCTTTTAAAGATGTTCCCTTTCATGCCTTTTTACTCTTATAACTTTAACCGAGTTCTGCACAAATTACAGATAACCATTCGCTCCCTGCATTTTATCCCTACAAACTTCAGAATGTCAATGACTGTGCTCGCCGTCCGGAGTGGCCGAGCGATTCTAGGCGCTACAGTCCGGAACCGCGCGACCGCTACGGTCGCAGGTTCCAATCCTGCCTCGGGCATGGATGTGTGTGATGTCTTTAGGTTAGTTAGGTTTAAGTAGTTCTAAGTTCTAGGGGACTCATGACCTCAGCAGTTAAGTCCTATAGTGCTCAGAGCCATTTGAACCATTTTTGACTGTGTTCTATTCACCATTTTCAAAAACTTTGTCTTAATCTACAGATATTATAAACTTAGTTTTGTCTTTCTTCGGTTCATTTTTAATGTAAGGCGTGTAGCCTCTATTGTTCTCTTGGCCCTAGCTCCGTAACCTGAACTGACTTTACACAAGGTCAGTTTCTATAATTCTTCCCATTGTTCCGCAAATAACACTTGTCAGTGTGTAGCGATCATGACTTCCTAAGCAGATGGTTCACATTGGCCCGTGTCTATGTTCTTTGGAATGAGGCCTATTACATCTTCTTCTTCTCTGAACTGCTTACCACCCACATTCTACTTCGTACAAGGCTAAACTCCAGGCAAATACCTTCAGAAAAGACTTCCTAACACTTAAATTTATATTCGATGTTAACCAATTTCTCTCCTTCAGACACGATTTTCATGTCGTCACCAATTTGCATTCTATATATTTTACATCCTCTCTAGTTCTACCATCATCAGTTAGTTTGCTGGTCAGCTAGCAAAACTCATCTACTACTTTTATTGTGTCATTTCCTAATCTAATTCCTTCACCATCGCCTTATTTAATTCGACTACATTCCGTTATCATTGTTTGCTTTTGTTGACGTTCATTTATGTCCCCCTTTCAAGACACTGTCCATTCTGCTGAGCTGCTGTTCTAAGTTCTTTGCTGCCTCTGACAGAATTGAAATGTCACCAGCGAACGTCAAAGTTTTTATTTCGTCTTCCGAACTTAAATTCCTTTTCCAAATTTCTCCTTGTTTTCCTTTATGCTTACTCATTGTACAGATCGAATAACGTCGGAACAGTTTACAGTCCTCTCTCATTCCTTTCACAATCTGTTTCGCTTTCATATCCTTCGTCTCTAGTGACTGTCGTCTGGTTTCTGTAAATAACCGTCCACTTCCTGTATTTTACTCCTGCTACCTACATAATTTCAACATTGTGAAAAGTTTTCTCTAAGTCTACAAATGCTATAACTGTATGTTTGCCTTTTTTTTAACCTACTGTAACGACCGCGCGTGGCACACGATACTCATTAAAGCCAATACTATGGTAAGTTGACGGGCTTCACCTTATGAGAAAGGATTTTTGTATAGATATTGACCGCGTGCACCTGAATGGAGACAAATCAGACTTACACCCACTCTGTAATAACAATGATACGTCAAGCAAGTCCGAAATGCAACTACACGTCAGTACGGACAAAAAACAACACTGGAGATGCTACCAATTTGTTAATAATACGGTCTCCAGCCTAATTAGGCATTAACTGAGTTTCTTTCCTGTACAAGTCGGTGTATATTCATGCAAACCAACACGTAGTAACACTGCATAATCTAGTAAATTTTAGAACCAGAAAATCTATTGAACTGATAATTTCACTTTCTGTACTGATATGGATAAACCATAAATACGTAACACCACACTATAATGTTTACTACAAAACTTCGTACTGTCTATTGATCTGATTAAAATCGGGCATAGGTTACCCTAGAAATAGCATTTTTGAGTCACACATACAATGTCAATTTTGATAAAGATAAAACACTGATAAATGTTGGTTTTTATATTGACTTTAACTTTTGCTGGTCCAATCAATTTAGAACACTTCAGAATTCAAATGAATAAAAAAAGGGGGGGAACCTGAAACTATTGTGATCACTGTATAAAAAAAATTTGATTACTGAAATCATTATGCGCTCAAGATCTCCAATATATGAGTTACTACTCTTTTCATCTTATTTCCTGCTCATTTAAATACCATTATATCTATCTCGAAATAATTAAACTTCATCACTAAATCAATATCAAAGTTATCTTCCAACTTTGTCAGACCTTCATTATTCATTTACTGGTTCATTAACAAAACAGTTCTTTAAACACCATTCTTACATAGTTAGGTCTGCAAGTAATTATTATTAACACAAAATTAAATTTTTCATTTCGGGACACTCGGATTGCACAACATTTGGAAAGGACCCTGTCTAGGTTAATTGTGAGGATAATTAAATGATAGGACAGTTCTGGTAAAATCTGAGTTGTTATTGAACAGTATAGAACAACAGTAACACTGGTCCATACGAATACAGTACTAAAAGTTTCAACCTGTTCGTATCAATGCGGCGGTTGGCGGGCGGCGAGATGGCGAGGCACAGAGCACACATACAACCACATCCATGGCTCTTGACGTATCGGCACTTTAATACTTCTTAGCGTCGCAATGCTTTTCCATTTAGTGCCTATGGAATTTTTCCATGCTGTATAGGCGTTGGAACGGCATATCTGAGGCTCAAGGAAACTACGTCTTCCAGGATGGCCTCCTCGCTCCAGGACGTGTTGCTCAGACCAATACCCAACTCCGACTACTACTGCTGAGCCCGTTGTGCCGTGCAGCGCCCGTGCGCATTTTCCCGCGCTCCCCTGCCATCCACCTTTTACTGCTCCCTTACAGGCCGGGTATTCACCCAAGGTTTTGCATTCTACATATTCTAACACATTGCCTACGTATGGACCAGTCGCACAGATACAATCTTAAACATCTTACAACAGTTCCAAAATTTGTTACATTTTAATTCAATCACAATACTACTTGACATTTGACATAAACATTAATATTCACACTGAAAATTGTTTACAGTTATCTTAACACAGTGGCATGAAACAAAAAAGAAATGCAATCAGAACATCAATTACACTAGTTTATCGAAAAATCAGATGGAAAAAAATTTACTTAACTGTACAATAGTACAGCGTTGTTGTTGTTACACTACCCTCTAAGATACGCCATACGGTTAATATTGAATCTCGTATTCCTACTCTCCCAAGAATGCTGCTAATTGTCGCAGAGGGCGGATTCTTCTGTAAATAATTCATGTCAATGTTTCGAAACCATGACTTATGAAAGAGACAGTTCGGTAATATTGGCATGTATAAGCACATGCCTTCTTTGGAATTGGAATTTGTACTTTCTTCCCGAAGTCTGCGGTTGTTTTGCTCGCATATATCTTGCCTACCTGGTGGCATACTTTATTCGCTTGGTGCAACCAGTGGTTCCTCCATATCAACCCCTCCAAGACCCAGGCGATCATCATAGGCCGCAGCACCCGCTCCTTCCGTCTCCCTGAATTCTACCTCACCATTTATGGCCGTCCTATCCACCTCACTCCTACCCTCAAATACTTTGGCCTCACCCTTGACTGCCACCTCACCTGGATTCCCCATCTTCTTACCACCCAACACAAAGTTCACAACAGACTCCATCTCATGGAACTCGTGTCCGGCCGGACGTGGGGTCTGCATCCTTCCGCCATCCTTCACGCCTACAAATCCTTGATCCGCCACATCCTCTGTTATGCCAGTGTAACTTGGATTTCCGCCCCTCCCTGGTTCTATAAACCCCTCCAAATCCTCGAACCCCATACGCTCCGCCTCGCCTTCTGCATCCGCCTTCCGTCCCCCACGCGCATCCTCTACGACCTGATCCCCTTCCCCCATCTTCTCCTATTCCTTGAACACATCCGCACACCATATATTGTCCGCCGCCTTGATCCCCCTCATCCCCTGGTGTCTCCCTTCCTCTCGATCCCCAAACCATTGCCGCACCTTTACTGCTATGTCCCATTCTCCATCTCCACACTCTCCACCTCCTTTCCCAACGCAACTTACACCATCTACCCCTCCTGGATGATGAGTTTCACCCGGACATCTACCCTTCCTACCAACTCTAACCCCATCTTCCTGCCTCCTCCTCAAGGCTCTCTCTCCTCCCCGTCCCTTCTCCTGAACGGCTTTCCCCTCCTACTTCTCCTCCCTCTCTTGTGCTCCCCTTCAGTGTCTCTGCTCTCTCTCCTGCCTTGTCTTCCCTCTTCATCTCCTGCCCCACCAGTCTCCTGCTCCTTAGTGTACCTGCTGACACCCCTACTCTCTTCATCCCGCCGCCTCCCCTGCTGCCCCTTGCTCTCCCCTCCTTTTCCATCCTCTCTGACCTCTCCCTCGGCAGGCCCCACCTGACAGTTTTATACTTCACCCTGTGTGCTCCAAGTGGGTTTTAAGTGTGTTGTTATGGAGTGTTTTTAATACTATGGCCGACTTTTAACCTGTGCATATGCATTCTGTGCCCTCTTTGTGTTTTAGGATTCGCCAACTGTGTTTTTTAACTTTATGGTGACTTTTTTAATTGTCCCCCCATGAACATCTCCCTGTCATGCATTTTTACCTCCATTATCTCCCCTTACTCTGTTTTATGTTCCCCTTTATTATCGCCTTATATATGTAGCATTTTATTCTTGTTTTATTTGCCATGTCACTCGGCTGAAGAGTGGCGGAATGTGCTGCTAACAGCCCTCCCCTGCCCGTATGGGGCAGGGAAATGAAATCACAATAAAGGAAAAGAAAAGGCATACTTTAGTCATGTATGCTCTCTCATGAATACAAGCAGTTTTGAGGAAATGTCGTCTACTCCAGGAGCCTTGTTTGGATTTATGTCTTTCAGTGCTCTGTCAATGTATTCTCAGAGTATCATACCTCTCATCTCCGTGTACTTACTCTTCCCCCTTCCGTAATACTGTCGTCAAATTCGTTCCCTTTGATATATTCCTTCCACATTCAGCTTTCTCTTTTACTTGTAGTACTGCTTTGGCGCTCGAGCTCCTCTATCCAAAAATTTGATATCCCTATAGTCATGCATATTTCTACTGCTTTATAACGTTACTTTATTAATTTTGCTTTGCCATTTTGCCCTTCTTGTCAATTACCTTTCCCAGTCGTCTGTTTACGTCTATAGTGCTTCATCTGCTGATTTTTTTTTCATGCAGTCATTGTACGCGCAAAAGAATCAAGCAGTCTCCGTGTAGTATAATGTAAAATTCCGTTTATTGATGTTGGAAAATTAAGTTCAGAAGCACAGCAAAACACCGTTGTTCATTTAATTCATCGTAAAAAATTTCAGAAGTGGCCTCCGTTCTTTGAGGTGATGCTGTGTCGTTGTTGGAAACGTAAAATTCATTTTATAGTTTTTAGTAATTGCAGGGGTTCCAGACGATTAGTGTTTAACACAGTTGCATTTCATGGATCAAAACAAGACTGGAACGGGTACATACCCAGGCAACGACGAGTATTTAGCTAGTTGAAAAATACCTGCTATAATGTAATTAGTAAAATTATCACTTGTAAAGTATCGAGCAAAACAGTACCGGTGTCGAGCGAAAGTAGTCGACATCAAGAAACATAGATACTTTTCCCATGTCACTTCTTGTATGTTGCACTACACAAAAGATTCACTGTAGCCAAACATATTCTGTGCGATAGGATTCAACAAGTGTGCTGATGTTAAAAAAAAAAAAAAAAAAAAAGACTTCCATTCGTGGCCTTCAGCCCAAGTTGCTCGGTTATTAGTGAGTGAATAGTTTAGATCACACTCCATTAGAGTCATAGCTAAAATAGAAAGTAAAAAAAACTAACTATATACTTTGTATTATTTTTCAACTAGCTAAATATTCGTCGTTGCCTGGGTATGTACCTGTTCCAGTCTTGTTTTGATCCATGAAATGCAACTGTGTAATAAAATGACGGCAATGAAAATTTATGCCGGATCGGGGCACTAACCCAGATTTCCCTCTTTACACGAGCAGTCGTTTTAACCGATTTGGTTATCTGCGCACGATTCAAGGCTGGATCTAAACATCCATGCATCGTACCTCTTAATAACACAGTCATCGTACTATACAATTTATCCGCTGATGCCAGGCAGCGACTTTCAGTTAAAGTGTGCTCCCCTGTACTGGGGTTACATAACGTGTGTACGAGTACACATTCTCACGCAGGACCAATGATATTCGGAGGTTTTGGACACGCCGCGAGTTGTGAACGGATAGCCACAGCGACCAAGACGACAGCTCGCGTAAAGTGGGAAATCCGTGTTCGAGTCCCGATGTGGCACAAATTTTCACTGTCATCATTCCCTTATACAGACGATGGTCCTTCGTGTTCGCAACTACGAATACATTTCATGTACTCCATAACGACTGTAGTCGCTGCAGTGCCTGTTCCTTCGGACATGCATGCATACCTCAAGGGACATTGTATCATTCTCCCTAACAACACAGGATATCATATCTATCTGACCGTCTACTCCTTCCTCCTCTCACTGTTCATCTCCTCCTTCACCCCCTTCTCTGCTCATCTCCTCCATCTCCTCTGTCTATCCATCTCCTCCTCCTCTTCCCTCTTTCTGTCCATCTGCTTCTCTTCCTCTGACCGTCTGCTCCATCTGCCTCCACTTATCTCCTCCTCCCCCATTCTAATTTCATGTTCTACTCCCCTACTTTGCCTACCTCCTCTATCCCTTCTCTATCAACCTCCTCTCCCCCCATCCCTCTCCTGTCCACCTCCTCCTCCCCCTCTCCTTTCCAAGTAGTCAGGCCCACCCCAACATGACTCTAGTGGTTCTTCTCCCCACACAGTGTGTACCAAATTTGGTAGAAATGTGTCTAGGGATTTAGGGTAAGTCTTTACTCATGGCATTGTCCACGTACGCTGTTGTCGAATATATTTCACAAAAAAATGGTTCAAATGGCTCTGAGCACTATGGGACTCAACATCTTAGGTCATAAGTCCCCTAGAACTTAGAACTACTTGAACCTAACTAACCTAAGGACATCAGACACACCCATGCCCGAGGCAGGATTCGAACCTGCGACCGTAGCAATCCCGCGGTTCCGGACTGCAATATATTTCACATATTTAACATATTTTACATGTATTTCACCTGGATCTCTAGCAAATTTCGAACTGCAGATTCACTTTGACGCAGCTCAATTTTATGACGTTGTATCTCCAGAATTGTGTGCTGTTTTATGATATAGTTTTATATGTGCATCCAGTCATACATGTGGCTACTATCTATGAAATGTGTTGTGAATAGAGTTGGTAGAAAGATGTGCTTCATGCGACACTTTTATTGCATGAACAGCGAAAAAGTAGTAAACTATAACTTTTTTCCTTTCATCATTTTTTGGGAATTTCGTAAAGGTTAGAAATTACGTGTGAAGTTCGTTGGCCATTTTATAGGTACATGGTTCTTAGCCTTCGGATGAGATGCTGAACATACAAATATACATAGATATATCAGTACATCCATTTTCATAATACATACGGTTGAGTAGGAAAGTACTGAACATGACTGCTGAATCTGGGTTACGTAGCTATATTGTACAATTATGTACGTACATGTTGCGTATGTAAGCAGCTGTATCTCTACAGGACCCACATGTCAGAATAGTGGGGTATGCAGATCTGATCTATCCCTTGTGGGTAGTATGCCACGACGAATACAGGCATCCGTCAATGCAAAAGGTGATGCAAAACTCTTTTTGATGCGTTAACCATGCAACAATTTTATTTGCTGCATGCATACTATGTATTAGAGGTGCCAGTGTGTACGGCAACCTGGACCACCGCCTCTAAAGGTCTCGCTGTATGGCGGTACAACATGCAAATGCAATGTGCCGTTTTCATGAGCAATAAAAAGGGCGGAAATGATATTTATGTTGATCTGTATTCCAAATTTCTGTACATGTTCCGGAACTCTCGGAACCTAGGTGATGCAAAACTCTTTTTGATGCGTTAACCACGCAATAATTTTATTTGCTGCATGCATACTATTATTTGCGATTAACTCGTTTCGAATTCGTGAACCGTTCACGAAATGAAAGGGTTGTTAAAGTCTCTCGTGGTTCACTACGGATATGTGAGTGTTTATTTTCCACGTCTACCGAGTCTGCGTTGCACAAACCCCTTCGGCTGCACTTTATGCCAGTGACTGTGACAGAGGACTTTCATCACTGAGGGCGATGACTGATAGACGTCCAAGACAGGACAGGATTTTAGCTCTTGGCTAAGACTATGCCCACGCACCGGTCTACTTCTCTCTGCAGTTCGTTTCTTGTGTCTTAGTCCAATTAGTAGCGTCTGCTCGGCATATTACACATTTTTCGTTCATAGATCTGCTTAAATAATTAAAGAACGCTAAATATCAATTAATTAGATCTTAAGGAACATAAAGTAATTTCACCTTTTACTGCTCTTCGACCTCGAAGAAGAAATTCTGCGAAATGAGATACAAACTAATTATTATTTCACGATTTGTTTTATTTACCATTTTTGGAAGCAGTACAGTTCCATCTTCTCTCGTAATTAGAAATTTCTGGCTCACTTAACATCTGCTGTGTTCATCTTTCCTTTTTCCTAATATTCCGAAAGTTTTATGTAGGTATTATGTGTGAATATGGCTTTGAGACTATTAATAACATTTAGTAATGATAAAGAAAGGTCATAAGTTAAAATAATCTAATATAGTAGAAACATTAACAATCTTTAAACATTAATAATCTACCCGAAAAACGTAATTGTAGTATACTGATACTTTAACATTAAGCTCCTATAAGGAATGAATATATAACTAAACGTGCTACACATGCTTGGCAGTTTAAACCTAACTCTAAGTGGAACAATACACACACTATTTTAAAGCTTTTTTCACTGAACGATATTTCAGAAGCTGCAACACAGTCGCGAATAAAAACAAAAATTCAGAGGTACAGACTTTCTTTCTTTAATTCCAGTCGATGATCACATAAGTTAGTGTTATATATCTGATTTCAGTTCATTGCGATCATCTTCAGATCTATCAGGAAAAGGGAAACCGAATATTACTACTTAAAAATCTACATCTTGTAAACAATGAATTAGGAAATAATGTGAATACACTTATTTAATGTAAGTTATATAGAAAACATGAGCTTGTAAATGTGATGAAACATACCTGAATAATACGTACGAAGTCTTATATTTTCCTAATATAATCAAGTGAATGTGGCATCCTTGAGAGATACAAAGGAGCTTAGCTGGGGTTGTCTAATGGAAATAATAATATAGTGCAAACTAGGCCATAGTACCGGGTGAGACATAATGTGGTATAAGTATTGACAGTCTAACGGTAATTTCTGTGAACTTTAACTGTAATTAAAGAAACAAAATCTGTATCCCCTTGAACACTATCTTTATTCGCCACTATGTTGCAGCTTGTGAAACACTTGTTCAGTGAAAAAAGGTTTAAAAATTATGAGCATAATGTTTCATTTACAGTTTGATTAAAAAAGTCAAACGTGTGCACCACATTTTAATTAATAACTTGGGTATACAATATTAAATCCACGAAAATCATTATTTAATAGTTGTTGTGAACCGGCTTACGGCTTCTTAGGTCACCGTCAGATAACGTAAGCTGTCTGACGACCGTCTAAGAAGCCGTAAGATGGTTTATAACAACCTACTAAATAAATATTTTTGCGGAACATTAATACCATGTATTCAAGTTATTAATATGTCCATGTTCCTCCAAGAACCGACGACTATGTCATAAATATGTCCACAGTTATTTAGAAATACATTATTGATAAATGCTTAATACTGAAGTATCAGTAAACTCCAGTTACGTGTTTCAGTATAGAATGTTAATGATTTTACTATGTTGTTGTTTGGTCTTCAGTCCTGAGACTGGTTTGATGCAGCTCTCCATGATACTCTGTCCTGTGCAAGCTTCTCCATCTCCCAGTACGTACTGCAACCTACATCCTTCTGAATCTGCTTAGTGTATTCATCTCTTGGTCTCCCTCTATGATGTTTACCCTCCACGCTGCCATCCAGTGCTAAATTTGCGATCCCTTGATGCCTCAGAACATGTCCTACCAACCGGTCCCTTCTTCTTGTCAAGTTGTGCCACAAACTCCTCTTCTCCCCAATTCTATTCAATACTTCCTCGTTAGTTACGTGATCTACCCATATAATCTTCAGCATTCTTCTGTAGCACCACATTTCGAAAGCTTCTATTCTCTTCTTGTCCAAACTATTTATCGTCCATGTTTCACTTCCATACATGTCTACACTCCATACAAATACTTTCAGAAATGACTTCCTGACACTTAAATCTATACTCGATGTTAACAAATTTCTCTTCTTCAGAAACTCTTTCCTTGCCATTGCCAGTCTACATTTTATATCCTCTCTACTTCGACCATCATCAGTTAGTTTGCTCCCCAAATAGAAAAACTCCTTTACTACTTTAAGCGTCTCATTTCCTAATCTAATTCCCTCAGCATCACTCGATTTAATTCGACTACATTCCATTATCCTCGTTTTGCTTTTGTTGATGTTCATCTTATATCCTCCTTTCAAGACACTGTCCATTCCGTTCAACTGCTCTTCCAAGTCCTTTGCTGTCTCTGGTAGAATTACATTGTCATCAGCGAACCTCAAAGTTTTTATTTCTTCTCCATGGATTTTAATACCTACTCCGAATTTTTCTTTTGTTTCCTTTACTGCTTGCTCATTATACAGATTAAATAACATCGGGGAGAGGCTACAACTCTGCCTCACTCCCTTCACAACCACTGCTTCCCTTTCATGCCCCTCGACTGCTGTAACTGCCATCTGGTTTCTGTACAAATTGTAAATAGCCTTTCGTTCCCGGTATTTTACCCCTGCCACCTTTAGAAATCGAAAGAGAGTATTCCAGTCAACATTGTCAAAAGCTTTATCTAAGTCTACAAATGCTAGACACGTAGGTTTGCCTTTCCTTAATCTTTCTTCTAAGATAAGTCGTAAGGTCAGTATTGCCTCACGTGTTCCAATATTTCTACGGAATCCAAACTGATCTTCCCCGAGGTCGTCTTCTATCAGTTTTTCCATTCGTCTGTAAAGAATCCGCAGTAGTATTTCGCAGCTGTGACTTATTAAACTGATAGTTCGGTACTTTTCACAGCTGTCAACACCTGATTTCTTTGGGATTGGAATTATTATATTCTTCTTGAAGTCTGAGGGTATTTCGCCTGTCTCACGCATCTTGCTCACCAGATGGTGGAGTTTTGTCAGAACTGGCTCTCCCAAGGCCGTCAGTAGTTCCAATGGAATGTTGTCTACTCCCGGGGCCTTGTTCGACTCAGATCTTTCAGTGCTGTGTAAAACTCTTCACGCAGTATCGTTTCTCCCATTTCATCTACATCATTTTCATAATATTGTCCTCAAGCACATCGCCCTTGTATAGACTCTCTATATTCTCCTTCCACCTTTCCGCTATCCATTCTTTGTTTTACTAGATTAATATTAAGATATGACCTTTGTTAATTTGGCAGGCAACTGGGTCTACAGCAAGAATATACTCCGTCTCGTGATTGCAAATCTTTTATTACTTTTTCGTTGCATTAGCCTAATTTTGTAAAATCTAAGTTTTGTCCAGGTGCAGTGGCGCAACTGAAAGACAATGGTCTCATTTTCGGTAGAACAGCCATTCTAATACCCGTCTAACTGTTGAGTTTTATGTATTCAGTAATTTTCCTCAATCGTTTAAGGCAAACGCTTGAACTGTTCCTTTGAAAGGAAACAGCGTATTTCCTTTCGTATCCTACTCCAATTAGAGTTCATGTTCCATCTCTAAAGACCCCGTCGTCGACGTTAAAACCTATTCATCTTATTTTCTAATTTTTGTTATATTGAATAGAAGTTATGGAGAAATCGAGACTCACATAGATAACGAGGATGGAAAGGGATTACATATTCCTTAGTACTGCGTGCTACAAGTTTTTCTATAGAGGACTTTAAAAACATGCATAATGGAACATTCAATTTCATGCCGTGAATGGTGACAAACAATATGTCTCTTTCTTCAAATGAAGTGTATTTCTTTATTGTCTTCTTCTATTACGTTTAATCTTAAGATTCACTAGTGGAGGATGTTTATTTCTAGTACATAGCGAGTCATCTCCAATCTTTCATTTCCTTCACATGAGACTCACACAAATTGTAGTCCGCTACAGGCTGTTTCATCCAGTGCCTTTGAAGTTTCAACTTTCTGTAAAGGATGCTCATCACTGTCAGCCGGCGTACATCTGCAGACTCTGTGGACAGATACCACGTAATGTTGCAGACAGAGCATATTTACATTTACATCGTGTGAATCTACGGTCCTGGTGGTGGTAAGATGTAGAGCACTTGGCTCGTTACTCAAAATGGCCAATTTTTGTCGAGAAGGTCTTCCTCTGCCTTGCCACTGTATGCATTTTGTTTACAGATTTTGCAGTAAGGAGAATACACCAGTGAAGAGTGATTCTGAAAGGTCAATGAAGCACTGAGGCTCTCTTAACCTCTTCATTGGAATAAAACGTTTTTCACCAGCCAGGTTTTTTAAATGTGGAAACAAGTAGAAGGGACAGCAATTCTAGAGTACAGGGTGGATGTTTCAGCATTTCGTACAGAATATCCTTGAATCTTATACATACGAAAGTGCCTTTGAAAAAATACGAATTTCATATCCTGGTCACAGCATTTTTTCATTACATCGAAAGTGTCGCGGTCAGAATTTAGCATACAGTCCGAATTGTATATACTACGTAAAACGAAAAGTAAAGTCTCAACTACTGAGAGTAACGAATTTTTCCCTATAAACTATTGATACGAAACATCACTCGTAGCTGAAAAATGATGAGCTGCAGATTCGTGCTATGGTATTGTTGCCTGGATAGATAGTCGCTAAGGTAATTGCCGTGATAGCTAATGTTAAGCATTCTTTTTCCGCCGGACAAACAGTTCAAATCGCCCAGAGAGTTTCGGTTCAAAATGGTTCAAATGGCTCTGAGCACTATGGGACTTAACTGCTGTGGTTATCAGTCCCCTAGAACTTAGAACTACTTAAACCTAACTAACCTGAGGACATCACACACATCCAAGCCTGAGGCAGGATTCGAACCTGCGACCGTAGCGGTCGCGCGATAGAGAGTTTCGGGCACTATGTCATAATGAGACAATAATTATCGTTAAATGTAATTACTTGACCAAAGTCGTCCATTCAAATCGCCACTAGACTAAGTACAAATTTTCCTAGCTTTACAAGAGTAATGGTTGGGCAGTTTCCAGAGCGTAGGTGAGTTGGCTGCAAATGTTCAAATGTGTGTGAAATCTTATGGGACTTAACTGCTAAGGTCATCAGTCCCTAAGTTTACACACTACTTAACCTAAACTATCCTAAGGACAAACACACACACCCATGCCCGAGGGAGGACTCGAACCTCCGCCGGGACCAGCCGCACAGCCCATGACTGCAGCGCCTGGGACCGGTCGGCTAATCCCGCGCAGCAGTTGGCTGCAGATGAAGGGTCAGATCCGTGGTCACGAAGCCAATACCCTTGCTCTTTCGTTCTGTAGAAAGCAGGGTGGGCGATGAAGACACGGCCACACACGTTCAAAGGTCATACTCACCGCCTGTGGCCTTTCACTGTTAGCATTTCTAACATTTATCTGATTAAATTCTTCACTGTTCTTTGCGTTCTGTCAGCTAAACCAACTCTTCGTATTTGTGATTTACACAGGGTAAGATACTGTCAGTTCAGTGTTTGTTCAGTGGTACGACGACAGATTAGTTTGTCTACTCTACTCGCGGTGCAGAGAAACATGAAACATCTCATTACTGAATACATACACTGAAGAGTCAAAGAAACTGGTATAACTGCCTAATATCGTGTAGGGCCCCCGCAAGCGCGCGTAAGTGCCGCGACACGACGTGGCATGGACTCGACTAATGTCTGAAGTAGTGCTGGAGGGAACTGACACCATGAATCCTGCAGGGCTGTCTATAAATCCGTAAGACACGACTTGTTGGAGGTCTTCTGAACAGCACGTGGCAAGGCATCCCAGATAAACTCAGTAATGTTCATGTCTGGGGAGTCTGATAGCTAGCGGAAGGTTTCAAACTCAGAAGAGTGTTCCTGGAGCCACTCAGTAGCAATTCTGGACGTATGGAGTATCGCATTGTCCTGCTGGAATTGCTCAAGTCCATCAGAATGCGCAACGGACGTGAATGGGTGCAGGTGATCAGACAGGGCGTTTACGTACGTGTCACCTGTCAGAGTCGTATCTAAATGTATCAGGGGTCCATCATCACTCCAACTGCACACGCCCACACCACTAAAGAGTCTCCACCTGCTTGAACAGTGCCCTGCTGACATCCAGGTTCCATGGATTCATGAGGTGGTCTCCATACCCGTACACGTCCATCCGCTCGATACAATCTGAAACGAGACTCGTCCAATCAGGCAACACGTTTCCAGTCATCAACAGTCCAATGTCGGTATTGACGGGCCTACGCGAGGTGTAAAGCTTTGTGTCGTGCAGTCATCAAGGGTACACAAGTGAGCCTCCGGCTCCGAAAGCCCATATCGGTAATGTTTCGTTGACTGGTTCGCTCGCTGACACTTGTTGATATCCTAACATTGAAATCCGCAGCAATTTGCGGAATGGTTGCACTTTTGTCACGTTGAAAGGTTCTGTTCAGTCGTCGTTGGTCCCGTTGTTGCAGGATCTTTTTCCGGCTACAGCGACATCGGAGATTTGATGTTTTACCGGATGCCTGATATTCACGGTACAATCGTGAGATGGTCCTACGGGAAAATCAGTACTTCATCGCTATCTCGGTGATGCTGTGTCCCATCGCTCGTGTGCCGACTGTAACACCTCGTTTAAACTCACGTAAATCTTGATAACCTGACATTGTAGCAGGAGTAACCGATCCAACAACTACGCCAAACTTTTATTGTCTTATATAGGTGTTGTCCGACGGCAGCACCGTATACTGCCTGTTTATATATCTCTGTATTTGAATACGCATGCCTACACCAGTTTCTTTGGCGCTTCAGTGTAGTTCAAAACGCATGTGACAGCAAGCAAAAATGTTGCATGTGAAACGAAACGGTAGAAGGAAATTAGTAATGTTTCCTCATTCCTTCGAAGACTTTATTAGCTTACTAAGTGGGTTCCCTCCGAATTACGTAAATAGTCAAACTTTAATTCAGTTTTTGTTTCATATTTCGTGTTTCTGCTGCGTGAAATATGAGAGACAGTCTCGCAGCATCGTACAGCAGTAGAAACCTCAGAGCGTACGAGAGTAACATTTAGTCCAAAAAAACTGTATGACTACTGCTGAAGCTGACATATGGTGATTTCAGTTCAACCTAATTGGAACACAAGTGCCGTCGTTCCATCAATGAACTCGGCTGGCATCTCCTCAGATAAAACAAAGTTTCAGACTAATTGAATTAACGAAGTGTAATGAGATCCAAAAGCAGCTCGAAGTCATATTAGGTATACTTAACTTTTCGTTCCTATGTAACACTACAACGAAACTCCAGTCACGTTGAACTTACTCAAGTAGTTTGCGAAGACTTCCTTGGGAACGAAATACACCGATATGAAAACTTAAGGACGAAACTAACTTTCCCATGATCTGCCTGTGTCGATTAAAGTAGCTCGATGAAACTTAGACAATAGATGGAAAGATAAGCTATAGTACAGTACAAGAAGTACACACTGGGACGAATAGAAATTACCTTTTATTGAAATACAGCAATTAAACTCAAATCACTGAGCTTCACGATGGTCCCCTGGACATGGCAGAAGGCAGTGTGTAGTCACCATTCGCGGCAATGCATGCTCTGCAACGCGCGCTCGTGCCAGACACAAGAATGCTATGGAGTTCTGGTGACAGGGCGTTCCATTTCTTCACCAGCACTGTCGACAACTACTGGATCGTCGTTTGTGGATATGGACGTACTGGTACGTCTCCCCAACGCATTCCACACGTGCTCAGTACGATATAAGTCAGGGCAAAGGGCAGGCCAATCCATTCGCCGAATATCCTCCCGTTCCATTCTTCTAAACCCGAACCACAGATCTTCTACTTGCATCTCTCCAGAGCTAAATGTGTACAGTCTCTTTTTTAAATACAAAATACCTTGTTTGAAATACAAAACTGCTGCCCACGTATCCAGTTGGCAGAAAGTATAAATCCTTCTACATGATTTATTTGCCCATTGTACTTTCTTTCGCTACAATTCCCTCATTTTCACTGAAATCAGTTTCTATCAGGAGAACCAGAAACTGGTCAAGTCTATTTGGCCCGATATATATTCGTCAAGACTGGGTTTCCGAACAGTTCTAGCTAGTGCTCATAAAACAAATTTAGTAATTTTTCGCTTTATGTCTTGTCATGCCGAACACTTACAAAACTGTAATTATACCAATAGACTGCTGGATGATTAAAGTCGTCTCCAGTGATGACAATATGATTTGGGAACTTGGATACTAGGGAACTAAGGTTTGCTCTAAAGGTTTCGGCTACATCCGGAGGCGAGTCTGATGGTCGACAGTAGGAGCTGATTAAGTTTATGCTCACTCTTGACACTGGCTCTTGGTCAGACAGTGTTACAACCAATTTTAAGTTCTCTCACAGTGGATTTGAGTTTCATGTCTATTGCAACAAATACACCATCTCCCTTTACCACACCGAGCGAGGTGGCACTGCGGTTAGCACACTGGACTCGCATTTGGGAGGACGATGGTTCAAACCCGCGGCCAGCCATCGTGATTTAGGTTTTCCGTGATTTCGCTAAATCTCTTCAGGCAAATGCAGGGATGTTTCCTTTGAAAGGGCACGGCCGACTTCCTTCCCCGTCCTTCCTTAATCCGATGGCACCAATGACCTCACTGTTTGGTCACTTCCCCCAAGCCAACCAACCAACCAATCCCTTTGCCACTAGCTATCCTTTCAATATGCACTTCAGTTTTCCCCAGATATATCACTGCTATCAATTTCGGGTTTTAGCCGTCTTTCTGTGCCTAGTATAATGTTGACGTCAAGGCTTTTTCAGAGCGTTTCTAACTCCGGCACTTTCTTGCGAATGCTTCAGCAGTTAGTCACCAGGATATTAATTCTTTTGCCTGTAGGTATCATTCATTCGGATCTTATACTGTCACTTCCAGGTCCCTCACAGCTGTCGGTAACTGGAATGGATAGTCACTTAATTAAAAAAAATCTGTATGCACCCCAGACGCAGAAAGCTTCCATGGTAGCAGATACTGATGTGTAGTGTACAAATGTCTCATTTAGGGGGCAGTACAGTTCTCTGCCCTATGATGGAAGTCCAGGAAGTCTCAGTGTAGGTTTTCATAGAGCCCTCATAGTCTCTTCTTCAATCGTTCCCGTCGAGCAAGAGCCATAATCAGTTCTAATGCTGCAAATTGTGAGCTTTCTTGAAACTCGGCGTGCACGCCTATTCTTCTCAACCTTATCTGCCACTCACTGAAAGATCCAAGTATGAGCTCGAAGACCAGACAGTAGGCATTGTCTGTCCTAACGTGTGGCACAACCTGCTCGAGAACTCATCCTTGGTTCGAGAACACCATTCACAGACGGGCTGTATTCTGACTGCTGCAATGTTTTATACAACAGTGAAAAGGTAACTTTAAAGGAAGCCCGCTATTCTCTTTTAATCATTTAAGCTAAAGTGTTACTAATTCCCTTTAAGAACTGAAGATTTACTACAATGTAAATTTCTATTAAGGTAACAGAAAACCCGTGACGAAGGTGCTTAGCTTCCTGAAGCATTTTGTAGGTTATAGCCACTAACAAGCTCGAGAATAGTGTTAATTTACGATAAGTGCTGACAATATACACTTCTGTTCAAAAGCAAAACTAGATGTAATAGGTTCATTAGTTGTAATATGTGCTATAGTAAATGAATCAAACAAGTCGATTTTGTACGAAATGGATTATGCACGCAACAATTGTAAGTTTGGAAAATTCTCAGAAATTCAGTTTTATTCAAACTGATATACACTAACATTCAAGGTGAACTGTACTCTAACAGTAACTGTAAATCACAAACGTTGATTTGCAACGAAATAAGGTATCCATAACTTTCGTCACTTAGGAAAACTATGAAATATAGCAAGCGTCCGAAAATTCCCAAAAGCATACATATCTTTTCACGTATTTAAACAATGAAACTAAAGAACCACTGATTTGAATGTGGATACTGTTCACAAAACTATCAAAGAAGCACAATTTAGGTTTTGAGCCAGCAACTAACGATAACTTGCTCGTTCAAAAAGTAACGAGGAAAGTAACTGCTGCATGATGTGTCACTGCCAAGATAAACAGGTCGATAAATCTTGAACCATACATAGAGGAAACAGCGACACTATAGTACAGTACAGTACAGTACAGAAGATAACTGAAAGAAATACGGAATGATACTGAAGTCACCCCGAATCATTGATGGTCCTGTGGATATTACAAAAGGCTGCAAGTGTTTCTTAACAGGATGTGTGGTCATCACGGATGGCAGTGCATGTTCTACAACTTCAACCTTTGATAGCTACAAGGCTGATAATGGGTTCTTATGGTAGGGCGCCCCATTCTTCCACCACAGCGAGGGACACCAGTTGGGTGGCCGTTCGTGCATGCGGACGTGCTGCAGTACACCTTCCTGCGTATACCACACGTGCTTCATGGGATTTAAGCCGCGGCGGGGGGAGGAGTGAGCGGGAAGAAGATCATTCCATTCGACAAATTTCTAGTTTCAAGACCTCCTCCAACTGCAGTGTTCGATATGGTCGCTGACTGTCTGTCATCTCTCATCCGTATAAATGAAGTCAGGGCCAGATACACCCCTGAAAAGACATATATGGGGAAGAAATACAGTGTCACAATAACACTGACCGTGTTCAAGGACTTGAAGGTCAGTACTCAGATGCAACGTTGTGCCTCCCCACACCATAAGACGTGGACCATCAAGACGATCATTACCATCGAGCAGTTGTCACGCGCTGGTGGAGGTGTGAAACGCCTTACCAAAGGGACCACTTAGCAGGCTAGTGGCTAGCATGGGGGCACACTACAGAGCATGTAATCAGGCACCTTATTAACAGTCGTAACCTGCCTATCTTAGTGTCCTGGGAACCATCACAAATAGCGGTAACTCAACTGTATTGTCTTCATATCACCTCTTGTGATCTCACACAAAGGTAAATTCGGAAGTCAGCTGATGCAGAATGTGACGTGTATAAGTGGAGATATTATTACATACGACACCTTGATATATACACACATTAGAGTGTTGACTGTTTTTCTCTGTGTCTACATCTACATCTACATTTATACTCCGCAAGCCACCCAACGGTGTGTGGCGGAGGGCACTTTACGTGCCACTGTCATTACCTCCCTTTCCTGTTCCAGTCGCGTATGGTTCGCGGGAAGAACGACTGTCTGAAAGCCTCCGTGCACGCTCTAATCTCTCTAATTTTACATTCGTGATCTCCTCGGGAGGTATAAGTAGGGGGAAGCAATATATTCGATACCTCATCCAGAAACGCACCCTCTCGAAACCTGGCGAGCAAGCTATACCGCGATGCAGAGCGTCTCTCTTGCAGAGTCTGCCACTTGAGTTCGTTAAACATCTCCGTAACGCTATCGCGGTTACCAAATAACCCTGTGACGAAACGCGCCGCTCTTCTTTGGATCTTCTCTATCTCCTCCTTCAACCCGATCTGGTGCGGATTCCACGCTGATGAGCAATACTCAAGTATAAGTCGAACGAGTGTTTTGTAAGCCACCTCCTTTGTTGATGGACTACATTTTCTAAGGACTCTCCCAATGAATCTCAACCTGGTATCCGCCTTACCAACAATTAAATTTTATATGATCATTCCACTTCAAATCGTTCCGCACACATACTCCCAGATATTTTACAGAAGTAACTGCTAGCAGTGTTTGTTCCACTATCATATAATCATACAATAAAGGATCCTTCTTTCTATGTATTCGCAATACATTACATTTGTCTATGTTAAGGGTTAGTTGCCACTCCCTGCACCAAGTGCCTATCCGCTGCAGATCTTCCTGCATTTCGCTACAATTTTCTAATGCTGCAACTTCTCTGTATACTACAGCATCATCCGCGAAAAGCCGCACGGAACTTCCGACACAATCTACTAGGTCATTTATATACATTGTGAAAAGCAATGGTCCCATAACACTCCCCTGTGGCACGCCAGAGTTTACTTTAACGTCTGTAGACGTCTCTCCATTGATAACAACATGCTGTGTTCTGTTTGCTAAAAACTCTTCAATCCAGCCACACAGCTGGTCTGATATTCCGTAGGCTCTTACTTTGTTTATCGGGCGACAGTGCGGAACTGTATCGAATGCCTTCCGGAAGTCAAGAAAAATAGCATCTACCTGGGAGCCTGTATCTAATATTATCTGGGTCTCATGAACAAATAAAGCGAGTTGGGTCTCACACGATCGCTGTTTCCGGAATCCATGTTGATTCCTACATAGTAGATTCTGGGTTTCCAAAAACGACATGATACTCGAGCAAAAAACATGTTCTAAAATTCTACAACAGATCGACGTCAGAGATATAGGTCTATAGTTTTGCGCATCTGCTCGACGACCCTTCTTGAAGACTGGGACTACCTGTGCTCTTTTCCAATCATTTGGAACCTTCCGTTCCTCTAGAGACTTGTGGTACACGGCTGTTAGAACGGAGGCAAGTTTTTTCGCGTTCTCTGTGTAGAATCGAATTGGTATCCCGTCAGGTCCAGTGGACTTTCCTCTGTTGAGTGATTCCAGTTGTGTCGAACAATCTACCAACAAAAAAATCACAGAATTTATGAATTGATGCTTTCTGATCAATCATAGCTACATCACTAAGTGAAATATGCCTCTCAGTATAAGCTAACCGTTTTAGGTCCACGTGTCCAAACTGCAACGCAAGACATATTGCCCAATGGAAAATAAGCATTAATGGCTTGCTCCTGCCTCATGTACTTCGAGGTACTAACCTGGACACATTTTACTCATAGTAGCTATAATTACCAATCTGTAAATGTCGTAAATATCGATGGAATGTTATTCAGTGCGATGTTGCCATGTACTTAGCCACCAATAGAAATATCTGTTCAAGGACGTAGGAAGTGTGTCGCCCCCCCTCCCCCCGCCCCCTCTTCCGGCCATCTTAATGAAATTACATGCGAGCTAATTCCCGTGTAGTGCACGTGAAAGATATCCAGTCAAAAGAGGTACGCCCTGGTGATCCTTAACAGAGCCATCGATAGATTTGAACTCTCTATACAACGATAGCAGCACCAGCTATCGCCCATCCCTAATTTAGCCAAGAACAGCTAATGTACATTGTTGGCCGTACTTAAGCTCTGTTATCACTTTGTTAATCAGTCAGTTTCTTACTTGCAGTTGATTTTAATCTAAGAGCTGCCGTTTAATGTTTCTGTTGCAGTGTGCTGTTGTGATAGCTCCTTAATTATGGATACGTTTGTGACAAGGAAGAAGAGGAAAACCCATTTTGATTTGTCCACTTGCGTTACAATAAGTTGAAAATGTGTACACACAACTATAATTGCCTAATTACCTACCTACAGTTGTGTAATATCACCACTGGAGTCGTCATTTGGGACTGGCGGAAATTAGAAGTTACAATAACTCATTATTTCACAAGAGTGTGGAGGGGTACAGAATATTACAAATAACAGTATATTAGAATCAGTGCCTTAAACTACACTTCGATTTGCTTATGTCGCCCAAATATCGCGTTGATCAACAAAAATATTGACCAAACATAAATGGTTGAATTTCTTTATAAAATTGTTCAAAATTCTATCATTATTAGCCCAAATGGCAAAATAAAGCCCTGTCTGTTCCAACCATTTCTGATACGGAACGATGGGGGGCTTATGGAGAGCGGAAGGTTATGTAATGACAGCAGATTCTATAGTCTGTTTGTCTCGAAAAGAACTTTTCAGCAGACTGTTTGAATCCGTCCGAGCCTACTACACACTGCATCTTACCCCCCCCCCCCCCCAAACTCATCCCTCTTTCCTCGGACATTTAAGTTAATGCTAAAGTAACTGAAGCTAATAATTTCATTACCTTAAATGTTAAAACATGCATGCATTCATGCACTATAAATGACCAGACATCCACTATTAAAATAACCAATATCGTAATTCGTTACTTTGTTGTATTGCACTTTATTTCATTTTAAAATAATATACAACATCCAGTTTTTCCAATTCTCCGACAAGTGGGGTAGATACACGGGTTGAGGCACTGAAATAGAAGTCCCTGGATTCTTGAGGCGAGATGACTCGAATTCATCCGCCGGCAACCTTGAAAATCGGTTTCAGTGGTTTTCCATTCTCAATTTAGGCGAATGTCGGTGTTGGCCCCTTACTATAGGGCACAGCCAATTCCTTCCGAATTCCTTTCTTCCCTGACAGGTTTCGGTTCTCTTAAAGATGTAGCCTCTCTCCTGAAATGAAAAGAGCTGAATCGAAGGCGAGCAGAACATCTCATCCGAGATTCCCAGTACTAATAGCTCTACGATGAATCGGTACGCATGCGACAGTGTGCGCTACCTACTGTGTTACAGAACACCGCGCATTGAAACAGGATTCTGCCGTGGCTTATACCTCGGGTTCTGTTGGCGACAGAATGGTAACGTCAAGTGTTTCGCATAGCGCTTGGGCTGGTGAACGCTTGTATACCCAACACGAGGATCGTCTTAGTCTCACTATCCTTCAGTAGGGGTTCAAAATATGAATAATACACACATACTCTTGCTTAGGCAAATGGAGCACATGGATTTGTTCTTTCTGTATTTGATGGCGTCTAGGTAGGCCTTGAGAGGCTTATGGAGGCGGTTCCTTTGAAATCTCCACAAAGGGCTTGTTACTAAGTTTTCACACCATAATCGAGATGCGGATTCGAAGACTGCTACCCACGGCAATGGTTCTGGGAACCCCATGTTGTAGTAATGAAGCACAAGCAAAATTTTTGTTCACTTAAAATCCGGTATGAATTGTAAAATGAGTTTTGTATTATTTCAGTCTCGCGTCTGTAAACTATCAAAATTTTACTGACCCATACTGTTCTTTCCATATGAGTGATATGCCCTGCTGTAGAAGGGCAAAAGCGGAAACCAGCAGAAAAATACTCGTATGCAGCACGGAAAAGGTGAATATGCTCATGTTTAAAAGGCGCTGACAGTAAAGGTCAGGTATCTGCTGTCTCATTCTATCTTCCTCAGCATCTTCAAAATTTTCTCCAAAAATTTGATATGTGATCGTATTCGCACTTTTTTTTCGAGAAAGAAGTAAATAGGGGCAGTGTTAGAGAGACGGAAAAGAAATAATACTGGACGGTAGTAGACAAAGGTTGTGGTATAGCAAAAGCGAAGGAGGCGATGGCAGTATGAGAGAAAGAGAGGGACTTAGTAGCAGTGGCACGTAGTTCACACTGACAGAACAGTTATAAGAAAAGAGTTAAAGAGACAGTGCCAGTGGTAGACGAATAAAGAGATGCAGGAGTTCGGAGGGGTGAGAGATAGTGGCAATGGGAACAGAGTCTACGACAATTACAACGAGGAGGAGAGAGATAATGAGAGTGAGAAGAGACAGCAACAGTGGGAAGGAAAAAATAAGTTAGTAGCAGTAAGAGACAGCAAAAGGAAGATAATGACAGTGAGAGGAGACTATAGTAGTAGGACAGAACGACGGAGGCCGTGGCTACGAGACGGCAGGCAGACGTGACAGAGAGACACACAGAGATAATGACAATGAGATGGGCTGAATGAGTGAATGAGGATGGGAATTGGGGGTGGGTCGGTATGAGCGACGTTGAGCGATGGACTAATGGGTATGAGCGAGGTACAGTTGGAATTACAGTAGGAGATTTCATGGGAGTCAGACGTAAGTTGCATGTTAAAAAGAGTGCGAATATGTTTGCATCCAAAAATGTTTGGGCAATTTTTTAAAAGTGCTGAGGACGATGAGTGAGGTATCTGTTATCCCACTT
Source organism: Schistocerca cancellata (assembly GCF_023864275.1). Lineage (NCBI taxonomy): Eukaryota > Metazoa > Arthropoda > Insecta > Orthoptera > Acrididae > Schistocerca > Schistocerca cancellata. Next base: position 438,032,922 of record NC_064633.1, on the reverse strand, counting down.
TCCAGTCAGTCTTTTAAAGATTAGTAAACGGCATTAGCCTTTTTTGCGTTATGACAGGATCATTTTTCCTGGTAAATAATAATCCGAATTCTCCTCTTTTAGGCTGATGTGCTCATCTGTAGAAAATTATCTTCCTGCATTGCAAGAAATGACACGTGAATAATTAAATGAGGAAATCAGGGAAAGTATAAGGTTGAATAATTCCTGATGTTTTCAATTTTTGCCGCCAGAAATTGTTCTTGCTTCTGTCTAACAAAACAATATCAGATCTGTTTATTACAATAACCCTATCGGTTACAATCATGGTGTCTGGAAAATTCACGTTAGTTGCTTCCTGATAACGTCCTCAACTCAAATCGACATTGAAAGAAGAAGAGTGTAAAATAACCTTTGAGGATGAAGGGAGATTAGAGAATGACTGCTTCTCAGTTGTTTGCCAAATTCAGCACTAGTAAGGAACGAGGTAATATCTCTGCTTGCTGAAAACTCCGAAATCATTGTCGAAGAAAATTATTTAACTTTCTTTACGGAAATTCCACTTTTTATAGAGAATAATTGAGAAAATGCAGTATTATGCACAGTAGAGGATTATTATGCACTAGAGACACGAAAAGTTGCAGGATTAAAGTGTAAAACATTTCTTATTAAGCATAAAAAACCAACGTATCCAATATGCAAGAATTTACTTCCTACAAGATAAAAAAAGCAAACATCCATGAGAAAATCGCTTACGGGATTCGGGAACGTAATAGCGAACATAATATTAGAAGACTGAGCTGTTTTTGGATAGCAGAGAGGCAAATCATTATAGTAGAACTATAATTCTGTAGGCAATACCAAATAAAGAAGGATTAAATTGTGTCACTTTTTTTAACAAAGGCTTTTGTTGCTTATTTTATGGACCAATACCATTTATACGTAGCCCCCCCCCCGCCAAAAACGCAAATGATCTACATAACATTAAAAAAATAAATAAACGTGTCTTCAGAATAAATGAAGAACATGATCCCTATTAATTTCCTCTTCAACAAATCGGACCCACCCCTCTCTTTGTCAAAATCCTGGCTACGTCCTTGACCCGTTACACCCTCGATATGTAAATAAACACACGAACAGCACGGATTATTTCCTTAGCTGAACCTCTGACATATTATACGAGGGTTGGAACTTAAACAGTGGCATCTATTTATTCACAACCGCTACTAAAGAGTTACACGTTTGCACCTGTTACTGTCCTTCAAAACAGTCACCAGCGTTGTGTAGAACCCGTGGCCAGCGATGTGGAAGGTGTTGTATACCGGTAGCAGAGCCTGTTCTGTTGATGGTGCGAAAGGAGCAGTCTACTGCCTGTCGAATCTCTGGAACAATTCTGAAGCGAATGCGACGAAGCCAAAACTGAAACACCAATCCAACGAATGCCGTCATTATGTGTCGCCGTGAAAGTCGAAAGTGCGTCAGAGCCCAAGTATGGTGCCGGCCGCGGTGGTCTAGCGGTTCTGGCGCTGCAGTCCGGAACCGCGGGACTGCAACGGTCGCAGGTTTGAATCCTGCCTCGGGCATGGGTGTGTGTGATGTCCTTAGGTTAGTTAGGTTTAAGTAGTTCTAAGTTCTAGGGGACTTATGACCTAAGATGTTGAGTCCCATAGTGCTCAGAGCCATTTGAACCATTTGAACCCAAGTATGGTGAAAGTTACGGTGATTCTCGTGTACGACTGCGATGGTGTTACCCTAACGCATTACATCTCTCCACGGCAGACCGTCAATGCACAGTATTACTGTTCGTTTTTGGAGCATCATCTGCGGCCAACTTTGCGAAAGAAGCGGCGAAACTTTCTGCGCAACCCACCCATCATTTTGCACGACAATGCGCGGGCGCATACAGCGCAAGCTGTGGCTGCTCTGTTCGGTCGATGGGACTGGGAAGTTCTGTACCATCCACCATAATCCCCGTACTTAAGTCCTTGGGACTCTGATTTGATTCCGAAGAAGAAGGATCCAGTTCGTGGCATTCGCTTCAGAACTGTTCCAGAGATTCGACAGGCAGTAGACCGCTCCATTCGCACCATCAACAAAACAGGCTCTGCTAACGGTATACTACGCCTTCCACATCGCTGGCAACGGGTTCTTCACAACGCTGGTGACTATTTTGAAGGACAGTAACATGTGCAAACATGTAACTCTTTTGTATCGATTGTGAATAAATAGTTGGCACTATTTAAGTTACAACCCTCGTATACTGGCGTGCTAAAGATGAACAATGGAGCGTCAGTTTATCATAATCAGAAGTGCGAAAAGTGCGAAGCACCAACAAAGCTCGTTTTCGGCGTGGGCAGCTAACAAGACAAGTAACTTCAAAGCCGAAAGTGTCACTCAGAAATAAACCGAGCAGCCAGAGTCCATATAAGAGACGGTTCTCTACGATGTTTGACGGTAGTTTTGTGGATCCATTCTGGGAGACGTGTGACCTGTGCTCTCTTCCAACCACTGAATCCTTGTTTTTCCTGCAGTGCTCTTCGGTGGATTATGTTCAAGACAAAAGGTGAATCAGCGGTAAATTCTGTATAGAATCTAACAGAAATCCCATCGGACCCAGGGACTTTTTTCTCTTGTCTTCCACCTCCATAATAATACGCTCGCTTCTATCCTAATTATCCTTATCGCAAATCTCACTTCTCTTACCAACCACTCTCCCACAAACAACATTACCCTCATATCCCTCACCCACCTCTGCTGTAGGGACTGTGAAGACAGAACAGACTAACTGCAGCATGCGCAGGGGCATTGTAGTCGTCCTCCTTCGCTTGTGCTATACGTGATTTGAACGCGAACGAAGTCTATTGTGCGGTGCCATGTTAAGTAACTTTTGCCACTCACTTCAAAGCGGTTGGCAAAGTTTATACGTATATTTAGACAGATAAGAACCTATCTACTGCAGTACGATTAACCAGCGAGGATTATAACATGCGGTGCAGTGAAATGAAGTGGTATGGCCTTGTTAGAAAGACTGCCTAAAAAAAGAGAAAGAAAGGGTTTTCAAGTCGCGCACTGTAAAATAAAATTTTTAATAATTAAACTGTACATTAATATTCTATGATTTGAATATTTAAAAACTGTGCTTGTATACTTTTATAAATGCTCTCGGCTCAGCGATGAATATACCGCTGCCAACGAAGCCTCGTCCTAATGAAATTACAGTACCGAAAAAAAAAATTCTGGGTTTACGAAGTCGGTGACTGAATTCAAAAATGCTTTGTCCTTGTTGAAACTAAGTCACATGAAGTATTCACAGAACTCCAGCATGTAATTAAAGCATCGAGTAAGTGCGGACAACAATAATGCTGTATGGGAAGCTGTTTAGAATAGCTGTCGTCACAGGTGTAATAAGATACAGAATACGGTACGTTTTACATGAATAAATAACAAGGAGGACGTCTTGTACATAGGTGCCGCAATCATTCAGTTCTAACCAAAGTTAGATGTGAAAAATGATTTTCTCTGGTATTTATTTTAAGCAGTTAGACGGGCGTTCATCATTGAAAGCCATAAAATAAAGCCAGAAAGAAGCAGCAATGAAATCGGCTGTAGGAACCTGGTCGTCCTGCACCCCAAGTATGCGATTTCCATTTCAGGTTATACAAGTGTTTGCTGAGGTGGAAACGCTATTCCTCCTACCTGTTATGTTGTGAATGGAAAACAAATAACTGCGCGAATACTACACCAGTGTTCATAATCAGTCGAGGAAGAAACATACCCGAGAAGACGTATGTAAATTACTAGAAGATAATGGATGGCCTATGTCGAACCAAGGCACCTAAAGCAGTGACATTTCTTCAGAATTGCTAAGGTACTTGGGAGAAGAAGCAGCAAGGAAAAAATTGTTCAGCCGGCCGGAGTGGCCGTGCGGTTCTAGGCGCTGCAGCCTGGAGCCGAGCGACCACTACGGTCGCAGGTTCGAATCCTGCCTCGGGCATGGATGTGTGTGATGTCCTTAGGTTAGTTAGGTTTAATTAGTTCTAAGTTCTAGGCGACTGATGACCTCAGAAGTTAAGTCACATAGTGCTCAGAGCCATTTCAACCAAAAATTGTTCCGCCTACTACAAGGACTCTCAGAAATGTATTAACACGAATACCATTATTAAGCCACACACTTAAGTACTAAATGAATTAATACACAGAAGAATGGGAGACTGTCAGAAGGCGACGTATGGGGACGATCAGTTCGCGGTCAGAAGAAATGTAAGGATGAACAAAGCAATCTGGCCCAGCGACTTACATTAACGGTTTCACTGACGGAAGGAAAATATTCTTTTGTAGCATTTGTAAATGCAGATAAAGCCTTTGACAATGTTGACTGGCATCCACTCCTTACATTTCGAAAGTTGTCCAGCACAAAACAGAGAGAATGATAAGTTATCTGCAAGTTGCACAGAAACAAGACAACCGTCGAACATGAAAGCGAAGCAGTAGTTGAGAACAGAGTCAGACAGGTTGTAGTGTGTCGCTCATAGCATTGCATCTGCAAACTGAGGAAGCAGTAAAGCAAAACAAAATTGAAGTTAGAAAGGGAATTACAATGCAGGTAGAAAAATGAAATTTTAAGTTTTCCCAATGATTTGGTAACTCTACCACAGATTCCAAAGGATTGTACAGATCAGGTGAACGTGATGTGGAGCGTTTTCAAAAAGAACATGAATTGAAAAAAGAAAAACGAAATGTAGTTGAATCAAGTTAGGTCTTGCTGAGATAACTATAATAGGAAATGAGACATTGAATGTAGCAGACTTGTTTTTCTATTTTGGAACCGAGATAACTGTTGACAGAAGGTGATAGGAAATGAAACTGGTAAACGCAAGAAAAGTTTTCCTGAGAAGAAAAATATAAAAAGAAGTGTTAAACTCGAAGTTTACGTTTCCTGCAAATTTTCGTTCGATATGAAGCTTCTTGTGATAGTGAAATGTTGGACTATATAGAAAGTGCACACAAGGAGACATTAAAGGCTTTCGAATAATGGTGTTACAGAAGAATGTTGAAGATTAAATGTGAAGATTGAACAACTAATGAGGACCTACTGAACTTAAATAAGAAGCAGAGAGTTTTAGGATACAACTTAACCCATTGAATGCCACGATCCCCATTTGGGGACCGGATAGTATTTGTCTCATCAGTTGGCAGCAGTGTCTTTGTTTTAATGCTGAATAGCTTATAATATTTGACAACAGTCTAACTGAAGTAAGTGACAGAGCAGAATCAAAATATTCCGTTTGGTTTCTTATGTGAAGTTGAATAAACCATAAATCGGTAGGTAAGTCATGTAAGACGAATATCATAGATTTTCAATTGTGTTATTTTTGCATTATTTTTATTATTCCGTCAAATGATACGATCATATTGTAAATTTGTAGGTTACAGTAGCTCACAAATGTTTCATCGGTCATTTATTATTAGTAAATATTGTTTTATTACACGTTTTAAGGTGATACCCATTTGGGGATCGTGGCTGATAACGAAGTGCTCTCATACAATCACAATCATTGTATCTTTTATTTTATTTTATTATTATTATTTTTTGTATGGGAACCAGAAAGTTCCTCACACTAGCCGAAGTAGAAGATATGATAAATGATCCTAACTTTCTCATCGAAAATAATGATAATGGTGTGATAGGTATTGTAGAACATCCCCCTGGCAATGTAGATCTTGGTTACACCGCTGAAGAATTCGATGACGGCATTTCGGAAGGCATTTATCCTAACGATGTTCGTGGTAGGCTGTAAGTTCATTCAGGTACAATTTCAGTTGCCGATACTGATACAGAACCTCTGGCCAAAAAAGACCATAGTACTTCAAAGCCCAAACGGTCAAAGAAATGTGACTTGAAAATGGTTAAAATAGTTTCCGATTGGCAAAAATTTCAGCCTGATTACGAAAAGACAATTGGGCATAATGACGAAATAAACAGAACCATGGAACACGTAGCTCCTCTCAAAGGTGAATCAGCGATCGAAATTTTCGAAATTCTATTTGATCAAGAAATTACGAATTTCACTGTCAAAGAATGTGTCAGATATGCTGCACGGAATAACAGGCATGGATTTACGTTTTCGGTAGACTGTCTTCGAAAATTTGTAGGCTTTTTATGCCTTACAGGCTACCATTCTGTGCTTCAGGAGCAAATGTATTGGTGCTAAGATGAAGACTTCGACACTAGAAGTGTCAGAAAATGTTTCTCAAGAAACAGATATTTAGAAATAAAGAAAAAATTGCACTTCAGCGACAATTCTAAACTGACAGATAATAATTTGGCAACCGCAGATTACACGATACGCCCCCTCGTTCACTAAATGAATCAGAACTATATGAAGTTTGGTGTTTTTCCGAAAAATATTAGCAGTGATGAGCAGATGGTCAGATATTACGGGCATCATAATTTCAAATAATTTATTCGGGGTAAACCCAAACGGACTGGGTTCAAACAGATGAAAATGTTCTGTGCAGAAAACTGGATACTGCTTTCATACAGAATTGTACACTACAAAAAGGAACGATGTCAATTAGGTACAAAGTTTGTGTGCATCAGTTATAACGAGCAAAATATCTATGGTAAACAATCCCTCTAACTACATTTTATTTTTGATAATTTTTCACTAGTTTTGATCTAATGAAAACCTTACCAGACCGAAACGTAGCAACAACAGGAACACTTCGATGAAACCGGATAAATAAATTCCCTCTCAAGTCAGATAATGAATTCAGAGAGGAACCTCGTGAAGCTATGGGTTACAGATTTGATGTCAAAAAAAAAAAAAAAAAAAGATACGGGAATACCCCAGCCTCACTGTATACATCTCTACAATAAATTCATGTGTGGAACAGAAAAACTTGACTGGTATATAAATGAATATAGAATAACAATACGTGGAAAGAAATGGTATTTTCCCATATTCACAAACATAATCGATACTGCAGTAGTGAATGCTTATGTATTCTATCGTCATGCTAACAGCAATTTAGAGTTTGGGAGGCAAATAACTAGAGGCTACCTACAAACACAATCTATTTCTAATTTTAAAAGTCTTGGTAGACCATCACTGCAGAAAAAGACCCAGAAACGTGTTTCAGAAACAGTGAGAAAAAATCCATTGGCACATTATCTAGAAAGAACCTGCAAAGGAAAACAAATAAAATTTGTAATATGCAAGAGGAACGTAAGAAAACAATGTAGAAAATGTAATGTAGGCTTACATATGGAATGTATGGAACAGTGCCATCAATAAATTTTTTACTTACACAAATGTAAAACATGAGTTCATACGAAATGTAATGTAGTTTATGTCCAAATAATAAAAATAAACAGAACTGTAAAATATTATAGCAAATAAAATTTGTTTCCAATTATTCCTTTTCTTCACGTCATCTACCACGATCCCCATTTGGGCCTTTCTGAAAAAAAAACTGCTATACTTTTGAAAAACGTATTTTGTACATAAAGTTGGTATGTCAGGTTCAAATCTCTTACATAAATAAACAGAATTTCTCAGGAAATTAAAAAAATTGGCAGTTAATGGGTCAGCCAAAAGAATGGATATATTGATGAAACAGAGTGTGAGCTGTCAGTGAATTGTTAAAATTTGTAATACAATGAAGTATAGGTGATAAAAGTTGTAGAGGAAGATCAAGGCTTGGATTCAGTAAGAATATTAAAATAGTTGCAGGATACAGTAGTAATGCAGAAGTGAAAAGACTTGACTTTTTAGACTACTGTGGAGAGCAATATGAAACCACTTTTCCGATGGATTGAAACAAGTGCAACGACATGTTTATGTACACTACTATTGTTCTTTTGATTTAGTCACCCATCCCCTTGGCTTGTTAAACTATTACTGAAATTAACCAAAGCCTCACAGCACATTTATTCGTTGATAAGATTTTTTTATCCACAATCAGCCTATGAAAGTAACAGAGACGTTCACTAGTACACCCCTAAATGAAAAGTAATCTGCATTACCTTTAATGTACACTCCTGGAAATGGAAAAAAGAACACATTGACACCGGTGTGTCAGACCCACCATACTTGCTCCGGACACTGCGAGAGGGCTGTACAAGCAATGATCACACGCACGGCACAGCGGACACACCAGGAACCGCGGTGTTGGCCGTCGAATGGCGCTAGCTGCGCAGCATTTGTGCACCGCCGCCGTCAGTGTCAGCCAGTTTGCCGTGGCATACGGAGCTCCATCGCAGTCTTTAACACTGGTAGCATGCCGCGACAGCGTGGACGTGAACCGTATGTGCAGTTGACGGACTTGGAGCGAGGGCGTATAGTGGGCATGCGGGAGGCCGGGTGGACGTACCGCCGAATTGCTCAACACGTGGGGCGTGAGGTCTCCACAGTACATCGATGTTGTCGCCAGTGGTCGGCGGAAGGTGCACGTGCCCGTCGACCTGGGACCGGACCGCAGCGACGCACGGATGCACGCCAAGACCGTAGGATCCTACGCAGTGCCGTAGGGGACCGCACCGCCACTTCCCACCAAATTAGGGACACTGTTGCTCCTGGGGTATCGGCGAGGACCATTCGCAACCGTCTCCATGAAGCTGGGTTACGGTCCCGCACACCGTTAGGCCGTCTTCCGCTCACGCCCCAACATCGTGCAGCCCGCCTCCAGTAGTGTCGCGACAGGCGTGAATGGAGGGACGAATGGAGACGTGTCGTCTTCAGCGATGAGAGTCGCTTCAGCCTTCGTGCCAATGATGGTCGTATGCGTGTTTGGCGCCGTGCAGGTGAGCGCCACAATCAGGACTGCATACGACCGAGGCACACAGGGCCAACACCCGGCGTCATGGTGTGGGGAGCGATCTCCTACACTGGCCGTACACCACTGGTGATCGTCGAGGGGACACTGAATAGTGCACGGTACATCCAAACCGTCATCGAACCCATCGTTCTACCATTCCTAGACCGGCAAGGGAACTTGCTGTTCCAACAGGACAATGCACGTCCGCATGTATCCCGTGCCACCCAACGTGCTCTAGAAGGTGTAAGTCAACTACCCTGGCCAGCAAGATCTCCGGATCTGTCCCCCATTGAGCATGTTTGGGAGTGGATGAAGCGTCGTCTCACGCGGTCTGCACGTCCAGCACGAACGCTGGTCCAACTGAGGCGCCAGGTGGAAATGGCATGGCAAGCCGTTCCACAGGACTACATGCAGCATCTCTACAATCGTCTCCATGGGAGAACAGCAGCCTGCATTGCTGCGAAAGGTGGATATACACTGTACTAGTGCCGACATTGTGCATGCACTGTTGCCTGTGTCTATGTGCCTGTGGTTCTGTCAGTGTGATCATGTGATGTATCTGACCCCAGGAATGTGTCAATAAAGTTTCCCCTTCCTGGGACAATGAATTCACAGTGTTCTTATTTCAATTTCCAGGAGTGTATTTAACCATGGCACAGAAAGCGGTGAAATACGCACCTGCAAATGTCTTTGGCAATCAACTAATGGAAATAAAAGGTCTGTCAGATAGCAGAGGTGTTTTCAACCGTAGATTAATGATCTTTCCCCTTAACAACTCGATCCATAACATAGAGTAATTATGGAACAGAGGTAATCGGTCATTAAAGAAAACTGTAAATGGCGCACATAATTTTTCTACGCTTACCATTTACTTATTGTGCATGGTCTTCTTCGAAATGCTCTCCTCCACAATTAATACATCACTCCAAACGCTGTTTCCACTTCGGGAAGCAGAGTTGGTACGCCTCTTGCAGTATCGCGCGAAGCGCCGTCTGCGAATTTTCTTTTGTCTCGTCTGTCATTGCAAATCTTCGTCCTTTCAACGGAGTTTTCAGCTCTGGGAATAAAAAAAGTGATTGCAGGGGCCAGGTCTGGAGAGTGCAGAGGATGAGGCAGCACGGTGATTTCGTTTTTTATGCAACAGTCACTCAGCAACAGGGATGAATGTGCAAGTGCGTTATCGTGGTGCAGGAGCCATGAATTGTCTCGCCACATTTCAGGCCGTTTCCTTCTCACATTTTCTCGCAGGCATCGCAACACGTCCCGAAGGTACCACAGATCAAGAGTTTGTCCCCGTGAGACGAATTCACCATGAACTAATCCTTCAAACTCAAAGAAAACTATCAACGTGGCTTTGACATTTGACCGGACTTCACGAGCTTTTTTTGGTCTTGGAGAACCTTTCCCGACCCATTATGTAAAATGAACCTTGATCTCAGCATCATATCTGTAGAGCCACGTCTCATCACCAGTTACGGTCCTCTTCAGGAACGTTTCGTTCTCATTTGCGCGATCCCAAAGCTCTTCGCAGATTTCGAGGGGAAGGTTTTTCTGGTCTTGACTCATGAGCCGTGGGACGAACATGGTGGCAACACGATGCATTCCAACCTGCTGGGTCAGGATTTCGTGACATGATCCAACTGAAATGTTACACTCTTCCGCTTTCTCATTTTAAACAGTGTGAACGATTCGTAACACCGAGTATGGCTTAAGCACTTATCACCGTAGGCTTTCTGCATCATCTGGTGTCTCCATGTAAAGGCGTTCTTGAGTTTCGCGCAAAATTTAACGCATACTTGTTGCTCCTTTGACTCTACCATTTCGAGTTTGGCAAACTGTGCGACACAACGTTCTATCCACTACAGCACTGAACAATAACTAACTGACATACAGAAGTGAAACTTCCGACAGTTACGCATTAAACACATGCGTGCGCAGGGAAGCAAGCTGCATTTTGCTCCAACACACTATAGCCTCGAAATTACGAATATTGCGGAATTTTTTGAACAGATCTCGAAAATATTTTTTTAAATTTTTTATTTAGTTGATATAAGTATTCTGTGTTTGACCTGTTGACAAGTACCACATCATAACGTTAGTGCTGAATTTGATGTACAGAAAAATTAGCTAACTAACTATCTAAACACCCTTGAAACTTGATTCGAACCTAATGTCCAGTTCTGGTAAGATACCGTGCGTGTGCTAACCGACCCAACCACCCTACACGTACAAGCTGTCTTGATTGTCTCCCTAAGACTTTATAAAGACTCCTGCTACCCGGCAATTAAATACACCCTGACATTCAACCTTCCTACCAAATTTAAGTCACTCCCTACGCTTCACTATATCAGGGTTCCCTGTTCTCATCCGGACTTCCACTTTCCTTCTCATAAGCATGGACTGGCCTCATCCCTAGTTCCCCTTTCCTCAAATATCACTTTCCCCTACAATCCACAGTCTCTCATTGCAATCGTCCCCAAATACCAACCCTCCTACGCTCTCAAAAACCCGTACCTTACACCACTAGAACCACTGAATCTATTTTCTCCAAAATTATTACCTCCGAGAGCTGATCCTTCCAGTGATATTGCAATGTAATGCTTCATCGGTTTTTTATTCTAATGTTTCGAACGGAGGTATTTTTTTAAAATAGTCGTGGCTCAGGAACGGCGTATAGTATCACAGCTGATCTATCCTAGCCTACGAGAAGCTAGGGAAAAAGAAATAGAAGCAGGCTACGCTGAAGCTTCTATGTTGAAAATGATAGGGAGGTTACTTGGTGAAATAGCAGAGGTTTTAGACAAATTTACCATGTCGCTTTCGCACGAATTACTAAAATATTTTTTACGGCCGTAAAAGCCTGAAGTATATGTCTACTTTGATGTTTAAACATTACTATGGTGCAGTATGGACAACGAGACAGAAATATCGGCATCACTTTACGTTGAGGCGACAAGTAATTTTTGAGCCAGACGTGTGCAAGTGAGGGTGGAAGCAAGAAAAACAAGTAACGCTGCAGTTTGTGCTTTGAAAATGGTGTTGGGGAGGAAGGGGGTTGGGGAGAACAGTTCTCTGGATCATATTCCTGTGAGCTATGCCAAGACTTTAAACGCCGGGAAGGTTTGTACTTCACACACATTTTGTTATTTGACCAATAGTATGGAGCTGTATCGGTTGTTATGCTGGGCAAGTAGGATAATGGAATTTAAAACACGTGAAATGTAAGGCTTGAGCTAATTTCTGTTTGTTTTTGAATAAATACTTGTGGCTGGAGAGCCTCATGTTGTACCACTGCCAGCCCTCACTCGCCTGTGAGGAGCGAGGAAATAAAAATAAAGGAAAACAGATTATACTTCCGCTCGTGTGCTGAAAATGGTGGCGAAGTTACATGGCAAAATAACGGCGGTTTCCGACAGGTTTACCAGGACGCATTCCCACTAGTTATTCGAAGATCGTACTCGGCGGAAAAAGCTCGAAGTCCACGTGCACTTTCTTATTTCAACGACTGCATTGACCGCTAGACAGGCGTAGCGCCACCGCGTTCAGAAGACGCGACATGTAATCCTGGCTCAGCGCGAAGCGGAGCGCCCAGTTTGTGGAGGCCGCGAGTGTTGGCGTGGCAGGGGGTGGGGGCGCTGGCCCGTGGGGCGGCTATTGGAAATTCTTGCCGCGCCGCCCCGGCCGGTAGTCTGCGGTCGCGGCGGAGGGCGGCGCTTTTAATTAAAAGGCGGCCGCAGCCGAAGGCATCGGCACAGCGCGGGCTGAGGCGGGCTCAGGAAACAAAGCGGGCGGCAGCCGGCGCCGGGTTGGTGAATGGACGTCGCCGCGGAAACCGAGGCAGTCACAAACCTACGCCGCCGCCGCTCTCGGTCACCGAGCAGCTCCACGACACGTGCGGACAATGTCGGCACTGACTACCTTTTGGTATGTTACCAGTTGGTTACATAAGTCAGCGCATGGTTAACAGAACACACGATACGTGTCAAGCGCAGATTTGCTGTGGGGTAGTGACGTCACCGCTGACAATGCCGTCAAATCGTATCACATAGAAATTCACAGATATACTGTGGGTCCAAGTATAAGCGGCGTCAGTCCTTGATGATTTACCCCAACACCCGGACCGAATCATTATTATTATTATTATTATTCCCGTGTCTGAAACATACATAAGACCCAGTTCATATAATTACTGATAAATCAGCACAGTTTACATAATCTTTGAACAAAATTTGACCACATCCAGTGCATTTTCCGTTGCTTTGTGATGGTTATCTTCTGCGCACGTGGCTGGACACAGTCGACACTGAAGTACATGTTGAACAGTCTGTTCTTCTAAACAGTTACATTGCGTTTTGATTTCTTTAATGTATTCCCATTTTGTCAGGATAGCCCGTGACCTGCCCACCCCTGACCTCAGCCTATACAAGGACTTCCAGAGTGGCCAAATCTCATGATGACCAAGGAGTAAATATTCTGAAAATGTTTTACAACCAGGAGGATGGAACGTCTCAGCCTTTAATAATTTTGTGGGATCAAAAATTTAAAAACCTCTCTCACACCGGCCTGATTTAGCTTCACTGATCAGGATAGTAAAAAACATGCGTATATTAAGGGAATTTTCATTCACAAAGCAGGCTTATCACATTCACACAGTTCAATACTGTTCTATCCTGATTAAATTGAGCTTAACTTAAATTCCATAAGGCAGTGAAGCAATTTCTAAGTCTCGGTGCGACGAAAATGGTCAGTCGACCTCCTGAAAACATTTGTAATAATTATTAACTTTCGGTGATCACATGGGGAAGACGGGAGATCTGCTGGTAAGACCGTGTTAGCCTATTTATTGAAAGTAATAAGCTGGATATCTTGAGCATACAAAACGGCAGGTTCGACTAGTGTAAATCAAACGTTCCCCACTGATCCCGTGCAACACAGCGTAGTAAGCAAACACTGTCAATAATAATCAGTTAAATAATACGCGAACACACTTACTTTAGTTTAGTTCATGTATTAAATTCCTTCTCATACAGAATCTCATCAAGATGGCGACTAGCTCAACAATACATACATATACATCTTCGTTCTTTCACGGCTAATCGGCAAGATCTCCTTCATTCTTTTCATAAGAGAAAACACAGATAGCAGAGAAGCTATTCCATGGAGTAAATGGACGCTCCAAGGAGTAATAGGGCTTGAAACTACTTTGCATTGATAATCATCGTATATTAAAGTTTAGGAGTCGGTAAGATAAGAAGAGATATTTCGAGATATGTACTGAGTTATATAATTTATAAAATTTCTGAAAATATCGCGGAGAGACCGCTGCAAGAGACATTACAAACCCTCCATTGTTGCAGCCTGGCTTCTTTATCAGTGGTTGTTACTTTCTCTGATGTTCTGAGGAACTTTTCCTTGACGATATATTATGTTATATTAACCGGGGTCCTAGAAACGACGGAGAGGCTCCGTCCCCGCTGCAGCCGCAGTGGTCCGCGACCCCACGACGACTACGGCAGTCCACTTCACCCCTCCGCCGTGTGGTTCGGCCCCCTGTGGACCCCATTAGGGAACGTCTCCCACCAGACGAGTGTAACTCTTACGTTTGCGTGGTAGAGTAAAGGTGGTGTACGCGCACGTGGAGAACTTGTTTGCGCAGCAATCGCCGACATAGTGTAGCTGAGGCGTAATAAGGGGAACCAGCCCACATTTGCCGAGGCAGATGGAAAACCGCCTAAAAACCATCCACAGACTGGCCGGCTCACGGTACCTCGACACAAATCCGCCGGGCGGATTCGTGCCGGGGTCCGGCGCTCCTTCCCGCTTGGAAAGTTCCTTGACTCTAGCTCTCTATCCTGCTCAACTTTCGCTCTTTCCCTGTCTGCCGCTAAGCAGCCTCTTATAATTCTGCATCTGTCGTTTAGGGCAATATTCCCTGTTTGGAATGTGCTGACTTATACCAAACAGGACAGGCATTCTCTGCAGCCGAGTAGCATTACGCCATTTCAGAAGATCCGATGTTTTTAGCTTGGCTGCATCACTATGATCCGGCAGTATGTTGTTCCTGGTGGAGATATTTGATTTGACATTCATGCAGTGTTTTTTGAATGTTAGAGATCTGACGAGTGTTATTCCTAGGTATTTTGGAGTGCCACAGAGTTCCAGTTTAACTCCTGACCATCCTCTCTTTAACTTGCGGGTGGTTTCCCTATGTCTCAGCTGTAAAGCACACATTTGTGTCTTTGATGGGTTTTGTTTAAGCTGGTTCATCCTGTGATATTTTCACAGATCTTCAAGAGCACTCTTTAAGGTGATTTCTATTGAATCGGAGATTATGCTTCGGGTTGCCAGAGCGAGATAGTTAGCATACAAGAAACTCCTACAGTTGGGGCCTGGGTTGGTCATTAGTATACATGTATATATTCAAAATCATACTCTCTAGCAGTTTGTAAACTGAAGTAGCAAATGTCACCCCAATCCAGTACAATTTCAATTGTCTTCCCCTTGCAGACGGTCTTGTCGTCCCAGTATCCTTCCTCATAGAGCCCTGCAGTGATATAACAGATTTTTTGCGCTCTCTGCTCCGTACGAACTAATATATTTTGTGTTGGTGGTGCCCCACAGCCCATAAAAATTTGTCAAGAAAGTAATTCTACGGATGCTGCGTATCGTGCTGTTACAGTTGTTAATACCTTGAGGTATTTTTAAAACAGAACCTCAGCAGGTTGTGCTGAATAATCAACCAATGTAGGAAGCATAGAAAATTATAGTGTCTGGAGAGAAATCACGAAGGGAGTCCCACAGGCTTCAATTTTGGGTCCATGCTGAATCTATGTTATTTTCTCTCTTGTATATCGTCAGTTTATACCTTTCCTTTTACTAAGAAGAGATGACATGAAAAGAGGGCAGTGATTTTTACCAGACGATCCCGTGAAAGGTTTAGTGGTTGGATACTGTATTTCGGAAATAGCGATTGTAACAAAATTTAGCTCAAATTGGTGGATCAGATATAAAGAAGCAGCTTACTTACTCAATGGCGTTAGCGCAAGGGACTGGCTGGAACACCTGTAATCTTATTGAGAAAATATTACCAATTGTGCCATTCCCTGTTTAACAAAGGGATGCCGTGACAGTGTTATTTGAAGCTGAAATAATGACAATAATTTTAAGGCATCGGACTTTGTAATCTCTGAACTAAACGCTCGAAAGGACGAGCTTCTTAGATATTTTGGCCGTGAAATTTGCACCAACAGCATTGACAATTTCTACTGGCCAAACGCAACTTTGTGATCGGCATATGGCACAGTCTCACACACCATCTAAAGCTGTAATGAGAAATATGGATAATTATTTAATATAGTGGTGATTTAGGTTACTTAAATTATTAGAGCAACGGATTAAATTAACTTAAATATATTTTACGAAATTTACATAAATGTTACGCATTACAAAATGGTTACCGCACCTGAAATAGAAAAGGCATCTAGTCATAACCAGACGTAAAACAATCATTCATTTATCTAAACAAAATACACCACAGATAGTAGTTAAAGAATCTTAAACGCAGCCCTTCGCTGCTTTATCCATGGCGGAATGGCAACTCCTATTCCTAATATATACATGAATGAATATCTTGCACTTCAGTAGGCCGTCTGGTACAGCAACCATATGTAGAATATTTGAACTGAAAAATTGTCTTGATAGCAATTTACTCTTTTATTAACAATGCCTTCGTGGGATATCATCAAATTATCCATAAGGATAGCAAAAATAATCAAAAATTACGGTATAGTCCTAGCCTGCACGACTCTAAATGTGAATAAGAAATTGTTCCTAACCTTAACGTTTTCCTTTTAAAACATTTTAAAAATCATAAAGAGGTTCAGTGCTAGACTGAAGCACACGTCAACCGGAAAAACCCGGAGAGGACTAGTCAGAAACAACTAATGTTGTAAAATACTTAGGAGTTACTATCCGGAGCGATCTGAAGTGGAATGATCACATAAAACAAATAGTGGGAAAAGCAGGCGCCAGGTTGAGATTCATAGGAAGAATTCTAAGAAAATGTGACTCATCGACGAAAGAAGTAGCTTACAAAACGCTTGTTCGTCCGATTCTTGAGTATTGCTCATCAGTATGGGACCCTTACCAGGTTGGATTAATAGAAGAGATAGACATGATCCAGCGAAAAGCAGCGCGATTCGTCATGGGGACATTTAATCAGCGCGAGAGCGTTACGGAGATGCTGAACAAGCTCCAGTGGCGGACACTTCAAGAAAGGCGTTACGCAATACGGAGAGGTTTATTATCGAAATTACGAGAGAGCACATTCCGGGAAGAGATGGGCAACATATTACTACCGCCCACATATATCTCGCGTAATGATCACAACGAAAAGATCCGAGAAATTAGAGCAAATACGGAGACTTACAAGCAGTCGTTCTTCCCACGCACAATTCGTGAATGGAACAGGGAAGGGGGGATCAGATAGTGGTACAATAAGTACCCTCCGCCACACACCGTAAGGTGGCTCGCGGAGTATAGATGTAGATGTAGATGTAGATCATGCAACGGCGGGATAAAATACTGATAAGTTGTCGAGGCTTCGGCGGGCTTAACTAATTCACGCGTGCTTCAATCAAGCACAGCCACGTTTTATGGTTTTTTTAAATCTTGTAAACAGAAAATTTGAATATTACTAACAATTTCTTGTTCATGTTTAGAATCGTGCACACTAGGACCGTTCCTAGCTTTTGCTTGCCTCTGTTATGCCTGCAGGTAATCTGAAGATGCCCTAGGACAGCGAAAGTCGTTCTTAACAGAAGAATAAATCACAACCAAGACTCTTTTGAACCCAAATGTGTGAACTACCTTGCACGTAACTTTCACCAAGGAGAACTGACACTTTTTTCAGACGATGCTAGTGTTATAATAATTCCCATTGGAAAGAAAGGAATAGAAGAGATAGTAAATGATGTTTTCCAAGGAATTACATCTACATGGATACTCTGCAAATCACATTTAAGTGCCTGGCAGAGGGTTCATCGAACCACCTTCACAATTCTCTATTACTCCAATCTCGTATAGCGCTCGGAAAGAATGAACACCTACATCTTTCCGTACGCGCTCTAATTACCCTTATTTTATCGTGGTGATCGTTCCTCCCTATGTAGGTCGGTGTCAACAAAATATTTTCCCTTTCGGAGGATGAAGTTGGTGATCGGAATTTCGTGAGAAGATTCTGTCGCAACGAGAAACGCCTTTCTTTTAACGATTCCCAGCCCAAATCCTGTATCATCTCTATGACACTCTCTTCCATATTTCTCAATAATACAAAACGTGCTGCCTTTCTATGAACTTTTTCGACGTACTCCGTCAGTCCTATCTGGTAAGGATCCCACACCGCGCAGCAGTATTCTAAAAGAGGACGGACAAGCGTTGTGTAGGCAGTCACCTTAGTAGGTTTGTTACATTTTCTATGTGTCCTGCCAATAAAACGCAGTCTTTGGTTAGCCTTCCCCACAACATTTTCTATGTGTTCTATGGTTCTTAGAAAATGGAATCTCCATAATTATGAAAAAGCACATTATGTTCAGTACTGTGCACTGAAAGACCTAAGTCGAAACAAGGCCCCGGGATTCGACAACATTCCATTAGAACTACTGACAGCCTTGGGATAGCCATTCCTGACAAAACTCTACATCTGGTGAACAAGATGTATGAGACAGGCGAAGTTCCCTCAGACTTCGAGAAGATTATAGTAATTCCAATCCCAAAGAAAGCAGGTGTTGACAGATGTGAAAATTACTGAACTATCAGTTTCATAAGACACACCTGCAAAATACTAACGCGAATTCTTTACAGACGAATGGAAAAACTGGTAGAAGCCGATCTCGGGGAAGATCAGTTTGGATTCCGTAGGAAAGCTGGAACACGTGAGGCAATACTGACCTTACGACTTATCTTAGAAGAAAGATTAAGGAAAGGCAAACCTACGTTTCTTGCATTTCTAGACTTAGAGAAAGCTTTTGACAATGTTGACTGGAATACTCTCTTTCAAATTCTGAAGGTGGCAGGGGTAAAATACAGGGAGCGAAAGGCTATTTACAATTTGTACAGAAACCAGAAGGCAGTTATAAGAGTCGAGGGACATGAAAGGGAAGCAGTGGTTGGGAAGGGGGTGAGACAGGGTTGTAGCCTCTCCCCGATGCTATTCAATCTGTATATTGAGCAAGCAGTAAAGGAAACAAAAGAAAAGTTCGGAGTAGGTATTAAAATCCATGGAGAAGAAATAAAAACTTTGAGGGTCGCCGATGACATTGTAATTCTGTCATAGACAGCAAAGGACTTGGAAGACCAGTTGAACGGAATGGACAGTGTCTTGAAAGGAGGGTATAAGATGAACATCAATAAAACCAAAACGAGGATAATGGAATATAGTCGAATTAAGTTTGGTGATTCTGCGGGAATTAGATTAGGAAATGAGACACTTAAAGTAGTAAAGGAGTTTTGTTATTTGGGGAGCAAAATAACTGATGATGGTCGAAGTAGAGAGGAAATAAAATGTAGACTGGCAATGGCAAGGAAAGTGTTTTTGAAGAAGAGAAATTTGTTAACATCGAGTATAGTTTTAAGTGTCAGGAAGTCGTTTCTGGAAGTATTTGTATGGAGTGTAGCCATGTATGGAAGTGAAACATGGACGATAAATAGTTTAGACAAGAAGCGAATAGAAGTGTCGAAATGTGGTGCTACAGAAGAATGCTGAAGATTAGATGGATAGATCACATAAGTAATGAGGGTTATTGAATAGAATGAGGGAGATGAGGAGTTTGTGGCACAAATTGACTATAAGAAGGGATCTTTTGGTAGGAAATGTTCTGAGGCATCAAGGGATGACCAGTTTAGTACTGGAGGGCAGCATGGAGGGTAAAAATAGTAGAGGGAGACCAAGAGATATACACTAAGCAGATTTAGAAGGATGTAGGCTGCAGTAGGTACTGGAAGATGAAGAAGCTTGCACAGGATAGAGTAGCATGGAAAGCTGCATCAAACCAGTCTCAGGACTGAAGACCACAACTGTGCAATAAATAGTCGTACCAAGAACTGATGAAGCACATGAGAAGGAATCAGCAAATAGGACAGAATGCTCCCAATTTTTGGTGTACATACTGATGAAACCTGGAAGTGGAAGAAGCTCATTACTGAGCTTCTCAAATAATTAAGTGTAGTTACTCTTGCTCTTCGTGTGGCAACTAATCTTAGAAACAAACCAGTCTAACACTAAATAATATTTTGCACGTTTCCACTCTATAATATCTTACGGGAAAATTTTCTTGGGTAACTCATCACTTAAAAAGGGAGACTTATTGGCACATAAGAGAGCAATAACAATAATATGTGGTGTTCACCCATAGACGTCTTGTAGGTATCTTTTCAAGGAGCTTGGCATTTTAAATACGCCGTCACATCACGTATATTCGCAAATGATATTTGTGATAAATAATACTCCATCAGAATTGTAGAAGAACAGTGATGTCCATACTAAGGACTTTATAGGAAAAAAATGACTTGTATTATCCATTATTAAAGCTGTCTGTGGCTCAGAGGGGAGTTCAACATACAGCAACAAAAACGTTGCCCAATTAAAAAAAAAGAAGAAAAAAATCAGACAACCTTGTAGATGAGGCAGCCACAGCTATGAGTAGTAATCTTGGGTATTAGTAACCGCTTCAGATGTATTCAGAGCATTGTTATTGGATCACTACCGATTTCGGGACACAAAAAGCCACCACACATACGTCTTTAACGGTGGTTTGTTTTGAAGGACAACGAATGTTGAGTAAAAAGACTCCGAGCTTTCCCGCTCTAATATTTTAGTCGTATGTTCACCTGAAGACGTTGCTTTTTGTGCCACGAACCCGGCAGTGATCCAATAATGAAGGACTAAATACAGCTGAAGTGGTTATTAATACCCAAGATGAAATAAACATCTGACAGCAGTTTTAAATCTAACTTCAAATCATATCTCCTGGACACGCCTTCTATTCCATTAATGAGGTTCTACTTACAAACTGGAAGCTAGTAAAAAATTCCGGTTTTTAGGTGTAATTGCAATAGTAGGACTAAAATAATGTGTTCGTTAATGTTAACAGTAGTGATATATACATATACGATAACTTGACTCTTTCCACATCATTTCGATAACAGAATCTTACATATGATCTATGGAACATGTTACTAACTAAGACTTGTCAACAAATCATTTAATTTCCGAACACCTTCAGATGATCTGCAGTGAAACTCTAGGTAGAGTCGTCTGTTTGAGTAACGATCCATTGCACATTGGACTTTTGAACCAAATACGAGGCACACTGATAGTGGAAACAGCAAGAGTTGCAGTTGAGAGAATTTAGGTGCAAATTTTCAGTCCCAGCATTTGTCTTACAATCAAGAGAAGTCACCACCTTACAGTCGCTCTGGGGACGGGAACTATTTTAAATTTAATTTTGGGATATATCGGAGATAAAAAAGTGAAGGCTTAGTGTATGAGTAATGTGTATTTGTATGTGTGTGTGTGTGTGCGTGTGTGTGTGTGTGTGTGTGTGTGTGTGTGTGTGTGTAAAGAGTAAAGTTGATGATTTGCTCGGTATGTGCAGATTACCTATGACGTTGCCGGTTGCTGGTACGTTGCGTTCCAACACAAGAGCGATTTACATCAGTAAAAACAACTATTCTTTGAAGATACGAACGTGTAACAAATCGATATACTACAATAAGCAAAAGCGTATAGGACCTCGCCGAATTTTATGGTACACATGATGCCAAACCTCGTGATGGAGAACTAGCAAGTGCACAAGCCACTGCAGGATGAACAGGAAGAGCCTAAACGGAGCTGACTGTGCATTCTACAAATCCACAAGGAAGTGAGGAACGACGCTTGGCGGTTGTGCACGTAGCGTTTACGTATCAAGCTGTAGGCAAATTCCCAATTATCGAGATCCTTGATTGTTTTTGTGTTATTTGACCACACAAAGAATACACTTCATTTCGAATTCGCAGTAATTCTCATAAGCACTTCTTATAATTACTATTTAGGAAAGATTTTGTCATCTCATCGTTTATTTGAAACAGAATAGGTTCTTAAAGCCAAAAAGAAAGACTCATTTAACTTTTTTTCACTCTAAGTTTCGTTTAAGGTAAACTGCTAATTACACAATGCGCCAGTTACGAAGTTGTAACAAAATCAGATAACTAATTTCTGCGAAAATCATGCTGTTAAAGGAAAAATCATACATGCCGTAAAGTAAACAAAATCATATACTCCGGATTTTTACCGATCATGAATTTGAAAGAGATTTCAACAAAAATAATTCTTCAATTTGCAACAGTAAAATTTTTCGTTGACAAAACGTATTGTCATACGGAACGCTTAGTTCTAAATTGTTGTAATTAGGGAAATATTTTGTGCTAGACTGTTCTTTCACAGGTGAATAGGTCAAGAACAAAAATTAAAGAAAATAAAAAACCACAGACCACGGTGGAATTACCCGAATGAGACGGAAATCGTTATATATGATGTACATGTGCAGAGAAACAAATGATTATAGTTTCCGAAACATTAGATGATTTGTTCAAGAGAAAGAGTTTGACAAATTGAGCAAGTCAATGAGGCTTTGGATCACCTGTGGCCTTATACACATAGTTATTTGGCTTGGTATTGATTGATAGAGTTCTCGGATGTCCTCCTGAGGGATATATATCTTGCCAAATTCTGTCCAATTAGCGAGCCAGACAGTCAAAATTCCGAGCTAGTAGGAGGGCCCTGCCCATAATGCTCCAAACGTTCTCAATTTAGGAGAGATCAGACGACCTTTGCTGGCCAAGAGAGAGTTTAGCAAGCACGAAGACAACCGGCCACGAGCCACGATGCCGTTAGGAATCCGTGCGCAACGTGTGCTGGAGTCCCTTAGTGTGGAGCCCGTACGTCCCCAAATTCAGGGTTTTAACCGCCTGTCACCCTGGTTACTGGGGAGGCCCAGAGTGATTTTATATTTGATGCATTACAAGACAGATTGCACTCCTGCCATTGTTTTTAATGCAACATTTTCTGCCATTTTAACCGAGTACCAAGACTATGTAGCTGTTTTTACGATGGGTCGAAACGGGAGGATTCTGTTGGTTGCTGTGTTGTTTTTCCATATCGTGTCCTCAAGGTCCGACTGCCTCAAGCATTTACTGTCTTTGATGGAGAATTGTCTGCGATCTTGCGGGCACTGGGGCAGATGAGATGCTCTTCCCGTCCTAAATTTCTTGTCTGTTCCGTTGCACTAAATGCCCTTCACTCACTGCAACGTTTTTATCCAGACCAGAACATCCAGGATACCCTCCTCCAACTACAACTACTGGGGAAGGAGGTGGTAGTCTGTTGGGTTCCAGGGCACGTCGGCATTGCTGGGAACGAAAGGGCAGATCTCGCAGCCAAGGACGCATGTCTCGATCCGCAAGTATTTCAGCGTGCCATCCCCCTGCACACACTCACCTCGCTGTTGAGCTCACGAGTCATGCGTCGGTGGGAGGATGAATGGTTGGAAATGACTGACAATAAGCTGCGTTTAGTTAAGCCTACAACGCGATCGTGGTGTACTTCTTTCCAGCCCCGTAGGAGGGACGAGGTTTTCATCGCTCGTCTTCGGATAGGCCACAGTCCTATGACTCATGGCTTCCCGCTCTGGTGAGAGGAACCTCCAATGTGTGGTACTTGTGACGTCCAGATCACTGTGCGCCACGTTTTATTGCACTGCGTTTTATTTTCTGACCAGCGGGCCGTGGCTGACTTGACGGCGCATATACCATCACTTTTAGAAAATACTCAAACGAATGTGGTTAAATTTTTAAAGTTCTGTGACTTGTCCAATGTCTTTACCAACATTTCAGGGAGAGAGTCTTAATTTGTTCACAGGATGACTGGCTCGCCCGTATTTTACGACAATTGCCAGCCAGTGACCATTTCTTGTGGCATCCTTGACGCTGTAAGCTTATCAGTCCGTCGCTGACATAGAAGACTGCTAACCTTCTTTGTTTCCCGTCTGGGCAAGCTGTGCAGTGACTAGAGTATATGTAAAGCTTACTGGGACAGGGTAAATGCTAGCTACAATGAAGTCGATAATTCGATCGTAATATTGGCATTTAACATTGGCACAAAATTTACAAAAAAAAAAAATGTGAATCTCTTTGTCCACCCACACACTCCTGAGAATGGCCCATTAACAATATGCAATTTCGCGCCCCTATTACCGGCAGCTGCGTTGATAAATACTCGGCACCTCGCAAGGATAGCTTGTAGATCGAGAATATTAGGTAAGTTGTTGGAAGTGGTTAGGCGTTAGTGAAAATCTCGCTTCTGAGCCCACAAAGAGCTCTAACCACAGAACTCTGAACGGGACACGCGTTGGTACAATGCTGCGATACAGACCGTATATCACCCTTCGAGGACGATGGCCAAGTCGCCGTCTCCAAGTCCGTACCGCTCAATGGCTGAAGGCGAAGTCCCTCCACAATTCTGTCGTCTCCCACGCGTACGAAAACGCGGCGGAAGAATACTCAGTTTCGGCCAATGTCAAACGCTCTATCATCGCCGAAATCCCTCCACTGAGATCTACCCAATGATCGAGTAGGTCATGACGACCATAGGCAAACGAAATTCCCGTCTTCGCCACGTGTTGCCCAGCACAGGTGGCTCCGGATACCGGGCTACCCCCAAAAGCAGGTATTGTCCCACGTTTCCGGTGACCGCCACCTGCCGCCCACGGCGGCCCGGCGAGCGACGGCCATCTGCAGACTTTACATTCCACAATTCTCAACTTCCAACGCTTTTCACCAACGCTTTAAGTTAGTGGCTCAATCCTGCAGACATGCAGGGAGTACTGCTCGAGAGATTCCCTTATTTATCATAATTCAATAGTGTCATGATCTGATGCCCTTGCCAGTCCCTTTATTATTAATACTAAAGGTGGTAAGCTAACGTGTAAGTGCCCATGTTCTGGCACCTTACAACGCTCCTTTCTCGTTTGCCTTACGTTTTATTTTCTTATACTGCATTTTGCATCTTTTCCCGCTTTCTTTGCGTGTATGGTTCCATTTTACTAAAGTTGTCCACATTCGTTTCTTTTAATGTGTGTCAGGGCGCTGATGACCTCTACGTTGAGCGCTCGTAACCCGCAACTCACACACGCACGCACACACACACACACACACACACACACACACACACACACAAACACGACAAGCAGTAGAAACTCTCACCGTGTGACGGCGGGCACTATCTCGCTGAAATGTAATCCCAGGATGGCTTGCCATGAAAGGCAATATAAAGGGGCGTAGAATATCGTCGACCTACCACTGTGCTGCTAGAGTTCCGTGTATGACACGCAAAGGACGGACGACAGTCAGGTTGGTATCCAGCCACTGTCTGGGGCGCCTCCAGAAACGTCTTCACTGGTGGCCGGGGCTCACTTCGAAGCTGGTTTCGTCACTGAAGGCAATTCTACTCCAGTCAATGAGATTCCAGACCGAAGATATGTCTGGTGGCGCCCCCAACAGCGGTAGGATACCAGCCTGACTCTCGCCCACCATACGGCCGGACAGCTAGGAGTAACGGTCTGGAGTGAAAGTTCTTGTCATAGCAGGACCCTTTTGGTGTCATCCGCGGCACCCTCACAGCACAGTTGTACGTCGACGATATTATACCCCCTCCCACTTCCCCCCTCCCCCGCCCACTCTACTGCCCTTCATGGCAAGCTTTCTTGGGCTTACGTTTCAGCAAGATAATGCTCACCAGCACAACTTAGGAGTGTGTGTTGGTTGTCTTCGTGCTTGCCAAACAATACCTCGCCAGCAAGCTCGTCAGTTCCCTCCTCCGATTGAGGAGGAGGAGAAGGAGGAAATTAGTGTTTAACATCCCGTCGACGTCGAAGTCATTAGAGACGGAGCACAAGCTCGGACTACGGAAGGATGGAGAAGGAAAGCGGGCGTGCTGTTTCGAAGGAACCATCTTGGTATTTGCCTTAAACAAATTAGGAATCCGCGTGGGATGGCCGTGTGGTATATGGCGTCTTGTCACGGTTCGCGAGGTTCCCCCCGTCGGAGGTTCGAGTCCTCCCTCGGCCATGTGTGTGTTGCCTCAGCGTAAGTTAGTTGCAGTTAGATTAAGTAATGTGGAAGCTTAGGGACCGACGACCTCAGCTTTTTGGTCCCATAGTCCTTAATAGAAATTTCCAAATTTACAAATTAGGAAAACCCCAGGAAACCTAAATCAGGATGGCCGGACACGGGTTTGAACCGTCGCTCTTCCCAGGTGAGAATTTCTGGAAGAGTATGGGCATGGTCTTCAAACCAGCTAGGTCTTTTGATGATCTGACACGCCAATAGGACACTATTTGGCACGATATCTCTAAGGGGACATCCAAAAACTAAATTACCTAATTTTTATGAAATTGTAATAATTTGTTTGGCTGTACATGTACATCACATATGCCGATATCCGTCCTACTCTGGTAATTCCCCCTTGGTGCGACGCATTCTTTTTTTTGTGAAGGGTCTAAATACACTAAAAGGGATGTGACTGCGTCTAAGTTATTCTTGTATTTACAATGCTTTGGGTAGTTCCGTTGCGTTAACAGTTCAGTTGTTCCGATGCTGTTGAAGGGTCATGTCACGTGAAGTACAGTTGTTTCAGAATGACTTACGTAAAATGAAATCCCTTAAGGGCTGTGTTTTTGTAAGGGAATCGAAGTTGTGTTTCAGTCTAATACTAACCAACGATGCCATAATGGACAATGATGATACTAATCAGCTGCAGACTTCAAATACAGTTCGAATATTTAATATCTGTAAATATTCCCACCAATTTCGAGTAACGAAGTGCAACATTAGTGTGTTTAACACTAAGAGCATAGTTACATCGATTGTGGTTAGTAATAATTGTGAAATGAACATTGCAGTTTACGTAATGTCGTTGTTTATTACAAAAGTATCAGATGATTTAGATGAGATATCCCGGCAGTGTTACTAATTTTAGAAGGGAGTATACAAAGAGAAAACAAAGCTATACACAAACAGTGCTCCACGGCAGAAAACCAAACAATATAAAATTATTATTTGACTCAGGTCTTCCTGTTGAAAAAGGTATATCGATTTTAAAGTTCTTCTAATCGAAGATAGTACACAGTACAAGAAACCATTTTGTAATTTGCCTAAATACGGAAGAAATTACGGACGAAAGAGCAAAGACAGCATACACAACTACATTCGCAGGTTTTAGTCACACAAAATTATTAACCACCAGTCGTGATGAAACGATCATCAGGTACCAAAATTTGCATACATCACCCTGTATGGCAAAGTTCTTTTATGGCGTCTAAAATAAAATGTACGGAAAAAACGTTGTCACTGAAGTAGTAGAATGCGTTACTACACTAAAACTGTCATATTCAGCACCTATTATCCTGTGATTCCACAGTAAAGAACATTATCATACAGATAGACATAAATAACTTTATCGTATTTGATAATGATCGGTTGATGTAATGAGAACATCTCGGTAGTTCTGAGCTATGACTTTCCCGCATACGAACTACGTTTGGTGAACGAATGGTATGAGGAAAAACAGCAATTAAGAAAGAACAGTTAGGAGCATACCTGGTCAGCCGCTTCCTCAGTCAGTTTCTGGCCGCTTGTCGGTCGTTTTCAGCTCTATTTTGTGTAGTCTTTCCACGTCGCGAAAGAACTAAATTGGTACCTTTCACCAGGAGCGAGGGTGGGTCTGCGGTATTTGTGATTTATTATTTCTATCTTTGATATTAAACTTGTCTAACTACGCAGGAAATGAAGTTGCTGATTGAGGGAAATAGACATTTTAGATATTTTTCATTAAGATGCAAAGTTGTGCATCATGACACATTCCAGTGTTGCCTACGTGAACACTAATTACGAGTAACTTCTGGGTAGCATTCTGTGTCGTTATCATGTACTGGATGCGTCAACGATCTCGTGAAAGAACAAAGTAATACATTTCAGATTTCCCACCAGCAGCTTTAAAGATTCCCTTATATGAAGGCGAGACGAGATCCGTCTTATCATATGCTCGAGGTAGAGAGCAAAGTCCCTGTGCGACCTTATGACGGTCGGAAAGTGACAGAGTGGGGTGACAGAGACGCTAGGGTTCAGACGAATATTTCGTGGGCGCGCGTCTGTGCGTTATGCAGACCTTTATAACAAGGAGACATTTTCGTTCAAACGTCTAAATGGTTGTCACGACTCCAAATAAATCTAACGTCTGTGAATTTCGTGTTCGATTTTCTGGATAATTATCATGATATCCATAAGTTAAAAAATATAGTGACATCCTATAAAAATTATACAACTGATCATTGTCAGTGTGGCGTCAAATAGCAACCTAATTCTTTTATCATGAGAGGTGAATGAACACGCAAAAGAGTTTACAGCCGTACGCTACTTCTGTCATAAGGGACGAACATTACAAGGTTCGAGGCGAGTGTCTACTTATAGAGCAACCTGACAGCCCTTCCATATCTTTGACAGTAATTAAGAGCAGATAGTGATTCTGCAGACTTATACTGATCTCACAAGATTGAATTTATCCGGCACTACACCATGCTTGAATGTACATCAAACGTTCAAACACAAGAGGCAGCAAGCGGTGACACATACGGAAACCTAACTTTCCAAATCACAGTAAACAAAAATGTGTGACACTGATGTGCAGCTCAATAAAAGCCTACGCACTTAGTGTTGCTCTTCGTATTACACGGTAACTATAAAAATATGTGGATAAAAATCCTACGTCAAGACCGATAAAATACCTTTACAGATTACTAGATTCAGCTTTTTGAAGAGCCATCTTCAGATCAATAAAAATTAGCCTACTGTTTATTTGAGTGTGTATCAGCTACCAGGTATTACAAACAGTCATAACTGATTGAGCTGCATCATTCTCGTTGCCATGTGCGCAAGAAAGTAGGTCGTCACGTTTATAAAATTTACAACGTTAGCTGTATACACTGAAGAGCCAAAGAAACTGGCACACCTACCTAATATCGTGTAGGGCCCTCGCGAGCACGCAGAAGTGCCGCAACACAACGTGGCATGGACATTAATTATGTCTGGAATTGCGCTGGAGGGAACTGACACCATGACCCTGAATGGCTCTCCATAAATCCTTAAGAGTACGAGGGGTGGAGATCTCTGCTGAACAGCATGTTGCAAGTTGTCCTGCTGGAACTACTCACGTCCATCAGAATGCACAATGGACATGAATGTATGCATGTGATCAGACAGTACGCTTACGTAAGAGTCACCTATCAGAGTAGTATGTAGACGTGTCAGGGGTCCCACATCACTCCAACTGCACACGCCCACACCATTACAGAGTCTCCATCAGCTTGAACAGTGACCTGCTGACATGCAGGGTCCGTGGATTCATGAGGTTGTCTCCATACCCGCACACGTCCATCCGCTGCATACAATCTGAAACGAGACTCGTCCGACGAGGCAACATGTTTCCAGACATCAACAGTCCAATTTCAGTATTGACGGGCCCAGGCGAGGCGTAAAGCTTTGTGTCGTACAGTCATCAAGGGTACACGAGCAGTTCTTCGGCTCCGAAAGCCCATATCGATGATGTTTCGTTGAATGGTTCGCACGCTAACACTTGTTGATGGTCCAGCACTGAATTCTGCGTCAATTGGCGGAACGGTTGCACGTCTGCCACGTTTAACAAGTCTCTCCAGTCGTCGTTGGTTCCGTTGTGGCAGGATCTTCTTCTGATCGCAGCGATGTCGGAGATTTGATGTTACACCGGATTCCTGGTATTCATGGTACATCTAAATCTAACATTACCGCAGCCAACGTGAAAGACGTCTCTTGGGAGGACACATCAGTTGTAGTAGGGGGAGGGGGAGGGGTTGGGGGTTTACACACAACACCCTGTCTCTCCTGGGCGACATTGTAATGACATGGTGGCTTTCGGGTGACACAACTCGTCTCCACCGCTCACACTGACGACTGCCACCTCCATAGGGGGCGAACGAGAGTCGTATAGATTCGTGAATATCAACATCAGCACGATGCGGTCCGCGCGAAGCTGTCTCTCAACTCTTTTAATGAGGCCGATATTGACGTGGCCCTGTTGCAAAAGGGTATACGTTCTTGGCTTGCTGTCCAACTCTGGGTACACGACATGCGTATATCTTGCGTCGGATGTTGGATGTGGTATCGCAGTTCTTCTCAAAGAAGGTCTAGTAGTCCACTGATGAACATTACCTACCGCATGCACTCATGAGTGCGAGTCACGTTTGCGCTTGTGTGTGTGTGTGTGTGTGTGTGTGTGTGTGTGTGTGTGTGTGTGTGTGTGTCTGTATGTCTGTCTGTATGTCGTCTGTTGTTGACGAAGGCCTTTATGCCCGAAAGCTTTAATTGTGAGAGTCTTTTCGTTGTGCGAATCTGCGACTCAGAATCTCCGCTACATGGTGAGTAGCATCTTTCTTTTACACGTTTCCCATTCTTAGTGTCGATTATTCTCTGGTAATAGGAATGTTCTTCTCCGAGAAAATATGCATCGACAGTCCCTGCGAGTGGACGAATTGACGCACCCTCCTCCTCTCGATGCCGGTTGCCTGCGACGCATGGCTGTGTTAAAAACCTGAAATGAAGAACCTCTGCCTCGTTGATGTGTTTTGTACCTCTATTATTCCTCGTTCCCCACGCTTTCCTTGGTTGCTGTGGGAGGTAACGGGATGTGTTGGTGATGCCTCAGGTTGCGACTCCTGCCTGCTCTGCCGCCACTCCTTCATTTGGGCACCGGGACTGTTCTACTGGAAAATAAATAAAAGTAAAAAATAAAAAAGAAGAAAGGGGTTTAGGTGACCACTCTCGTTAAGAGAGATATCCGGATTCGAGTCCCTGTCCGGCACAAATTTCCGTATGTCCCCAATAAATTGCGCTGCTTAAGTATTATAGTTTTTGCAATTGCAAATACATTTTTTCTGTATATTAATAAACTATTTGAGTACCCTGCGATGCCGAGGCATGTATTTATTCAACCTTCTAGTGGTCCATCTCCTCCTTCCCCCTATCTCTATCCATCTCCTTCTCCCCATCCTCCCTACCCTATGTCCGTCTGTTCCTTCACCCTCCCCCTCTCCCTTCCCATCTGGTCCTTCTACCTCTGTCCATATCCACACCTCCCCCGAGGACGATCTCCTCCTCCCTCTCTATCTTCTGCTAACCCCGTCTACGTCCGTCTCTTCCTTCACTTCCCTTCGTCCATTGCCTCTTACCCCCTCTCTCTGCCTATCTCCATCTGTACATCTCCTCCTGTCTCATTCTGTCTCCACGTTGTCATCGCCACCGCTATAGCAGGTAGCTGGTTCTTACCGCCAAAGTATTTCTTTCCAGATAGTAAATAGTGTACGTACAAAGTCTGGTTAAAATCTATCCAGGTGCTTAGCAGCTATATACCTTGGCTTTCCCCGGATACGCACACGCCACGTATATTTACCATATTTCACACATATTTGCGCACAAGCGAATTTTGCTCTG
This sequence comes from Schistocerca cancellata, assembly GCF_023864275.1. Lineage (NCBI taxonomy): Eukaryota > Metazoa > Arthropoda > Insecta > Orthoptera > Acrididae > Schistocerca > Schistocerca cancellata. The sequence continues at coordinate 438,001,512 of NC_064633.1, read as the reverse complement.
CAGTTTCGTTTTAAGGCAGATCAACGTTTGTGACGTCGTATCTCCTGAGGTATTTGTCGTGAAGTGATATACACTCCTGGAAATGGAAAAAAGAACACATTGACACCGGTGTGTCAGACCCACCATACTTGCTCCGGACACTGCGAGAGGGCTGTACAAGCAATGATCACACGCACGGCACAGCGGACACACCAGGAACCGCGGTGTTGGCCGTCGAATGGCGCTAGCTGCGCAGCATTTGTGCACCGCCGCCGTCAGTGTCAGCCAGTTTGCCGTGGCATACGGAGCTCCATCGCAGTCTTTAACACTGGTAGCATGCCGCGACAGCGTGGACGTGAACCGTATGTGCAGTTGACGGACTTTGAGCGAGGGCGTATAGTGGGCATGCGGGAGGCCGGGTGGACGTACCGCCGAATTGCTCAACACGTGGGGCGTGAGGTCTCCACAGTACATCGATGTTGTCGCCAGTGGTCGGCGGAAGGTGCACGTGCCCGTCGACCTGGGACCGGACCGCAGCGACGCACGGATGCACGCCAAGACCGTAGGATCCTACGCAGTGCCGTAGGGGACCGCACCGCCACTTCCCAGCAAATTAGGGACACTGTTGCTCCTGGGGTATCGGCGAGGACCATTCGCAACCGTCTCCATGAAGCTGGGCTACGGTCCCGCACACCGTTAGGCCGTCTTCCGCTCACGCCCCAACATCGTGCAGCCCGCCTCCAGTGGTGTCGCGACAGGCGTGAATGGAGGGACGAATGGAGACGTGTCGTCTTCAGCGATGAGAGTCGCTTCTGCCTTGGTGTCAATCATGGTCGTATGAGTGTTTGGCGTCGTGCAGGTGAGCGCCACAATCAGGACTGCATACGACCGAGGCACACAGGGCCAACACCCGGCATCATGGTGTGGGGAGCGATCTCCTACACTGGCCGTACACCACTGGTGATCGTCGAGGGGACACTGAATAGTGCACGGTACATCCAAACCGTCATCGAACCCATCGTTCTACCATTCCTAGACCGGCAAGGGAACATGCTGTTCCAACAGGACAATGCACGTCCGCATGTATCCCGTGCCACCCAACGTGCTCTAGAAGGTGTAAGTCAACTACCCTGGCCAGCAAGATCTCCGGATCTGTCCCCCATTGAGCATGTTTGGGACTGGATGAAGCGTCGTCTCACGCGGTCTGCACGTCCAGCACGAACGCTGGTCCAACTGAGGCGCCAGGTGGAAATGGCATGGCAAGCCGTTCCACAGGACAACATCCAGCATCTCTACGATCGACTCCATGGGAGAATAGCAGCCTGCATTGCTGCGAAAGGTGGATATACACTGTACTAGTGCCGACATTGTGCATGCTCTGTTGCCTGTGTCTATGTGCCTGTGGTTCTGTCAGTGTGATCATGTGATGTATCTGACCCCAGGAATGTGTCAATAAAGTTTCCCCTTCCTGGGACAATGAATTCACGGTGTTCTTATTTCAATTTCCAGGAGTGTAATTTCGCTAGTATGTTCAGTGATACACTACTGGCCATTACAATTGCTACACCAATAACAAACGCAAATCATAAACGGGTAATCATTGGACAAATATATTTACTAGAGCTGACATGTGATTGCATTTTCACACAATTTGTGTGCATAGCTCTTGAGAAATCAGTACCCAGAACAATCACTTCTGGCCGTAATAACGGCCTTAATACGCCTGGACATTGAGTCAAACGAAGTTTGGATGGCGTGTACAGGTACAGTTGCCCATGCAGCTTCAACACGATACCATAGTTCATTAAGGGAAGTGACTGTCGTAATGTCACGAGCCAGTTGGTCGGTCACCATTGACCGGACGGTTTCAATTGGTGAGAGATCTGGAGAATGTGCTGGCCAGGGCAGCAGTCGAACATTTTCTTATCCAGAAAGGCCCGTACAGGACCTGCACATGCGCTCGTGCATTATCCTGCTGAAATGCAGGGTTTAGTAGGGATCGAATGAAGGGTACAGCCACGGGTCGTAACACATCTGAAATGTAACGTCCACTGTTCAAAGTGCCGTAAATGCGAACAAGAGGTGACCGACACGTGTAACCAATGGCACCCCATACCATCACGCCAGTATTACGATGACGAATACACGCTTCCAATGTGTGTTCACAGCGATGTCGCCGAACACGGATGCGACCATCATGATGCTGTAAACGGAACCTGGATTCACCGGAAAAAATGACATTTTGCCATTCGTGCACCCAGGTTCGTCGTTGAGTACACCATCGCAGGCGCTCCTGTCTGTGATGCAGCGTCAAGGGTAACGGCAGCCATGGTCTCCGACCTGATAGTCCATGCTGCTGCAAACGTCGTCGAACTGTTCGTGCAGATGGCTGTTGCCTTGCAAACGTCCTCATCTGTTGACTCAGGGATCGAGACGTGGCTGCACGATCCGTTACAGCCATGCGGATAAGATGCCTTTCATCTCGACTGCTAGTGATACGAGGCCGTTGGGATGCAGCACGGTGTTCCGTATTACCCTCCTGAACCCACCGATTCCATATTCTGCTAACCGACAATGGATCACGACCAACGCGAGCAGCAACGTCGCGATACGGAAAATGTTCAAATGTGTGTGAAATCTGATGTGACTTAACTGCTAAGGTCATCAGTCCCTAAGCTTACACATTAATTAACCTAAATTATCCTAAGGACAAACACACACACCCATGCCCGAGGGAGGACTCGAACCTCCACCCGGACCAGCCGCACAGTCCATGACTGCAGCGTCTGAGACCGCTCGGCTAATCCCGCGCGGCGTCGCGATACGATAAACCGCAATCGCGATAGGCTACAATCCGACCTTTATCAAAGTCATAAACGTGATGGTACGCATTTCTCCTCCTTGCACGAGGCATCACAACAACGTTTCACAAGGCAACGCCGGTAAACTGCTGTTTGTGTGTGAGAAATCAGTTGGAAACTTTCTTCATGTCAGTACGTTGTAGGTGTCGCCACCGGCGCCAACCTTGTGTGAATGCTCTGAAAAGATAATCATTTGCATATCACAGCTTTTTCTTCCTGTCGGTTAAATTTCGCGTCTGTAGCACGTCATCTTCGTGGTGTAGCTGTTTTAATGGCCAGTAGTGTTTGTTTAAAACGGTATGCAAAAAGTATAGCGACTATAGTTAGTAGTAGAGAAGTAATAAATTTATACGTCATGCTTCATACGGCAGCTCTACTCCTTTAAGAGTGAAAATGTAGCAAGTAATAAACATTTTTCCTTTCATCATTCTCTGGGGGTCGCCAGCGAGATAAAGTTTCGTATAGATTAGAAGTAAAATCACTAAGTGCTCTCATTCTGAAATGTAGGCCTCGATACGAGATTAATTGCTCACTGCGGTCGCGACATTAATGTATCTCTACGATTCCTCTGGATCAATAACCGCGCACATTAATAGAAATAGAAATGCTCTGGATCAAAGAGCGTCGTATTGATCCCACTGCAGGACTTGACAGAATTCGGTGATCATGGATCGACTAAAGTCCAGCAAAGTGAGTGGGAGCAGCTGTAACGTCCCCTTAGAACAATTTTACATGTGAAACGTCCACTTAGAACAATTGTACAAGACTGTGCTTAACCTGACACACACAATGTTTTTAGCGCAACGCAATCTGACTATCAAAAATCCCTGCAAAAGAATGGCCCTGACAAACATTAAACTATACCTTTCACAAATCACTTACCTCACAAAAATCTTCGTTGCTCGAACTACTGCAATACAGCGAGTGCCACTACTGCCAGCTAAATAAAAGATACAAACTACGGAAGGCACTAACTACTGATAGTCTTAGCAAATGAAAGATTCTAATAGAGAACAAACAATGTATTTACCTCAAGATTCATAATATATACAGCAGTTCATGACATTTTTCAAAACTCCGCCATCTCTCTCCCCACATCCACCACTGCTGGCGGCTCACCTCCAACTGCCCAGCGCTACGCGCTGTTCGCATCCAGCTATAGCAGTTCATGACAACAATGGCAGACAACAATGCAAACTAGCCACATACTGCACACAGCAGAGCCAGTGATTTTCATACAGAGTGCTACGTAACGTTGCCAATAAAAAAACATAAACAGCAAACTTACATAAAGAAAACATAAACAGCCTACTTACATAGCCCCCATGCTCCCCACAAAAAATTTTACAAATGTTTTTGGCCAGTGGCCAATACAGATTTGAAAAATTTTTTCATAATTACAGTAAGAAAGATATCAAATGCACACACTTATTAATACAATGTTGGTCAACAGCTAAAATTTTCTCACAGTCAATAAAGACAGTCCTGGTCATTCACCACAGTAAAACTGCCATTTCTTTTATCAAAGTCTGAGCAATAAAAGGCAATGCACACGGAAGTAGTGGATGTCCATGCAGTCTTGAAGAAGTAGTGTTGTCCTTCCAACAGAAAGACAGTGCTGACTCTTGACATGCTGACAGGTAATGCGCCACAATGGAGCAAACCCACAGCAGAGTCAGTCGACGTGTTGAAGAGTATTGGTAGGTAGGTCATCACAGAGCAGACCCACTGCAGTCCTGGTAGAGAGTATTGGTGGGCCACCAGAGGTGCAGACCCACTGTAGTCCTTGTAGAGACGGCCAGCAGCCATCTGTTGCGACTGTGCGGGTGCACAATCACCAGTGAAGAGTCTTGCAGTTAATATAACAAGTCCATAACCACCACTTGTGCACTCACAAAGTTTTTGGAATTGTCCTTAGAACCAGCAATGCTGTTATCCAGTCCCTTGCTGAATTAGTAACACACGTGCAAACACTAACAGTCCCTACTTCTCACATATTGTCCATATACTATGACCAACAGAAAAGTGTGCAGTGAAATGAATGCTTACAAGTTAATAATAAGATGAACTGGTGTCAATTACAATTTTATGACGTAAGAATACAATTACAAAGGTACAAAATACATCATTAAAAACATAACAATACAGATAACATTTGTAGTACAGGCTTTACAAAACGTCCCCTTAGAACAATTTTACATGTGAAACGTCCACTTAGAACAATTGTACAAGACTGTGCTTAACCTGACACACACAATGTTTTTAGCGCAACGCAATCTGACTATCAAAAATCCCTGCAAAAGAATGGCCCTGACAAACATTAAACTATACCTTTCACAAATCACTTACCTCACAAAAATCTTCGTTGCTCGAACTACTGCAATACAGCGAGTGCCACTACTGCCAGCTAAATAAAAGATACAAACTACGGAAGGCACTAACTACTGATAGTCTTAGCAAATGAAAGATTCTAATAGAGAACAAACAATGTATTTACCTCAAGATTCATAATATATACAGCAGTTCATGACATTTTTCAAAACTCCGCCATCTCTCTCCCCACATCCACCACTGCTGGCGGCTCACCTCCAACTGCCCAGCGCTACGCGCTGTTCGCATCCAGCTATAGCAGTTCATGACAACAATGGCAGACAACAATGCAAACTAGCCACATACTGCACACAGCAGAGCCAGTGATTTTCATACAGAGTGCTACGTAACGTTGCCAATAAAAAAACATAAACAGCAAACTTACATAAAGAAAACATAAACAGCCTACTTACACAGCAACAACACCATCTTTTATTTGGTCTGGTCATGTAAACAGAGGAAGCCCGATAAAAAAAACTGCATGTATTCTTAATACTTTTCAGTGCATATTCTACAGTCATAGAAGTGAACAGAAGCATGATGGGCCTGGGACAAAGCAAAGGAGTAACAGCACCTGGATTTTGCTACGCACAGCGAATTCACCTGCATACTGTAACGTATTCTGCTGCAGCGACAGCGGTCTCTATGGCGCACAGGGCCCGTCGTCAGTGAACAATGGCCCATTCTTCATACAGGCGGCCGCACGACACGTGTCGTCTCTCAAGGCGTCATCTCTTGGGACGTGAAACGTTCGCGGACGAGGAGTTGGTGACGTCACAGCGTGGAATTCTACGTTGCACTATATTGCGAAGCTTGAAAAGAAGAATCTGACACCTCAGTGTTTTGCCTCATGCAGAGGAACGTGGCCAGTGAGATGTTGCATCCATTTTACGTCACATACAGAACGTAGAGGACATCATATTATATTAAGTCATACTGTGATAAACTTCGTATTTTGTGGGTTTTACATTATAGCGTACTTGGTATGAATATAAAATGTGTCAGTCACCAGTGCAGTCATAAAACGCGTCGTCTTAGACACAGCTTGTTATGACAAAATGACAAGAAGCTACATATCGATCGTTAAAGGCTTTTCGTATTTGATGCTTTTTGTGTTACAACTTACCAGCTATGAAAGTGTACGAATGGCTCTGAGCACTATGGGACTTAACTTCTGAGGTCATCAGTCCCTAGAACTTAGAACTACTTAAACCTAACTAGCCTAAGGACATCACACACATCCATGCCCGAGGCAGGATTCGAACCTCCGACCGTAGCAGTCGCGTGGTTCCAGACTGTAGCGCCTAGAGCCGCTCGGCCACGCGGGCCGTATGAAAGTGTAGGGTATCAGTATTACAGCATGATGATGTTTTATTAAACGATCGTCGTGTTTGGTACTATTTTCGATAGTCAAATATCAACTAACAACTTCTGTAGTTTGTGCCTTTATACATTCTGTACCATACAAGTGTTGCTCTCATGCTGAAGCTGTAGCTTAGATGTTGACGTCCTAGACTATGAATACGAAAGGTAGTGTGTTCACATGTAGCTATTTACAATGTTTCTTCACTGTTTACTTTCTAAAAGATTCGATGTTTATCTGCAATAGTCGATTTTATTACTATTAATAATATTTTTCTCCATAGGCCAAGGACTAGAATGTTTCCCTAGTGACCAGAAATCTTAACGCGACTGCTAGTGTATGTCAGAAACCAAACACAAGTTACTCCCTGGTAGTTTTTGTTGTTATGAAATTTTGTGTAGTTGATATACAGACTGGCTCAACTGTCCCATCTATGGGTTTTATGCAACCCACAACTCCTTCGAACACAATGCATGATATTTTCATATTCCCTCTCTCGCTACATTCAAACAATTAGTCGTACAGAAACAATTAACAGGACCTTTTTGAGGGAAACTTAACACAGCTTAATTTTATGCTGGGATACGTTCTTGATTGATGTAGCGGGTTCCGCGTTGTTCAACAAAAAAGTGCTTGAATGTCACTTTTGTATGTTTATCTTGAATGGTTCGGAAACTACAACCTATAGTGAAAACGTTGTTGTTGTTGTTGTGGTCTTCAGTCCAGAGACTGGTTTGATGCAGCTCTCCACGCTACTCTACCCTGTACAAGCTTCTTCAACTCCCAGTACCTACAGCAACCTACATCCTTCTGAATCTGCTTTGTGTATTCATTTCTTGGTCTTCCTCTAAGATTGTTACGCTCCACGCTGCCCTCCAATACTAAATTGGTGATCCCCCGATGACTCAGAACATGTCCTACCAACCGTTCCCTTCTCCTAGACAAGTTTTGCCACAAATTCCTCAGTCCTGTTTAGTACCTCCTCATTAGTTGCGTGATCTACCGATCTAATCTTCAGCATTCTTCTGTAGCACCACATTTCGAAACCTTCTATTCTCTTCTTGTCCAAACTATTTATCGTCCATGTTTCACTTCCATACATGGCTACACTCCATACAAATACTTTCAGAAACGACTTCCTGACACTTTAATCTATACTCGATGTTAACAAATTTCTCTTCTTCAGAAACGCTTTCCTTGCCATTGCCAGTCTACATTTTATTTCCTCTCTACTTCGACCATCATCAGTTATTTTGCTCCCCAAATAGCAAAACTCCTTTACTACTTTAAGTGTCTCATTTCCTAATCTAATTCCCGTAGCATCACCAAACTTAATTCGACTATATTCCATTATCCTCGTTTTGCTTTTGTTGATGTTCATCTTATACCCTTCTTTCAAGACATTGTCCATTCCGTTCAACTGCTCTTCCAAGTCCTTTGCTGTCTATGACAGAATTACAATGTCATCGGCGACCCTCAAATTTTTTATTTCTTCTCCATGGATTTTAATACCTACTCCGAACTTTTCTTTTGTTTCCTTTACTGCTTGCTCAATATACAGATTGAATAGCATCGGGGAGAGGCTACAACCCTGTCTCACCCCCTTCCCAACCACTGCTTCCCTTTCATGTCCCCCGACTCTTATAACTGCCATCTGGTTTCTGTACAAATTGTAAATAGCCTTTCGCTCCCGGTATTTTACCCCTGCCACCTTCAGAATTTGAAAGAGAGTATTTCAGTCAACATTGTCAAAAGCTTTCTCTAAGTCTACAAATGCAAGAAACGTAGGTTTGCCTTTCCTTAGTCTTTCGTCTAAGATAAGTCGTAAGGTCAGTATTGCCTCACGTATACCAGCATTTCTTCGGAATCCAAACTGATCTTTCCCGAGGTCGGCTTCTACCAGTTTTTCCATTCGGCTGTAAAGAATTCGCGTTAGTATTTTGCAGCTGTGACTTATTAAACTGATAGTTCGGTAATTTTCACATCTGTCAACACCTGCTTTCTTTGGGATTGGAATTATTATAATCTTCTCTAAGTCTGAGGGAACTTCGCCTGTCTCATACATCTTGTTCACCAGATGGTAGAGTTTTGTCAGGAATGGCTATCCCAAGGCTGTGAGTCGTTCTAATGGAATGTTGTCTAATCCCGGGGCCTTGTTTCGACTTAGGTCTTTCAGTGCACAGTACTGAACATAATGTGCTTTTTCATAATTTAGGGAGAGTCCATTTTCTAAGAACCATAGAACACATAGAAAATGTTGTGGGGGAAGGCTAACCAAAGACTGCGTTTTATTGGCAGGACAGATAGAAAATGTAACATACCTACTAAGGTGACTGCCTACACAACGCTTGTCCGTCCTCTTTTAGAATACTGCTGCGAGGTGTGGGGTCCTTACCAGATAGGATTGATGGAGTACGTCGAAAAAGTTCATAGAAAGGCAGCACGTTTTGTATTATTGAGAAATATGGAAGAGAGTGTCATAGAGATGATACAGGATCTGGGCTGGGAACCGTTAAAAGAAAGGCGTTTCTCGTTGCGACAGAATCTTCTCACAAAATTCCGATCACCAACTTCATCCTCCGAAAGGGAAAATATTTTGTTGACACCGACCTACATAGGGAGGAACGATCACCACGATAAAATAAGGGTAATCAGAGCTCGTACGGAAAGATATAGGTGTTCATTCTTTCCGAGCGCTATACGAGATTGGAATAATAGAGAATTGTGAAGGTAGTTGGATGAACCCTCTGCCAGGCATTTAAATGTGATTTGCAGACTATCCATGTAGATGTAATTCCTTGGAAAACATCATTTACTATCTCTTCTATTCCTTTCTTTCCAATGGGAATTATTATAACACTAGCATCGTTTGAAAAAAGTGTCAGTTCTTCTTGGTGAAAGTTAAGTGGAAGGTAGTTCACACATTTGGGTTAAAAACAGTCTTGGTTGTGATTTATTCTTCTGTTAAGAAAGAGTTTCGCTGTCATAGGGCATCTTCAGATTACCTGCAGGGATAACAGAAGCAAGCAAAAGCTAGGAACGGTCCTAGTGTGCACGATTCTAAACATGAACAAGAAATTGTTACTAATATTCAAATTCACTTCTATTCACTTCTTGTCTAAACTATTTATCGTCCATGTTTCACATCCATACATGGCTACACTCCATACAAATACTTTCAGAAACGACTTCCTGACACTTAAATCTATACTCGATGTTAACAAATTTCTCTTCTTCAGAAACGCTTTCCTAGCCATTGCCAGTCTACATTTTATTTCCTCTCTACTTCGACTATCATCAGTTATTTTGCTCCCCAAATAGCAAAATTCCTTTATTACTTTAAGTGTCTCATTTTCTGATCTAATTCCTTCAGCATCACACGACTTATTTCGACTACATTCCATTATCCTCGTTTTGGTTTTGTTGGTGTTCATCTTATACCCTCCTTTCAAGACACTGTTCATTCCGTTCAACTGCTCTTCCAAGTCCTTTTCTGTCTCTGACAGAATTACAATGTCACCGGCAAACCTCAAAGTTTTGATTTCTTCTCCATGGATCTTAATTCCTACTCCGAATTTTACTTTTGTTTCCTTTACTGCTTGCTCAATATACAGATTGAATAACATCGGGGAGAAGCTACAACCTTGTCTCACTCCCTTCCCAACCACTGCTTCCCTTTCATGTCCCTCGACTCTTATAACTGCCATCTTGTTTCTGTACAAATTGTAAATAGCCTTTCGCTCCCCGTATTTTACCCCTTCCACCTGCAGAATTTGAAAGAGAGTATTCCAGTCAACATTGTCAAAAACTTTCTTTAAGTCTACAAATGCTAGAAACGTAGGTTTGTCTTTTCTTAATCTAGATTCTAAGATAAGTCGTAGGGTCAGTATTGCCTCACGTGTTCGAATATTTCTACGGAATCCAAACTGATCTTCCCCGAGATCAGCTGCTACCAGTTTTTCCATTCGTCTGTAAAGAATTCGCGTTAGTATTTTGCAGGCGTGACTTATTAAACTGACAGTCGGTAATTTTCTTTGGGATTGGAATTATTATATTCTTCTTGAAGTCAGGGTATTTCGCCTGTTTCATACATCTTGCTCACCAGTTGCTAGAGTATTGCCAGGACTGGCTCTCCCAAGGCTGTCAGTAGTTGAAATGGAATGTTGTCTACTCCCGGGCCCTTGTTTCGACTTAGGTCTTTCGGTGCTCTGTGAAACTCTTCACGCAGTATCATATCTCCCAAAAACATATCCAAATACAAAATTTAACCACATTAAATTTACCTCGAAAAGGTCCAGTTCACTTTTCAGTAGGACTAATAGTTTGTATGTAGTGGGCGAGAGAACATGAGAATCTTGTGTATGCTATTTGAAGATGTTGTGGATTGGATAAAACCCTTAGGTATGGTCAGAAGAATCATCCTGTATGCGTGAAAGGTGGCAAGCCACTCTCTCACTTTGTTCCTTAGATTAACAGCATATTCAGATTTAAGGTCATGATCTCTGTGTTCCCCAATACTATATTTGGTACGTGTGGGCTGTAGTGGAGGCCACAGAGACAGGGAGGAAGATGGATTGTAGGCAATAAATATTCTTTGCAAGGACCTAGCTGTGGAAGTGATTCTGGGAAGCAGTGCTCTGTGAATTGTATCTGTAGAGGGCCTCGGGCCATGGCACTCCACTCTTCCCACTTACCATCATAGCAGGAGGGCAGTGGCTCGCAAAACATTTTACCTTGGCCAGAAGACAGACAGTCACGAAGGCGACCAGATTACGGAAAGTGGATGGAGGAAGCCATTTAAAAGAGACTGCCGTAATCTGAGTTTTTGTGCAAACGGCAGGATGCTCATAAAACTTAAAGCATTCTCATGTTAGAAGCTGGGACGATACGATCAGAGTGGGTGGTGCATGTGTTTAGTGGAGACAGACTGTAACTCCCCTAAAGTCAAGATGTCACCAGATTTTTTTAGCGAGCAGAAAAGAAACATATCTTCCACAGGCTCGACCGACTGAGAAGCTTCAAAGCCTTCCATCAGAAATTTGAAATGACCGGCCAAGAAAGATTAGATCTCTTCATAAATCAGGGACTGTGGTCCCATCTAGGTAGATGCTTTGTGCCGAAACATGGCCATACTTACCTTGAGAACGGTGTCTCCCTGGTCTACAATCTTCTTTCTTCAGATAAGAGATATCTTGAGTCACTCATTGGCTCCCCTCAGCATATACAAAGCAGAGGCATGCTCCTCCAGTGTGAGATGCCTGGTGCTGTTTCTGGATTGGCTACCAGGCCAGCAGAACGGTCAAGTGGGGAGATTCAATGAATGGAGGATAATTAGGTTGGTTTCTACAACGTGGAGGCGAATTTTTTCTGCTAATTCAGCTCCAGTATGAGGCTTGGTGGAAATTGATTATGATTCATTGCCTTCTTAGTCTTCTGGTCGTCCCCTGATGGAGAACTTGAGGCCTTTCCATAGTGGGTGAGACTTGCGGCATGCATCTTGTGGTGGATTAAGAGCCAGCGGCAGTTTCCAAGTGTACTGACAGTGGAACTGCGTATCATCTCGGACATATCGTGTGTCACAAGGGTGAATTTATTCATCCTGAGTCGGTCGTCTGACGTTAGACAATTCCAGAATGCTCCGTCGTGCCTATGAGTCAAACTGGCTGGCCAGACCAACGAACAGATGCACCTGACACTATAATCTGCCTGAATTTTAGGGCTCTGATGCGGAAGTCTCCCGCGTTCGAATAATCAGAACGCCAGTCCGGGTTGTTTGCAAGTTTTCGTGGACGCATCAGAACATTACAGCTTCCGCCACGCTCCGCCCTTCGCCCACAGCGTGGCGTTTTCTGCTGCCGCCTGAATGAAGGTGAAAGGGTAAAATGTTGCTGGTCTAGGGTTGTTGAATGATATTTACAACTCCCTGTTCTCCGCGAACCATAGTTTGTGGTGTACTTGCTCGTAGGTTACTCCATTTGAATAGAATTTGGACTCACGGTGGACGCTTGTAAACGAAGTCTGATTGCATAGTAAGAGGGATTAATCGAGGGGAGAACTTGTATAGTTTCCATCCCAATGAATGCTTTGACAAGCAAGCACTGATTTATTTTTGTCATTTTTTTGTATGAGTTATCAGCTGTGTTGTAGTTATAAAAGGATGAATAAAAACTTGCCATTATTTTTGTAAACTTAAATACGGCACTGTTCTTATTCATACTCCTACAGCCATTCACTGTTTTCATTTTGTTGTGGTAGTACATGGCTACACCAGCAATTCAGAATGCATCAGTACTAAATTAGTTAATTTGATGATGAATTTGAGTTCTGAAAGTGACTGCAGACTAAGGCAAAAAAAGTGTAATGAGTAAAGTCACTAATATCGTATATAAGAGTTAACGACGTAGCTCACGATTTGAAGAGTGTAGAGAAGACAATTCTTCTCTAATGTAAAGATTAATAACATTTAGCATTACTTGGGCATATATTTATGATAAAGCAAGCGACCTCTTGCAGCTGGCGACCCTTGGCCAGGATCTCAAATCATTAGACTTTTGTGAGGTAGTTAGTGCGTTATCTTGCGGAACAGGAGCGTGTTTGCCTTTTTTTCCAAAGTGAGGCTATGGTCCACTGAGAACATTTAGACTCGGTTTTGTATCTCAGAAATTTGTAGTATGAAGTATTCATTTTATTTCAGTGTACGTACTGTCTGTGCCATGTAATTTGTTTTCCATTGTATCTTCTCTGTGACTTCTGCGTAGCTTCTTGTCCCATGTTGTGTCCTTGGTAACAGCATTGTGCAACCTTTTGTGGACCAAATTTATTTATGGGGACGTGTACGACATTTTAGAGTAGGATTTGTTTCAAGGGCTTTGGCATAAATGTGTGCATATTTAGAAAAAGTCAGAGTAGAGTTGTTGGGCGTGATGCATTTGAGTCGGAAGCTTACGGAAGTAGCTATTGATCTGAATGCTTACGAGAAAAATGTTCGTGTATGTAGTGAAAAGGGCTGCGCACTATTGTCGACCAAAATGGAACACGAGCCAGTCATTGATGCAGAACGATATAGGATGGTGGAAAAAGCTCATTTAAATCACTCTGCAAACGGGGCACAAATGTCAAATGCAGAGTATTCCGATGATGAGGGCTCAGTTCACTCAGGAAATGAAAGTGAAAACGATGCCTCGGCGGCAAGTCACGTTGATTCTGTAAATACGGAGAGAGGAACGGTCAGGGAAAGTAACAGTCCGATTTCGCAGGTGACGCGCCACAGAGCAGTTGAGTCGCAAGCGTCTAGTCCTCGGGACGTTACTGCAAGTGCACAATCAGAAAATTAGAACCGATCATTCAATTTACACAACAGGCACAGACGAAATGACAGGAAAGGGAAGGAAAGAAACGACAGGAAGAGAACCAGAGACAGGAGATCCTCATTAATGAGATTAGAGAAATTCAGAAACTGTTCCATGTATATGCCTTACTTTTATGAATTGCCTAATGTGTGTATCTTGTTGGTACACCTCTTTTTCAATGAAATTGCGAAATGGGTCTCTATCTTGAAACCGGTGTGATGAAGTACATTACTCAGAGTGTTAGTATCAACATATCACCGAGAATATGGATATTATGCACCCACAAACTGACATCAGAACCTATACTTTAACTACATTCAGTTTAAAACCGAAAATGTGATGGAGAGTTAGTTGAGTTAAAGAATTACTTCTACTACTATGTATCGCAGATCGTTGTGTAACGTATGAGTGTTCCTTTGCTAGCATTGGCGTGTTCAGGGTCCTCTGCTCGTTTTTCTCCGCCATTCTTCGATGATCGCTGACACAGTTAACGCAACATTTATTTTAATAACCAGATAAAGCACCAGTTTACAAAAAAAATTATTAAAATGGCTTTAATTTTAGATCAGTCATCAGGTTAGCCAAAAGAAGAACAACAAGAGCCGCGCGGAGTGGCCGCACGGTTTGAGGCGTAATGTCACGGACTGCACGGCCCCTTCCGCTGGTGGTTCGAGTCGTCCCTCGGGCATGGGTGTGTGTGGTTGGTTGGTTGGTTGCTTTGTCAGGGTTGAAGGGAACAGACTACAAAGGCCATCGGTCCGTTGGGTGTATGTTGTTCATGGAATACGCTAGTTTAAGTTAGTTTATGTAGTGGGTAAGTCTAGGGACCGATGACCTAAGCAGTTTGGTCCCTTAGGAATTCACACACATTTGAACAACCGCAAGAATTTATTACCTAGGTAATGCTTCCTCCATAGCGGCCAAATGAAAGAGACACTAGCAAACAATTAAAATGTTTATGTTATGGAGTATTTGTCTGCTGCAGTGAATATAAAAATATTTTTGATTAAATCAGTTTAGTAAATGTATAATTACCTTACTAATGTTTTCTGATTTGCACCCCGAGTGCACTGGGTGCTGGCGCAAGCTGTTGCCAGCACACCGGTCGGCAAAGACGAAGCTAAGATCGATAGTAGGCGCAGGATCACGACAGAGGCCAGAGACACACCGACAAGCAACGCTCTCTCGACTGTTTGCATTTAGTCCGCCGCCGCTCACTGAATGGTTGCAATGAGTCTCATTCTAGTTTGGCTTCTGTCATTCACTCGCAGAGACAGGGTACGACAGTGTATAGCGACCAGATTGGTGACTATAGTGAGACTAAAGTTTGTAACAGCAAGATTACTGATGTTGTATACAAGAGGACTATTACTAATGAGCTTGTACAACAAAACATGGATTCTGTTCAAGATAAGTAACTGATTCCTCTTCTTGTAAAGAAAGAACAGTATTCGTCTGGGTGTGCCTTTGTGTTGTAGAAAGAGAATGCCGGCCACCCATAATAACTTCCTCTCCCTTGCTTCCTTGCGGTACAAGACGCTACTGTGGCGATGAGGGTAATACAGTGACGATCGAAGTTAATCAACTTGGCCGAAGATTCTGCTTCTTTGTCTTGTGTTTTAGCCTGCATAGGTGATCGTGTTCAAGTGTTTCTATTTGCTCACTTGTTGTTGTGTTGTTGCATGTATTCCAGGAGGGGAACCACAGAACTAATCAAAATTTCCTTTTTCTGCTGCTTTTCTTGCTTTTTGCTATAACGTATTTGTGTAAACCATGAATTCTCCGCTGTCTTCAACCCCTTTCCCAGCGCATCACCTGCAGACGGGCAATGTGGTGGATCTAACACAAGCTTTTCAGTTTCAGAACCAACATATTGCTACCCTACTAATGATGGTACAACTACTGGCTACACGCATTGCGTCGGCCACACAACCACAACCAACCAACCAACCAGCCAACAAGTGCCGTCGACCAGTTCACCAACGTTCCTGCAATTTAAGGAAACAGAGGAAGGACTGAATACTTGACTCACATTCAAGCACATTGTCAGGTTCATCGTGTTCAAGGTACTGTAAAGTTACAATACTTCCTTTCGACTGTGGTGACCCAAAAACTATTAATACTCGTACAAAAACTATTTCCAAACGCGTCTCCCGATGAACTCAGCTATGACCAAATAATCACTGCATTAACTCAATACTATGACCAGAAAATTCAAGTAGCTGCTACTAGAGGGCAGTTGTTACCTTTCAGTTTTTTCCCTTTACTATTATTTTAATACCTTGCATAACGAAGGCTGGCAGCGGCCTATCTACACCACTCTTCGGCCACAGAAAAACAAAACATGGAGACAGAAAAACAGACATACATGAATGGTAAAAAACAGAAGACATACATAAGAAATGACACGAAGGCGTTTGCGGAAATCACTGGTTATACAAGTAAGTTCAGGAGTGCACACAAACATAGACAAACAGTTTCACACACAAACAAAGGAGCACACTGAAGAAGAAAACTGACGCACTTCAAAGAACAGAACTATAGCGCATTGGTGATGATCTTCGGCGCATTGGACACACTGAGGAGATTGGGAGGGGGGGGGGGGACTGTCAGTTGGTGCAGGAAACGGTCAGGAGGGAAGGAGGGGGCGAGAAGCCAATGGGAGGAAGGAAGGGTGAGGGGAAGGGAGAGGGCACGGTGGGGTGTGGAAGTCTGGGGAGGAGGGGAAGTGGGGGAACTGGGAGTGAGGAGGGGGAGGGAGAAAGGAAGGTGAGGAAGGAGAGAGGGAGCCCTTGAGGAAAAGGGAGAAAGGTAGGAATGGAAGGGGAAGATTAGAGGTGATAGGAGGTGTATATGGATGGAATGAGGACATCTTCAGGAAGGGGGAGTTGGCAGAAGCCACCTTGGGCAAGGGTGTGGAGAGTGTGAAGATGGAGAGCAGGTGGGATGCAAGAGTATAGGCACGGCAGTGGGATGGGGTGAGGGAGGATGGGAGAGACTAGCAGGTAGGGAGGATCGAGCTTGCGGGAGGTGCAGAGGATCCGTATCCGTTCGAGGAAAAGGAAGAGGTGCGGGAAAGGAATCAAGTCGTAAAGGATCCGCACATGGGAAGGGAGACAGATGTGATAGGCAAGGCGGAGTGCATGGCGTTCAAAGATTTGAAGGGACTTATAGGAGGTGGGAGGGACAGATATCCAGGTGGGGTGGGCATAACAAAGGATAGGCGGGTGAGGGAGTTATACGTGTGGAGGATTGTGGAGGTGTCCAGACCCCATGTTCAGCTGGAGAAGAGTTTGAGGAGATGGAGCCGGGTTTGTGCCTTGGCTTGGACTGCCCAGAGATGGGAGGTCCAGGAAAGGCGGCAGTAGAGGGTGACGCCAAGTTACTTGAGGGTGGGGGTTCACTTGCAGAGAAAGCCCGAACAGACGTACTGCCAGAGGTACACAGAATTAACGGGCGTGACTAGGAAACGTAAATTTGAGTGTAGTTTTGGCAACTTTTACAGTGATTTAATGATCTGCGATGCAATAACATTCAGTGTCCCAGACAGTAGGATATGCCAACAGATCTTAAAGTACGCTGATCCGTCACTTTCCCAAGTATGGCAAATCAAAGAGCAATATGATTCGGGTGCCATAGCGGCCGATACTTTTGACCAGGCCCCGATTCGTAGGTTCGAGTCGCCCCTTGCTCGCTGCCGCCCCTAGCAGCCACAACAACGAGCGCGTACACAGCTACGTGGACAGCAAGTAGAGATGTACGAATCCTGTTCGGAAAGAAGGTCCGATCGGTCGTAAAATGGAAATCACTGTGAAAATCAAAAATAATTTATTTGCAACAGTTAGCTATAGCTTCCAGCTACTTTTCTACACAGTCGCCACTCCGATTTACACATTTGTGGTAGCTTTGTACCAACTTTCCAATACCCTCGTCATAGAAGGCACCCGCCTGTGCCTCCTGCCAATTCTTTACTCTAGTCTACAGCTAGTTGTCTGTGCCAGAAAATTGTCCTCATAGCAAGCGGTTCACGTGAGCAGAGATGAAACTCAGGGAGAGTCAATTATGGGCTCTGTTGTAAGTGATCAAACACTTCCATCGAAAACACTAAAGGAGAATCTTCATTGTCCCTGTAGAGTGCGGCCGAGAATTGTCACGCAGAAGGAAAAGCGTGATAGCTATGTTATGTCGGCCGCATGGTATAAGGCGAAATCTCACACCAGGCCCTCATACTTGGCAGGAGACACTATTGTTCTAAGATCTTTACGGACTCACTGTGTGCTCATAACTGAAATGAGCCACTTGACACGATCGATGGGCGTACTAGAGGAACTGCCCAACACATCTGTGCAACGATCCATAAAATTATCAGTGCTTCCCATTTTGCACCCCACCTGACCTTACTTTCCGAATAGCCCTCGCAAAAAAGGCCAGAGGTACACAGAATTAACGGGCGTGACTAGGAAACGTAAATTTGAGTGTAGTGAAGTCTTGCCCTAGATGTTTTGCCTGCCATAAAAGACAGGATTGTCCATCATGTAATGTAACATGCTATAGGTGTGGAAAAGAAGGCCATATCCAAGCAGTTTGTTTGCAACGGCACAAAGACGCCAACTTGTCCCGCTCCCAGAAAAAATAGCTTCGTGCACAAGCAGTGCACGCAGTGTTTTCAAAACCTACAACAGGTTACGACAAAAGCAAGATTAAGGCTATGCTTTCTTCTCGCCCAGTGCTGTGCAACGACGTTTTAACAAACTGTTTGTCTAACTAGGAACTGCTAACTTTCAGTTAGACACAGGTGCCTCAGTAACTTTCCTTAATCGTGCCACGTACGAACAGTTAGTCTCGCCACACCTTTCTAAATTTAGCAAGCACCCCACTGTTCACAACGGACAGGAAATTCCCTTGCTTGGGCAGTGTAGTTTACCTGCCACTTACAAATCTCACACTAGGACAGTGAATTTTACTGTGTTGAAAACAAGAGACACTGAGAGCATATTCGGTTTAGATGACTTTGATTTATTTGGACTTAGCATCCAAGACAATGTACTTTCAGTACCTGCTTTTAATGCAAAAGCTTGCTTAAAGAATTGCCTGAACTATTTTCTGAACACATGGGAAAAGTTAATAACTTTGTAGCGCATGTTACATTGAAAGTCAGCGCACAGCCTAAGTTTGTCTAGGCCTGCTCCGTTCCAATTGCCTTAAGTGACAAAGTAGCCAGTGAATTGAAAGAATTGCAAGATAATAGTGTGATCGCTCCCATTCAAGCGAGTGAATGGTCAAGGCCACTCGCTCTGTTACCTAAGGCTTCCGGTCGCATTCGCCACCGACAGTAGTTGACAGTTACCGGTGACCTCTCCCGGAGGAACTGATGGACGGGCTTGGTGCAGGACGTCACTTTTCTAAGAAAGATCTGCGTGATGCCTACTTGCAAATTCCATGGGATGAGGAATCAGCCCGCATCTCGTGGTCGTGCGGTAGCGTTCTCGCTTCCCACGCCCGGGTTCCCGGGTTCGATTCCCGACGGGGTCAGGGATTTTCTCTGCCTCGTGATGGCTGGGTGTTGTGTGCTGTCCTTAGGTTAGTTAGGTTTAAGTAGTTCTAAGTTCTAGGGGACTGATGACCATAGATGTTAAGTCACATAGTGCTCAGAGACATTTGAACCATTTTTTTTTTCTTTTGATGAAGAATCGCAGAAAGCGTTTGTTGTAAATGCACACTTAGGACTGTTGAAGTATTTGTGTTTTCCCTTCGGCAGTGCTTACGCACCCACCATTTTTCAGCGTTACTGGGAACAGCTGACTGTAAAAGTGCCATTTTGTTCAAACTATCGTGACGGTATTGTCGTCTCAGGTCGTACACCAGAGGAACACATTGCAAAAGCGCGTACTCTCTTTCGAGTGTTTTCAGAAAAAGGATTCAAGTGTGTCCAGACTGTCAGGACGCATTTCAGAAACTCAAAAATGCGTTGTTAAGTGACACATGTTTAGTGGATTCTGTAACGTCTAGAGAAACAAAAACAATATATTATGTAGTAATTAGAGAATTAGATGTATCATATTGTGTCATTGCATAAAATTATGTATTTTTTTTTTTATTATTTATTTTTGAAAACGTCTGCGTCGGCGAGTAATAAAACCGACACAGAAGATAAATGTTAAACAGAGATAAAAGAAATGAACTAGTATATAATACGTGATGTAGATTAATGTCTTTGTCTTCTTAGTTTGGAAGTTGCGCGAGTAAGATCTCCTGTTGTTGTCGTAGAGAACGCGAATGTAGCACTCTTTTGTCGAAACTAAGCATTTGACGCCATTATGTCTGAATTCACAAAGGTCTGTAATCACTGAGATATTTAAAGGTTTTAATAGAGTTGTTTAAATGAAAACTTGTATCATTTATTGTTAAGCTTGCTTGCATATTATCCCATCCTGTTGAAACATTTTTCAGTTATATAAATATTATCTGTGGTGCTGAGCTGCGTGGAGAACGAAAAGCCGCTGCCGCGGCGTATTTAAACGACTTACGATATAGTTGAGCATACCGCAAGGAAGCGGTAAAATAATAGTAAAATAATATTATTTCTTTTAGCTCCCAGACTGGCAGTGAAGATCAGCGGATTTTATGATGTGTTGCAGATTGACGCGGGCTGCTGATAGGATATAATTTACAGTGCAAATAATTTAATGTACCTTCAGAATCTGATAGGAATCTTGCTGTGCTCCGTTCTGATCTGGCAAACTTTATAGTGACAACGTATTTTTTAATGAGTGTCTCATGTTCTTGGGCTAGTCGTGGTGTGAAATAGCATTTTAACGAGAAATAAAATCCACTGCGAACTTGTGTTTTTGAACGATCATACGAACTGTAACATCAGTGTTCATAACAAAGTAATTTCAACTTTTACTCATTATGAAGTAGGGAAGATATATTGATTTCTAGCATAAGTTGCAGTTACGAAAAATCGTTCCTTAAATTGTAGGCCAGATCCAGAACAATCAAACTTCCATATATACATTTTATTCCGCTAAAAGGTAATGATGATAATGAAAAGCAAAGCACAGCATTGATAAAAGTATTTCGCGTAACTCTTTCCGTAAATGTGTTGTTACAAAGAGAATAAATAAACCAAAGAGTAACAATTTAACAATTCGCGAGAGAGAACTATTTACGCGAAACTGGCGCCCAAAAACGCGGGGCCCGAATTTGCAGTGGCCACAAATATAAAATTTTATGTATTTTTCTTTCAGTGTTGATTGTTATGTATGTATAGATATATATGTATTTAGTGATGAATGTATGTATGTATATCATGATCAATGCTATGTATTAATGAATGTGTAAACACTCTTTCATGACAAAACGTACTACTGCAAACGAGTCTGAGAAGACGATCCTGATAGTACTGAGAAGCTGTAACGACTACGTAATCCGGGGGCAGCCGAACCCCGAGATAAGATAAACTAAAGGTAAGACTACAGTGTAGTTGTCCTGTTTGTAGAAGTCGAGCTCCAGTGAAGTGATCTCATTTCGCTAGTGGTATGCATATTGTATGTAGTTTGATGTTAGTGTTTGTGACAGGACAAAGTTGATGGTAGATAGTAATTTTTAATGTGCAGTTAGTGTAGATAAATTAACGTATTTTGTGGACAAGGGGCAAAACTGTCAGACTTTGTGTTTTAGTAAGCAATTTAGGAATATGGTTAAGTTGCGTAGTCAACGTCCGAGCAATATGGATACTGAGGAACAACAATTAGTTAGTGCAGGAAATGTGGAACCGGGTACCTCAAGTAGTACTAGTACTCTCTTTGAGGATATAACATGTGAGAATGTGGGGGCAGGGGCACAGGAAGTGGTGCCACCGCCCACTAGTCCTCAAGGAGATGTAGATAAAGAAGTTGTACCACCACCAGAAAAGCAGGAACCAGAGAGTGGTAATCTGCCTGGTGGGTATTCGCTTCAGGCTATATTAGAGCGCGTGCTGGATTACCAGGCAAAGTTTGCGCAACAACAAGCTGAAAAGGACGAAAAAATTGAAACCTTTATTGAACAGCAAGTCGAGCGAGACCGCCAGCAAGCTGAGCGAGATCGTAGGCTAGCAGAAAATTTACTTGCCCAGCAAGCTGAGCGAGATCGCCAGTTAACAGAAAGTTTCCTTGCCCAGCAAGCTGAGCGAGATCGCCGGCAAGCTGAGCGGGACCAGCAACTTGTGCAATCGTTAGAAAACATGAAAAAAGAGATTGCAGATATGAAACAGAATTATGAGTCGATACCTAAGGCCGTGCAGGAGCTGACTGAACAGGTCAACAACCTGCAAGTAGCAAACACTAACAGGGTAGACGAAATAGGTGTATTAGCCAATCGAGTAGAAAAGCTAGAAATAGATTCCACGCAGCTTGTAGAGCAGAAGTGGAACGAACAAGCAACTAAAATTGAAACAGAATTCAACTCATGGCTAGAAGTGAAGGAGTGTGAGATTGACAAGAACATTAATTCCAAAGTACAAGCAGCCATAGCAAATAGAGATCCCGAAACGTTCAGTACCGCAGTAAACAGTCAGGTACAGAACGACGTGCAAACCATCAAACAAATACTCAGTGAGGATATTCCGCAGTGGCAAGTGAATATGAACAAACGGATATCCGACCTGGAGAAGGGTTTAGTACAAGGCAGAAAGCATTTGGAACAGGAACCTCTGTCGCCAACAGCCCACGGTTTTGGCAACGCACAAACTTATACGCGATACAACAATGAGGAATCTGTAGTCGACAATGCGAAGAGCTGTAGCTTCGGTTCGGAGCACACAGCATATGTCCCAGGAGCAAAACCATGTAGTTCAAAAATATTAGTGGAAGAAAGTTTAATCAAAAATAGACAATTTCAAACGTTTACTACTGAACGGAAATCAGTACACCCAGTGGTATTCATAAAAAGCTTTAAAAATATCTTGCCCAGTGTGTGGAATGAAACACAGAAAATTCAATACGTAATGTCGTACATTCAAGGTGACGCAGCGTTGTGGGCTACAGAAGTAGCAGACAGCTGCATGACATATGAACAGTTCGAAAGGGCATTTCTATCGAAATATTGGTCGCCTTGTATACAAGAGCGGCTAAGAAAAGAAGTATATAATCCCGAACCGTACTCACCTCGTCTGGGGAATTTGAGACGGTATTTTGAAAAATATATAAACAAAACACGCTACTGGGACGAACCTATATCACCAAGAGACATAATAAGACTACTAAAATCACATTTACCCATTCATATCAAAGAGAAATTAATACACGTACCAGAAAGCGATATGGAAAACTTCCTGTCTGTTCTAGATTCTATAGACTTGATACAGGAAGACGCAAAATCAGCGTGTGATCACTCGCGGAATAATGGGTCAGGATGTAAACATGACAGAAATAGTAGTGCACAAAACCACAACCATGGAAATAGTGGGGGTGGTAACAAGCGGCAAGAACATTCGCAAAATGGTAGTAATGGTAGAGGCCAGAACGGGTATGGACAAACAACTTATAACAAAAAGCGTCGATTTGACGACCGGTACGAATCCGGAATGTCAGGGACCAACCGCTGGAAAAATGCGCGAGGTCAGTGGCAGAGCAATTATAGTGATAGTAATCGAAATTGGCAGCAAAATCATCGAAGAAGCCCAGAGCGACAGGGTAATGACCGGTATGACAACAATAGACCACCACCGCAAAACGCGCCTATTGCGCAGCCGTGGCGGCCGACAAATCAGAGTGTACATATAGTGGAGGTCGCGGACAATAGCCGTCCAAGTACTTCACAAGTAACTAATCCAACAAACTAGAATCGGCCTCGATATGCTCTCCATCGATGGCCGAGGGATGGAGTGAGAGCAACACGAGTGATAATAATAATATACCTGGGATACGTATGCTGCGATACAACGATGGTGTCAGTATGGATAAAGATCTACTGAACGAACCGCACGAATGTAAGAAAGATAATAACGAAAATGTGCAAGCTATTATCGAAGCGAAAATCAATGATGTTGCAGTGAATATAATCATCGACACAGGTGCCTCAGTAAGTGTAATGAGTATGGAGTTATTTAAGGCACTGGGAAAAGGACATAGCATTCCGACTTTCCCGGTTAATAATTGTAAGGTGTCTGGAGCCATTAGTGCACAGAGCCAATCAGTTAAGTACCAGGTGCAGGTGGAGATTTGTAAGGAGGGCGAAGCCATAGTGAGCTCGTTCCTCGTTGTAAAAGGATTGAAGGTGGCCTGCATTCTGGGAGTAGATTTTCTCCGCGAGAGGGACGCATTGATCGACCTCTCCTTGGGGAAATTAAGCATAGTTAATAGGGGTAGAAGGATTGAGTTATCTATGATGAAATCGAAGGAGGTACTTGTGCCGTGTTGTAATCGAATCAATATCAAGGGTAGGAACCCTTGGGTGCTACACCTTGATGATTTTTCACATGCAGCAGACCTCTATTATCCGAATTTAGAGGATCGAAATTTTGAAATAAATGTTCAGGCATTTAAAACCAAAGTGCAGGAATCTGAAGGGTTAAGCGATACACAAAAGCAACAGTTGACGCAGCTGCTATCGGAATACACTATGGTATTTACCGACCGACCAGGAATAGTCAAAGGGTACCACTATCACATAGAGGTGATGCCCCATAAAACATACTGTCGCGCAACTTACTCCATCCCTTGGTCGAGGAGGGAATTGGTAGCTAAAGAGATTCGGAAGATGTTAGAGTGGGATATCATTGAGCCCTCCTTCTCTCCATATAGTAGTCCTCTTGTAGCAGTGGCGAAAGCCAATGGAAAAATCAGGCTAGTGTTAGATGCGAGGGACATTAACAAAATTATCATACCTGTCCGGACTCGCCCTGAGAATTTAGATGAGCAGATACAAAAATTTCATGGAGTACAGTACTTGACCTCGGTCGATCTTAAAAGTTCATATTGGCAAATTCCCCTTACACCGGAATCCAGGAAGTACACAGCTTTCATATTCGGAGGGCGAAGTTACCAATTCAAGGTACTTCCCTTCGGATTGAATGTGAGTGCTGGAGTGTTTATTACTGCATTAGACACGGTATTGGGTCCAGACTTATTAGAAAAAATCACTGTATATGTTGATGATCTGGTAATCGCTACTGCTACTTGGGACGAACATATGGAATTGTTGCGTAGAGTACTAGAGAGATTTAAGCAAGCAGGTGTGACAGCAAACCTAGAAAAGTCAAAATTTGGACGAAATAAAATTAAATTTTTAGGCCATCTTATTACACCACTTGGTATCCGCCCAGACAACAAAAAACTAGAGGCGATCCGAGAATTTCCAAGCCCCCGCATTAAGAGACAATTGAAAGCGTTCCTTGGGCTCACGTCTTTTTTCAGAAGGTTCGTGCCCAATCAGTTGTTAAATGACGCGTCGCTACTAAATCTGCTACGAAAAAATGTGCAGTGGGTTTGGACTGACAAATGTCAACAAGCTTTCGAAGCGATTAAAACCGCCCTACTGAATGCAAATATTTTGCAGCACCCAGATCTGTCAAAAGATTTTTGTCTTGCGACGGATTCATGTTCCTATGGCCTGGGAGCGTGCTTGTTTCAGTGGGGGGAAGGAAACGACCCGACAACAATAAAGATTATCGGCTTCGCCAGTAGGACTTTAACTAGCTGCGAGAGAGCCTACTCGGCAACCGAACTGGAAGCACTTGCAGTAGTCTGGGCTGTAAAAAAGTTTAATTATTATCTACAAGGGAAGGAGATTAGAGTGTATAGTGACCACCAGGCGTTAAGTTTTTTGATGTCATGCAAACTATTCCATACCAGACTGAGGAGATGGATGCTTGTCTTACAAGAATACCGGATAAAGATTATGTACATAAAAGGCCAAGATAACGTGATAGCGGATGCTCTGTCGCGACTGCCGGTAGGATTACCGGATTTAGCAGAATTGTTAGAGCAGTCCGCGGAGTATAAAGTGCTGTTAGTGCGTGACAATACTTACATGAAGGATTTTTTATATATATGTAAAAACATGTTCGAGTTACAAAGGGCAGATCCGATGTGGAAAAAAATCATTAATAATATTGAAGAGGGTGTTAACAATAGAGATGAGCAAGGTTTTAAAATTGTGAACCGTATTTTGTATCATAAACTTAGTACGAAAGAAGACTGCTGGGCAGTATGTATACCTAACCAGTCGGTAAAAGTTATGATATGGCACACGCACTTGGCATGGGGCCATGCAGGGATTGGAAAGTGTGCAGAGATCATGGCGAGATACTGCTACTTTCCCCGTATGAAACACCAGATTCAGGCAACAGTTAGAACTTGCGTGATATGTCAAAAAGCAAAACATTATAATAGATCCACTAAGTTTGAACTACATCCCATAGTTCCACTCAGGCCGCTTCAAATAGTATCTGTGGATGTAGCCGGTCCTTATCCCATGGCCAGAGGAGGAATGAAATATATACTGGCCATGTACGATATTTTTTTCCAAATACTTGGCAATTTATTGCATAAAATCAGCTACTGCCAAAACCATGGTCAGGCGGATCAATCAAGAATACTTGCCTCAAGTGGGAAAACCCGAAGCCATAACGACTGATAATGCTTCTTATTTCACGGGTCGAACTTGGAAAAATTACCTACGGAAACAAAATATACAGCATATTCTGGTATCCCGGTTCCATCCAGAAGCAAGCCTAGTAGAAAGAATATTCAGAGAATTGAATAAGTTCCTTAGAATCTACATAGGGAACCGACATACAAAATGGCCAGGGCTAGTACCGAAATTTGTAGAAATACACAATTTAACACCCCATTCAAGTACAGGCTATCCACCGGTAGAGATATTGAATGGATTTAATGAGACACCGAATGAATGGCTCACGCCTTTGCCGAGACTACCAGTCAAGGCAGAAACAAGGGAGGAAAAGATGAAAGAGATATGGAACAGACTAACCAGCTGTGCGGCAAAGAGGAAAAGGAAGTACGACCGAGGTGTAACTAACGAACAGAAATATAATGTAGGAGATCTAGTACTTATTCGTAACCACCCTAAATCCTCAGCCACCTTAAAACAGAATAGTAAGTGGCAATTGCTATATTCAGGGCCCTTTGAAGTAATAAGCGTGCCACACGAATGTAGCTATTTGTTAGCACATCCCCATACGGGGAAGATCAAAGGATTGTATCCACGTAAGGATGTGAAGTTATTTATTCAGTGACATATCACATATAAAGAGTAATAGTTGTAAGAAGATTTTAATTGTGTTTTAGAATATAAGTATGTTAGTATTAAGAAAGAAATTTGTGTGTAATGAAACTTGGAGGAAGTGGATTCAGAAAGTAGGTAATAGCTTACACAGGAAAGATTTTGCTTACAGACAATTAGAGCCATTTAAAATATTATATGCTCCTTAAGCAACGAACAATCTTCTTGTTGATAAGTGAGGATTAATTTCTTGAATCATTATACAAAGGATTAATTTCTTGAACCATTTTTTATGTGTAGTATGTAAGTGCAATTATTGATGCAATCTAATATAGTAAAGTAACTGTTGTAATTGTATTAGAATAAGGAACCCTGAGAGAGAGAGTTTTGACTAGCCAAACATGGACTCTGTAATATGCAACAATTATGTGATGTTTGCTGCCAGTAGTGATTTGAGAACGACACTGGAGCATAAGCTAATCAAAAAACAAGCCGGTTCCGTGGAAACTCCGCTTTGTATATAACAATGCTTCAATTGAAGCCTGTGTACTTGGTACACGCCCTTGAATATTCATTACGCGATACGCGAATTAAGTCAACCAATGTGGAACCTACACTGTAGTCATATAGGAAAAATCATTAAAAATAATGCTAGTCCTAAATGAAGTATTTATTGAGCAATATGCCCAAGTCAAGCTGTCATGCACATGGTAAAATCTGTTTGATAGATGGGTGATAACCAGGCAAGCTACACTGATAAGAAAATTAAAAAATTTTACAAAAGGGCTATATACGCCTAGTAACAATATGAAAAGTGTGTTGTGATAAGGTAAAAACAAATAGACGCCATGTAGATGAGAGTGAGTATGCGAAGAACAGTTAAAAGGTACTAAAAAATAAACTGTGCGTATAAATAATGGAGGAAAGGACGCAATATTGAGTGTAGCAGGGACAGAAAATGACTGTTGTATCTGCACCAATATATACGTCGATAAGTCTAGTGTTGAGTGACAGACTGTCCTAGTGCAGTGCTCAACGAACAATAGACAGTGTATAAAAACAGTAGTTATTGATCCGTTCGGAGTCGATTTAAACGAATATCGCTCGACGGGGACATTTAGTATGTGTGTTACGAAACATTTTCACGTGTTGAAAGACGCTCTGGCAGTGTACCAACCGTGGAGTGAGTGAAAATGTGTAGTACAATGTGCGTGTGACGAACCTTGAATACCAGTGTCACAATGCCACAAGAAACCTGTTATCACGCCAAACCATCCTGTGCATACCAGTGAAGCGACGGCTTACTGAACAATAAACGCTTTTAACCAGTTGCCTCTTCTTCCACAGCTAGTAATCTGTGTTCTTAAAGACAGTACACCGTTGTGGAATGTTTGTTTCATGCGCTACGACGGGGAGCCATGCGGAGAAGCCGAGACGAGTGCCGTGTCGCCAGCCAGCCGGTCACGGTAAACCACTACCACTCGCCGACATCGGCGAATGGTTCAGCGCGGTTCGTGACTGCTTGGGCGCCATGTCAGCACGACGTCGCTGTTACTGAGAGCCGGTCGTCGAACCCAGCGGCCGTCGGCACGCGGCGTTCCAGACGACGCTACTCAACAATTGCTTCGCGCCGCCAGCTCCGTACAACATTGTTGTCATTCAAATGAACTATCACATATGTGTTTAATGCACTAACATGAATAGGGTTTAGTGGACACTAGATGACGTGACAAACAGTTTTTTTTTGAGTTATTCAATACGGACTCAAAGTATTCATTGGTTCAGTGATATATAGATATAATATGTTTTCGTCATGTTAATGAAGTATACTCGCATGAATGCTAGACATTTTAAACCAATTGTCGCGAGTAAATGCAAGGACGATTCATGATACTACGGTAAAAATGTGTAATAAGTGACTTTCATTACAATCCAAACCACAAATATTATATGGGTAACAAAGAGACTAAAAGTTTAACATGATCTCACAAATAGCCTTTATGATATGTGAACATTGGATAGAATCTGAACTTTTTGTGATCAAACTGGGTATTAAAACAAACCAGGCGAGATGACCATGGCTCCGGCGCAGTTTTCCCAGGTTTTCTGATCGCACGTAGCCCGAATGGGGGAGCCAAATAAATGTAAGGACCCTGGGACTAGGTTGACGGTCACCTCGCAAAGTGTAAGAACAGTATAAAAAGTGTAATTAAACCTACAGTGTAAAAGAACTAAGAAGGGTATGGTGAATGTTCCAACCAAGGTAACAGACAATAACCAAACAGACGTTAGTGGCAGCATATTGCCGAACATTTCCAACGTTAGTCAATTGCTGCCAGGGGGCATTGTAACGTCTAGAGAAACAAAAACAATATATTATGTAGTAATTAGAGAATTAGATGTATCATATTGTGTCATTGCATAAAATTATGTATTTTTTTTTTTATTATTTATTTTTGAAAACGTCTGCGTCGGCGAGTAATAAAACCGACACAGAAGATAAATGTTAAACAGAGATAAAAGAAATGAACTAGTATATAATACGTGATGTAGATTAATGTCTTTGTCTTCTTAGTTTGGAAGTTGCGCGAGTAAGATCTCCTGTTGTTGTCGTAGAGAACGCGAATGTAGCACTCTTTTGTCGAAACTAAGCATTTGACGCCATTATGTCTGAATTCACAAAGGTCTGTAATCACTGAGATATTTAAAGGTTTTAATAGAGTTGTTTAAATGAAAACTTGTATCATTTATTGTTAAGCTTGCTTGCATATTATCCCATCCTGTTGAAACATTTTTCAGTTATATAAATATTATCTGTGGTGCTGAGCTGCGTGGAGAACGAAAAGCCGCTGCCGCGGCGTATTTAAACGACTTACGATATAGTTGAGCATACCGCAAGGAAGCGGTAAAATAATAGTAAAATAATATTATTTCTTTTAGCTCCCAGACTGGCAGTGAAGATCAGCGGATTTTATGATGTGTTGCAGATTGACGCGGGCTGCTGATAGGATATAATTTACAGTGCAAATAATTTAATGTACCTTCAGAATCTGATAGGAATCTTGCTGTGCTCCGTTCTGATCTGGCAAACTTTATAGTGACAACGTATTTTTTAATGAGTGTCTCATGTTCTTGGGCTAGTCGTGGTGTGAAATAGCATTTTAACGAGAAATAAAATCCACTGCGAACTTGTGTTTTTGAACGATCATACGAACTGTAACATCAGTGTTCATAACAAAGTAATTTCAACTTTTACTCATTATGAAGTAGGGAAGATATATTGATTTCTAGCATAAGTTGCAGTTACGAAAAATCGTTCCTTAAATTGTAGGCCAGATCCAGAACAATCAAACTTCCATATATACATTTTATTCCGCTAAAAGGTAATGATGATAATGAAAAGCAAAGCACAGCATTGATAAAAGTATTTCGCGTAACTCTTTCCGTAAATGTGTTGTTACAAAGAGAATAAATAAACCAAAGAGTAACAATTTAACAATTCGCGAGAGAGAACTATTTACGCGAAAATTCCGATCATGCCAAACGAGTAGTTTTGCAGGCCGACCATTCTTCCTACGGAATCGGCGCTGTGCTTTCTCACAGAATTGGTGCAAAAGACAGACCTATTGCTTTTGTCTCAAAGTTGTTAACTCGAACTCAGAGCAATTATTCTCAACTTGAAAAAAAGCTCCGGCTCTTGTGTATGGTGTGACCAAATTCCCTCATTATTGGTATGGTCGCAAGTTCTTTTTAGTGACAGATCACAAGCCTTTGCAGTCCTTCTTTCATCCGTCAAAGCCGGTTTCTACACGCACTGCTCAAAAATTGCAACGTTGGACTTTGTTGCTTTCGCAATATCTGTATGAAATTGTGTACAGACCTACGGTAAAGCATCGCAATACAGTAGCCCTATCTCGCCTTCCGATTGGCCCAGACTCTGATTTTGATACATCTGCCTCATATTGTTGCCAAATCGATGCGCAGGACTCTGAATTCCTGGAATCTTTTCCTCTCCTCTACAGAAAAATAGCACAGGCCACGGAAGCAGACTCAGATCTCAAGACTTTGTGGCATTACATTGGCACGCCTTGCCTCGTTCAATGAGTAGCATCGAGGACTCAGTTGTACGCAGATATTTTGGACGTCGGCATAACCTTTCAGCTCAACAGGGTGTGATTCTACATGAAAATGACAGTGGTCAAACGCGAGTATTCATTCCCAATGTGTTGCAAAAGGATGTGCTGCGAATGCTCCTCCAATGACATTGGGGATTGTTAGCACTAAACAGTTAGCGTGACGGCACAGTACTTGGCAGGGCATGGACGCCCATACGTCACAGTGTCGACTTTGAGCGGAAAACCAAACCGCTCCGCCACAGACATCCTCAGCTTGTCCTAAGACTCATTCCCCATTGTAACGAGTGCACATCTTCGACCATAGATACTAGTAGACTGGCCTCGCTGTGCAGAAGCTATAGGGCTGGTGTGGCTCCAACATAAACCACGTGACTGTTGGCAAAACGTGGCGGGATTTCAAATGAGCAGTCTGCCATCCTGTGTTTGTATCGTATTTTACCCACATTTCTCAATTGACTGCCAAACGCTTCCAACAAAAGTTACTTTTTTATTTGCGAAAAATTATGTCAGAACTACATTTGACCCGGATTTGTTCACAGTACCATTTATAAAATCTAAAATATGTATCGAAGGCCCCTCTGGTGGGCAGCGGGACTAAATTACTATAAACTATCAGTTAAAGTAAAACGTCGTTAAAATTCTTTTAAACAATAAGAGTGGGCTCGTGTCAAAACTTTAAACATTGGATTCGCCGCGTTTTGAGCTCTAGTCACTTATAAAAGAAAATGGGATATGGGAATTATGTCAACTATAGGTCCCAAAATTGTCGACTTTAGGAGCAAGTCCATTTTAGAGTATCAATTTTAGGTGCACTTCAAAGGTTCAGTTCCTATTATTTTTACAAAAGTTTAAACTATCAGTTTTAAAAAATGATATTTTAAATGAAATGGAGACTCTGAAGTTTCAGAAAATAATTTTGGAACCTACATTTATTTAATAGTATTAGAATGTAGAAAAAAATGCTCTTCATGTGTCGACTATAGGTGCTCTTACCTTATTATAATCTCACTTGTATATACAAAAAGGCGCCTATGTGCAGATGGCTTAAAGTTTTTCCGTTGTAGGGCCTGTATCCAAAGCTGTCTTCGGTTTTCGTCCTTAGGGAACCTATGAGTAGGAACGAGAAACAGTTATACTTACTTCTGTAACCGAATTATCACAGATACTTTCAAAAATGTAATATGAGTCTGACTTTACAGGCATCACTTTCAACGCTTCAATTTAGGTGATACTCTATTTCAAGTGTAAAAAACATATAAAAGTCACTTCAGCAGATTTCAATAAACGCATCTGCATTATCATAGAAACACACGTGAAATGTAATGCCATTTCCCCCGACAAAACGCTGAGTACAGCCATAAGCGCAACACGAAACAACCATGTTTTGCCAAGATTCACGTGACTTTAGCCCAGAGATGTTGGAGCCACGAAAATGACGTCAGGGCCAGTCTATTATATTTATGGTCGAAGGTGCACATAGACTTTGCAGGACCACTTTGGAACACTTGTTGGGTCATAGTGGTAGACTCTTTTAGCGAGTTCCCTTTTACTGTGGCTATAGCTTCTACCACATCACGTAGCAACATATTTTGCACAGAAGGTTTGCCAGAAGTACTTGTGTCGGACGACGGACCACAGTTCAATTCACATGATTTTGGACAGTTTTGTGAACGAAATGGTATTCGTCATCTTGCAAGTGCTCCGTTTCACCCCCAGTCCCACTGAGAAGCTGAAAGCTTCCTAAGCAATTTTAAGCAACAGATGGCCACGATTCGCACCACCCAAGCACGGGAACAGACGCTGCAACTCATTTTCGCCTCTTATCGCTTCCACCCACGGGACGGACCATCACGGAACTTCCGCATGCACGTCGCCATCGGATGCTGCTACTCTACTGGCCATTAAAACTGCTACACCAAGAATGAATACAGATGATAAACGGGTATTCATTGGACAAATATATTATACTAGAACTGACATGTGATTACATTTTCACGCAATTTGGGTGCATAGATCCTGACAAATCAGTACCCCGAACAACCACCTCTGGCCGTAATAACGGCCTTGAAACGCCTGGGCATTGAGTCAAACAGAGCTTGGATGGCGTGTACAGGTACAGTTGCCCATGCAGCTTCAACACGATACCACAGGTCATTAAGAGCAGTGACTGGCGTATTGTGACGAGCCAGTTGCTCGGCCGCCATTGACCAGATGTTTTCAATTGGTGAGATATCTTGAGAATGTTCTGGCCAGGGCAGCAGTCGAACATTTTCTGTATCCAGAAAGGCCCGTACAGGACTTGCAACATGCGGTCGTGCATTATCCTGCTGAAATGTAGGGTTTCGCAGGTATTGAATGAAGGGTAGAGCCACGGGTCGTAACACATCTGAAATGTAACGTCCACTGTTCAAAGTTCCGTCAATGCTAACAAGAGGTGACCGAGACGTGTAACCAATGGTACCCTGTACCATTACGCCGGGTGATACGCCAGTATCGATGACGAATACACGCTTCCAATGTGCGATCACCGCGATGTCGCCAAACACTGATGCGACCATCATGGTGCTGTAAACAGAACCTGGATTCACCCGAAAATTTTTGCCATTCGTGCACCCAGGTTCGTCGTTGTGTCTACCATCGCAGGCGCTCCTGTCTATGATGCAGCGTCAAGGATAACCGCAGCCACGGTCTCCAAGCTGACAGTCCATGCTGCTGCCAACGTCGTCGAACTCTTCGTGCAGATGGTTGTTGTCTTGCAGACGTCCCCATCTGTTGGCTCAGGGATCGAGACGTGGCTGCACGATTCGTTACAGCCAGGCGCATAAGATGGCTGTCATCTCGACTGCTAGTGATACGAGGCCGTTGGAATCCAGCACGGCGTTCCGTATTACCCTCCTGAACCACCGATTCCATATTCTGCTGACATTCATTGGATCTCGACCAACGCGAGCAGCAATGTCGCGATACGATAAACCACAATCGCGATAGGCTACAATCCGACCTTTATCAAAGTCAGAAACGTGGTGGTTCGCATTCCTCCTCCTTACACGAGGTATCGCAACAACGTTTCACCAGGCAACGCTGGTCAACTGATGTTACTGTATGATAAATCGGTTGGAAACTTTCATAATTTCAGCACGTTGTAGGTGTCGCCACCAGCGCCAACCATGTGTGAATGCTGTGAGAAGATCATTTGCATATCACAGCATCTTCTTCCTGTCGGTTAAATTTCACGTCTGTAACACGTCAGCTTCGTGGTGTAGCAATTTTAATGGCCCGTAGTATACATTTGCTACACCCACTGCAGCATCCGCCACCGCCAATGGTCCGCAAGTATCGCTTTGCACCACGAGATCTTGTTACTTTCAGGGTTTATGGGAACCAAGGACGCTGGGAAAGAGGCGTGATCCAGGAACCCATTGGCTCTTTTATGTTGATTGCAGGTCGCCGTCCGCTGTGGCCGAGCGGTTCTCGGGTCTTCAGTCCGAAACTGCGCCGGTGCCACGGTCGCAGGTTCGAATCCTGCCTCAGGCATGGATGTGTGTGAAGTCCTTAGGTTAGCTGGGTTTAAGTAGTTCTAAGCCAAGAGGACTGATGATCTCAGATGTTAAGTCCCATAGTGCTTAGAGCCATTGTAGGTCCCGTTGAAAACGCGCCACCACCATAACCAAATTCGTGCGTGTCAGTTTCCCCGTGATTCTGCTGCTTTTGTTCCCCCCGATTCACGGCCTCACGGGACCGCGCGGTCACCGCAGCTCCCCTCTGGTGCCACCAGGGCACCCCAGGAGGAGCGGATGGATGATGCGCCCTCGCCTCCGCCGTCCCCGCTCACCGACTCGATGCACTTGGACCCGTCATCGCCGTCGTCGTCATAGCTCCAGGACACGCCCTCAGGCCTGGACGTGTGCCATGGCAGCAGTTTTCCGGTGGATGTTCCTGTTGCCTCACAAGCCAGATGGTGGTGTACGGGCGGGACTATGCAGTCCTCCTCAGCCAAGGCTCCGGCTCATCTCTACGTCCAGCGTCCTGCCTCCCTCCACGTTGTCGTTCTCATCTTCCCTGCAAGAAAACGGTGCGGCATTTCGGGGGGGGGGGGGGGGAGTAACGTGTTGGCGAAAGCTGGCGCCTGCACGCCGGTCGGCAAAGGTTAAGCGATTAAGCGATGGATCACGCGCTCCTATCACGAGAGAGGCTAGAGACACACTGACAAGCAACACGTCGCAAAGACTTCTTGACAGCATGGACTTAGGCCGCCGCGTCTGACCGGAGAGCCGGACTGACTCACTCATTCTAGGTCTGCTTCTGTAACTTGCAGAGCGGCCTTGCTTACTAATAGGCTAAGACGTGCATAGCGACCAGGTTAGTGACTATAGCGAGACTAAAGTTTGTAATAGCAAGATTATCGATATTATCTGCAAGAGGACTATTACTAAAGCGATTGTAACACAAAACATGGACTCTTTTCAAGACAAGTAACTAATCGCTCTTCTTATAAATAAAAAACCGTATTAATCCACGTGTGGCTTTGTGTTGTAGAAAGAGGATACCGGACACCCTTAACAACGTCCTCTCCCTTGCTTCCCTGCGGTACAAGACTCTACACACTGTAACACATTTGGTTTCGTTACTTAGGAAAATTGCTCTTCTGACAGCTGTTGGTCAAATAGCCACTCCAGGGACAGACGGTATCCAATACTACCACCTTCGTAAAATGGTAAGAAAGTGAAATTGAAATTCAGAAAAATTTCAGTATTTTGCTATCATTCACTGCTGTTATTCATGGAGAAAAAAAAAACACAGGGAAATATATGTTTCAGAGTTCAGGCAACAAAAGGCTAAGTGTGGACCAGACTGAAATTTTGTTTTACTCCATACATCAAATCTTCCTTTGTTTAGTACAAAAGTGACCAAATTTACACATTTCTTTCCTAATTTTACATCGTTTCGGACTAATTTCCTCCTTTTGTTGCCTGTATTGCTTTCTTGCAGAACTTCGCTTGCAGCTCTTGGGTTGAAGTATTCCGCACTTGTCTGTCCCGTCAGTCAACATTTCTCCTAAACTCTAGAAGTGGAATCCATCCAAACAGCTCACATTAAGTTACAAATTCCCATTCCATAAGCGGATCTAAGTATATCAGTACGGCTCACATATCCCATATCCCTTTAGTCATTTGCTACAGGAAATCACTCAGTGTTGATTTTAATACTGTCCTTCTGCTTACTGGAGACTATTACTTTTGTTCCAAGGTAATACATAACCAGACACACTTTATTTCGGGCTTTCAACAAAGTATCCCAATTTCAGAGGATGACATCCTACACTGAAAATCTCCTCTATCCACTTCCGTAAAAGATGAAATGCATGATAAGAAACGTTTCCTATTTGTCTTCGTTATGGCACAAACCAAAATTTTCTTTACGCTTCCCCTCCAGGCAGGTAAAAGTAAAACGTTTGTAAAGTCTTGTCTCCTGTTTTTGTTCCAAAACTTCTTTGAAGAACGTAAAACTACATGAACACAAAAATTTCAAATTCTCTTCAAAAAGTCTTCATTTTTCCCTTTATGAAAATTCAAGGCAAGATT
Organism: Schistocerca cancellata; assembly: GCF_023864275.1. Taxonomy (NCBI): domain Eukaryota; kingdom Metazoa; phylum Arthropoda; class Insecta; order Orthoptera; family Acrididae; genus Schistocerca; species Schistocerca cancellata. The sequence continues at coordinate 437,964,642 of NC_064633.1, read as the reverse complement.
GTAACATTTAGGTGTGCAGTACGGAACAGTTTATAAGTGCGTTGTACAGAGTACATTTCATTGTACTGTTTCACCGAATTTCTTCGATATTTTTCCACCTTCTGTCTATGTTAGTCTCAGATATCTTTCTACTTCTGAGAGGGTTTTTATATGAGCAGTCATTTATAGCTTGTGTTAGACGTTACTATACAGTTTCAGATATACGTTTTTGAGATCCACCCGTGCACATTCTATCAAAGTTCTGTCTAAAATTATATCAAAATCTAAAGCTTTTTCCAAAACCTCGTCAAAACCAAAACCTGATGGATAATTATGATCATTTGCACCAGTATCACTGCCTTCATCATCTCATCTTTCGTAACATCATTATCATTAGGTAAATCTTTTAGAAAACTGCAACAATCTCGTTATCTTTTAGGTTGACAATGCCCAAAATGACGTAGCTCTCTGTGCAAAGCAGTTACATGAGAACCGTACTAAGACTAACAAGAGCCTGGCCCTTAGTCAAGTAGATCGGCAGAGCTAGTAAAATTCAGCGAATAATATCAAAGAAGGACTACAGTTTAGCAAATAGCTGCAAGAAAAGAAAGTAGGACCTTACCTTCATCACATCTGTGCTAGTAAACACAAAAATTGCTATAAATTGTATGAAAGCAAACAAAACAAATACGGGCCCTCCAAACCAAACCTTCACCTGTCACCAAAGATTATGCAAAGATACTCGTCGACTAGCAAACGAGATATACTGTAGGATGCAGTTAAATGTTTTAGACTCAACATAAACATGTACTTAAACATACCATCAGCCCAGGATTTGAGAAATATGTATACAATCAGTATAAACAAGGATCGAAGGAATCGATACCTAGATGTACCAACAGTGATGAGCTAACCCGAAAGAATAAAGCCAGTAATAACCATAAATCTTAAAAGCAGGGAATAATTGTACACTATTTCACTCAAAGAGTATAAATATCTGTGGAGCAAGCATTAAGATGAACTGAACGAGAAATCTGCCCAAACATCTCCTGCAGCTGAACTCGCGAGATTTTGAGACGGCGCATTTTAGCCTGTGTAGCGCTTAGCGTATTTTGAATGTTATTACTTTGCTTTTACAGATGATCACCTTCAAAAGTACCGTGAATCTTTGTATACACATTTTACAGACATCTTAACAAGTTGATATATAGAACTGAAGTTGGGTTAAAGATGTGAAGAACAATGATATTGGGCTTCTCCGTTACGGCATCGTACCTCAGATGCCACTTTCTTCACATTTTTTTCGGTAACGTGATAAGAAGTGACAGCCAAGCTATGTTTTTTAAATTTTGCTATTACACTTATTCCTATTGTCGAATCTCTGTTCTAATTAATTAAGTAACAATGTCGCTGTATAAGGCGTCGAAGTGTCACGAAAAAAACAACGCAATTACAGTAAACACGGTAATCGATTTGTATCGTCTTCTTTTCCATTATTATTTTCAATTTCCCTTGATTTCCCATTTGCTTTTGATAGACAACTATAATGCCTATAAATTGTCTTCGCCGCCTCATCGGAAAAGTAAAACCATACACCATGCACAAAAAATTAAAAAATAAATGATCAATGCCCGCATTTTGGAGTAATAAAAAGTCCGCAGCTCGTGGTCGTGCGGTAGCGTTCTCGCTTCCCACGCCCGGGTTCGATTCCCGGCGGGGTCAGGGATTTCCTCTGCCTCGTGATGACTGGGTGTTGTGTGCTGTCCTTAGGTTAGTAAGGTTTAAGTAGTTCTAAGTTCTGGGGGACTAATGACCATAGATGTTAAGTCCCATAGTGCTCAGAGCCATTTGAACCAACCATTTGAGTAATAAAAGAAGTGACAGCCAACAATATTTTGTTTAGGTTTTCTATTGCACTGTTTCACAGTGTCGAACCTTTCTATGTTGCAGTGACACTACAAGAAGCTCTGGACGCAGTCGTCTGCCGGGAATGTTTTGCTGACTCTCTTTTGGGATGATCGAGGCGTTGCTCGGAACACTAAACGACTAGGGGAAACACTGTCACCAATGTGTCGTATTATACATAAATACTTAAGTACACACATGTTGTTTTACAACCTGCATGAATTGGAGGAAATTAATCAGACTATCATGCATAAATTTTATCTGCATATGAACATAGCACCAACATATATACACTGACTAGCAGTTCACTCACACACACTTACAAATTTATCTAGCACTTGTAAATACATGGTAATAAAATCGCAGAAATTATCTCTATATGATACTGAGTCTCGATAGTTTTCAGTATATAAAGTTCCTCATATGGATACGACATTTACAACTATACATTTGTTGTACATATCCATTAAAAGAAACTGGTCCTCCTTTCACATACTTCTCTTTACACCTGTAGCTACGACAGTACTGCACCATACCCATTCTTAAGACTCAAACGTGTAGAAATATATATAAAACAAGGCGAATACGTGTAATATTCAAGTTTCGCTATTACTGCAAATTCTAGACAAGCAGCGTCGTCGATAATCATGGGACTAGCTCGGTTTTATGTTGAGAATATGCACAGGAGACTAGGTTCACTCCATAGTTATGCATACTCTGTGATTACACCCAAAGTCAATAAAAGCAAAGATCCAGATAAAATTATTCTAAACAAAATATATAAGAAGTTCAACTTTATCTAGAGGAGACCACAGCCCTGTTGAATTACTCACTGTCAATTAATTAAAATTACCAAAATGCCTGATACATGTGTAAGAGTGTATTATCCAGACACATACGTGTCAGCAAGACACTCTAAATTTGATTCTCCAGACATATACGTGTCAGCAAGACAAACGCAATTTGATTCCCTGAGCACCGTTACGTAAACCATCAACTCGGCTTTAACCTTGTACTGAAAATCAGTTGTGATCAGTCATTCATATAATCGTTTGCGAGTTGTGCAAATTAATACAGTCAAGCTCGCACAGAACGATGGCGTGTACAACCCGCACACACTACCACTGTTTGCTTCCTGTAAATACGATACTATCCGTGCAACGGGCAGACTTAGATCGTCACTGGAGCCTGCAAGCGAAACGGATGCACACACACACACACACACACACACACACACACACACACAAACGCAAACACACACACACACACACACACACACAAACACACATACACACATACACACACACACACACACACACACACTCACACTCACACACACACACACACACACACACACACACACACACACAGAGCGCAGTTCACACACTCCTGTAAGCACACAGGACAGACTGCTTTACTGAAACTGCGCAGGACGTGCTGTACTTGTGTCCATCTAACAGCACGCTCTTATAGGCAGCCGTCTGCAGCGAATGCCTGCCCAAGCGTGTCTCCCAATACCTCATGTTTGACGTTCTAGAAGATTCTGCCCTCTGGTGGTCAGTATTCTTCTCGATGGTACTCACCATTCTTTTCTGCCATCACAGCGGCTTCCCGCGTTGGATCGGGATGGCGCTGGTCCAGGGGTGCTCCCACTGTCAGTATTCTCGCGCTGTAGCGTTGGCGCAGCTCTGTTCTGGTGGCCTTTCAATTTGCGACGAACGTTTGACGTCTGGTGACGACTCAGTAATGGCTAAAGAACAGCAGCTAGATTGCTGCCCAGCCATCTCAAATAGTAGGAAAGTACGAGGATAAGACAAATGAAAAATCTTAAACGTGTAATTAAATATCGTCAGTTTTGGCCATTGTTTCGTTAGTTGGCAGTACTGCTACCAATGGCGTAAGGAACGGTCTGCAGGTGGCAGCATAATACGGACAGGCCACAATGCCAGTTCAAACGTTGCCTCGCTTACGATGTACACCGAGGAGGAAGAGCGTTATGTTATACATTTTCTGAGCAGTGAGGGTGCGATAGCTATAGAAATCCATCGGCGAGTGAAGGTCCAATAAGGGGAAGCATGTCTATCACTATAGTATGAGTGAAGCAGAACATAAATGGCGCTACTAGTGTGACGTATGTTCAGTAACCGGGTCAGTACACCTGGAAGAAATAGCCGCCGATCTGAATATTAGGCATGGCTCAGAATATCACACCATTTATGAAGTGCTTAAGTTTTGTGAAGTATTTATAACGTAGGGGCCACGGGAGCTCACTCCAGGTCTGAAAGAGTGGTGTATTGAGGTCTGTAAAAAGTTACTGCACACGTTGAAGTTGAATATGTTGGCTTCAGCTCGAGAATCAGTGCAGGAGACAAATCATGCGTGCACTACCACCAACCTGAAACAAGGAGAGCAAGAGCAAGGAGTGACACCATCCCTCTTCAACAAAACCCAAGAATCTCTGGACGCAGTCGTCTGTTGGGAAGGTTTTGTTGACTCACTTTTCTGACGATCGAGGCGTTGTCTCGGAACACTAAACGACTAGGGGAAACACCGTCACCATTGTGTCGTATTACAATACGTTAAAAAATCGGCTGCAGCCTATGACATGATGAAAGCTACTTGGACTTACGACTACAGACATTGTTTTGCAACGTGATAATGCTCAGTCTCATACTGCCTGCCCAACACTTGCAACCATCGATGGCATGCACTTTCATATCATACCACAGCCGCCATACACATTACACGTCGAAATGAATGATTAACACATGCCTGAACCACTCAAAAAGGCCAAGGGAGGAAAGAAATTTCGTTCTGATGAAGAAGTGCAGCAGGCAGGACACGAGTGGCTGCACACACGACCAAAAGGAATTTTTGGAGGAATTCGTGCGCCTCCTACGTCCTGGACGAAATCTGTTGAACGACAAGGGGACTATGTTGAAAACTGATATATTTGTTTTCCAATTCTGCTCAATAAAAAAATTTAAAAATATTTGACGTTATCATTTGACTCCCTCTTTTAAATAACGAACAAATAAATAAAGTAATGAAGTATCAATGGACTTTCCCGTCCTCAGTTCGGCGACAAAATCTCAGGGCACTGAAGTTCCATATGTTACACTGCAAATTTATCTCAGAATGTTTATTACATCGCGATCTTCTGTGACGTTAACTTAAGTAACTTACTCAATAATTGACAAATAATATGTTTTCTGCCATAACTTTCAATAATTTTCTTTATTTGGTCGCTACTAACTGGGCTGTACATGTCAAGTAGCCCCTGTTACTAGATCATATGCCACTATGTATCTCAGGTCTTAACAACAGTACTCTGCCGGGAAGCGGAATGTTCTTTTTAACATCATGCGAAACTGCATACGTTGACAGAATGCTGGTGTCATCTATCACATTTATGTTCCGATTGGTGAGAACATTGGTGTTGGGTGGGTATATCTATGTGGTGGTTCAAACGGCTTTTTTTCTGTTTTTGTGTGATACTTACAACTGTGCAGAATGGAAATACTCCCATATTCGTCTCCAGAATCAGTTTCAAGATGCAGTTCAACATGTTATGTGCTGGAGACTAAGTTAGATATATAAATACAGAACGTACGGTGGTATTCTCTATCTTTCAGCGCTAAAAAAGAATCAGGATTCTTCAAAGGTGGTCAGGAGATGTTAAGATCACGGCGTAATCATGGCTATCATATTAAGAGCAATCCTAAGGGTGACTGATGTAGGAAAAAACAAGTAAAGAATGCTTCTTAACCATAATGCTATCCTTTTCATAAGGTGTGTCAACTATGTATAAAAATATATCAGAAAACAATAATATTTCTGCATTCGGCAAAAATGCTGTTACTATAGCTAAAACAAGTCTGTGCGTAAAGCACTCAAAGAAAGAGGACGTCCACACTTAATGCAAGCATCAATAAACCTGCAGAGAAAGAATAGTACTCTCATTCTTTCTCATATGTAGATTTTACACAGATGAGCTTCAGAAGCTCTCACAGTCACATGGCGTTCTGATGCTGCTTTCGAAAGATATGATGGACGTTTAATATCAGCCGCATCCTTTGCAGTAATTTTTGCGTTATTGTTCTGACAAATATAATCCTATATAATGGAGTAGCTCTTTTGCAGAATAATCATGTACTTCGAAAAACACACAAAATGGTCAGCTCATTGTTTGTGGGACTGATCCTACTGTTTCAGCCGACCACAACAAAGGAAACACATTGTTTCATCTCCGTCAGCGCTATAAAGGAACCCATCGTCACTTAGTTTGTCAGGACTTCGCTTAAAAGCCGAGAGACCAACTATTCAAAGATGCCAGCGTCACATCATATTTTCTATGCTTAGGGTGAGCTAACGCAATCTCTCACACATCGCACGCTGAACTGCACAGCGTTGCTGGTTCCGGAGATGAGTGTAGGAGTACTTTCATTCTCCGCAGGTTACAAATATCGTACAAAAAAGAAATGTTTGAAGCTCTACAGAGGCACTTTCACAGATACACTTGCCCATCACGAACAGACAACCCACTATGTTACAGAGCGACGAGATTTCAAACCTTCCTGTTTATGTATATATTAAAGATACACGATGCTGCTGACACTTCGCTCACGTGACCATGACGTCCTCTGCCTCGTGCTGACTGGGTGTTGTGTGATGTCCTTAGGTTAGTTAGGTTCAAGTAGTTCTAAGTTCTAGGGGACTGATGACCATAGATGTTAAGTCCCATAGTGCTCAGAGCCATTTGAACCATGACGTCAGTTGTCATCAAGTATTCTATATTTACTTGTAAATGTAGTGCAATTGTAAACTTCTAGTGCAATTGCGCCATTTCTCTCTCTCTCTCTCTCTCTCTCTCTCTCTCTCTCTCTGTCTGTGTGTGTGTATGTGTGTATCAGTCTGTCACTGGGTACTTCCACAGTACAGGGTAGATCTGGAATAAGATTCAAAGGTGGATCCACCATACCTTATGACCAGGATAGATCTCAACTGTGGATCCACCTCGCGTTACATTTGGGTTAGGGTTCAAAGGCGGATCCACCATGCAATATGGCCTGGGAAGATTTCGAAGAAGAATCCGTCCAAAATACATCCACAACAGTGTATAAAGGTGTACCCAGCAGCAGTCGGTCTGTGATAGGGTCTAGGGTCCCCAACGACAAACCATACACAGACATACTGGAAAATAAAGCAAATGTAATAGAATTTTACAGGTGTACTTCATTTACAAGCAAATGTAGAATATGTAACCAGAAGTGACGACGTGATTACATCAGCAGATGTGTCGGTATGTTCTATTACAGTAGGCTGTATGTACCCTACTATAAAGACATATTTCAAGTACAAGCACATCTGTGTTCAGTAAACTTCCTGAGGTTTGAAATCAGTTTTAACTATATTTATATGCATGTCAAACTTGTTGAGTAGTTTGAAGTGATCATTCTAACTCTTGTTTGAGCGCATGTGACACTGTTGGTAAAGTTTGCACACATCTAATTTGCCTTCTGAGCTGATTCATAATTGGTTAAGGTATGCAGCTTCCTCACCGTTTTAATGCTTGTGCATTGTAAAATAAATAAATAAATAAATAAAAAGAATTCTTTGGATTGATTCCAATCAAGCATAATTCAATTTATTTTCGAAAGAATGACTCGTATGATCATTTATCGTGTGTAAAGTGTTAATATGATCTGTTGTTATTGTGTGCATTTCAAGGTTACTTTACGTCTGTCTCTTAGAGTCAGGTGCTGTCTTAGTGGCTTGACCAATCTAGAATGAGAAGCGTACCGATTAACCGGCGGCGTCGGAGCAGAAACTTATTCTTTTGAACTTCACCCGACATATTTTTTTTACACTGTTAATTTTTATGTTGTCAAGGAACTTGGTGATTTTAGTAACCGTTATTACAAAATGAATTTGTGTCACGAATGTTGTTCAAGCTCTGTTTCCCTAGGCCTTCCATTCCAAAGGCGAGCAAGCGACAGGAGGCCGACATCGATGTTGAGATCGATGGTCAGTTTCAGTAGTGTGCTTTCATTAGAATCCTCATGAAAGAGGGAAACGCCTGCTGCTGGAACAAATATTACACTTCAATGTGCATTTGGAGGGCGTTACATGAGATGAAACCTGGTTCTAAGACTAAATGTGAAAAAAAGGTCACGGCATATAATGGTATTATTTTGATTCGTCCCCCTAACCCCCACCCTCCCTTAAAGAAACAGGACAGTTGGATTCTTGGGATAAATCATATTTAAAGAATAAAAATGATTTATCATTACAAAATCATTGGAAATGTAGTAGGGGAAGACCATAGGAAAAGCTTGAAAAACCAATTTTATGATCTTTGAAAGCTGTCTGAAATAAATAAATTCTTGATGCTACTGATGATGATGCAAGTTAACCACAACTACATCAATGCAAGCGGTTGAATATTGTTGGAAAATATTTAAAAAACAGCGATTCTTAACTAGCGAATTACCTCCACTGGGCGGTATTTACCCAAAAGATTTCAAGCCAGATTGGTACTTCATTCTGTTTTACCTTAGAGTCTCACAACGGAGGTAAATAATCAACCCTCACTCTTAATTGTTGATCATGGTCAATGCAATAGATCGAAGTAAAAGAGACTGTCGTACCTAATGCCAATATATGCCAGTGGACTGTGTACTCTAGCTATTTACATTACTACATAGAAACTGGCAAACATATTGATTGTTTAAAGGAGCAACAAGAGTCATATCTCCCACTATTTCGGAGTTAACCGATACTTTATAGTGGAGGCAAACCTTGCCGTGCTGTACCTGGTGCTCCTCTAGCGCGCCCCAGGCAGAATTTATTGATGTCTATTGATTTAATTTTTACATACTATGCATTAACATTTGTTTTCATTATATGTAGGGGCTAATTATTTGCACACATCATAGATTTATATACCAATTCTCTTGCTTGCATTGTGACGCAGCATTCAGTACTGCTTATGTTAATAATACGGTAACGCATTCTTCATCAGTATTTCAGAAGAGAAAACTACCGGTAGCATAAAGCAAATCGAACCAAATCACCGTGGCAGCCATTTGCGTCTAGCGACTGACATGAAATCAGTTGTTCGATGGACACAACCGTATTATTGCGTCCTTTACGGTACTGTTAGATCTACATCTATACTCCGGAAGCTATCTTACGATGTATGTCGCTTGCTCCTTCCCTGTTCTTCTCCTGACTGGTGAAGAGGCGGAAGGGCTGTGGAAATTTTACGTCCATAATCTTCTCATGCGATACATGTACGAGGAAGCAAGCTGTGGGGTGTTACTTCCAGGAACGTATGCTTACGAATTTTTAACAGTAAACTGCAACACGATGCACAACATCTCTCTTATGAAGCCTTCCAGTGTAAATGGATGAACATTTCCAATGCACAATCGTACATACTGAACGAATGCATTACGGAGCGCGTTGTGTTTCTTCAGATCTTCCCTGTTTCTTTTACCAGTCTCACTTGACAAAGAGCCCAGACTGAGGATAACACGAGCAACGGTCAATGAGAAGTTTGTAAGCTATCTCGTCCATAGAGGGGACTAAACTTGATTCTTCCAACAAGCCTGGCATATGTATCTCCTAACCAATAGTTCAGTGGTGTCGTTCGCTTTTAATGGATGCGGCTGTATCCAATGATTGCTCGACAGCCATGTAACCAAACAATAACGGTAAGCTCGTGCTTTGTGTAGGACTGTAAGGAATACCATCCGGCACTCAAGATATACCTAATCAACCTGGGCGCCGTTGTCTATATTTCAAGCGAGACACTGTTAGTAATACACACTTTATATATACACTCCTGGAAATTGAAATAAGAACACCGTGAATTCATTGTCCCAGGAAGGGGAAACTTTATTGACACATTCCTGGGGTCAGATACATCACATGATCACACTGACAGAACCTCAGGCACATAGACACAGGCAACAGAGCATGCACAATGTCGGCACTAGTACAGTGTATATCCACTTTCGCAGCAATGCAGGCTGCTATTCTCCCATGGAGACGATCGTAGAGATGCTGGATGTAGTCCTGTGGAACGGCTTGCCATGCCATTTCCACCTGGCGTCTCAGTTGGACCAGCGTTCGTGCTGGACGTGCAGACCGCGTGAGACGACGCTTCATCCAGTCCCAAACATGCTCAATGGGGGACAGATCCGGAGATCTTGCTGGCCAGGGTAGTTGACTTACACCTTATAGAGCACGTTGGGTGGCACGGGATACATGCGGACGTGCATTGTCCTGTTGGAACAGCAAGTTCCCTTGCCGGTCTAGGAATGGTAGAACGATGGGTTCGATGACGGTTTGGATGTACCGTGCACTATTCAGTGTCCCCTCGACGATCACCAGTGGTGTACGGCCAGTGTAGGAGATCGCTCCCCACACCATGATGCCGGGTGTTGGCCCTGTGTGCCTCGGTCGTATGCAGTCCTGATTGTGGCGCTCACCTGCACGGCGCCAAACACTCATACGACCATCATTGGCACCAAGGCAGAAGCGACTCTCATCGCTGAAGACGACACGTCTCCATTCGTCCCTCCACTCACGCCTGTCGCGACACCACTGGAGGCGGGCTGTACGATGTTGGGGCCTGAGCGGAAGATGGCCTAACGGTGTGCGGGACCGTAGCCCAGCTTCATGGAGACGGTTGCGAATGGTCCTCGCCGATACCCCAGGAGCAACAGTGTCCCTAATTTGCTGGGAAGTGGCGGTGCGGTCCCCTACGGCACTGCGTAGGATCCTACGGTCTTGGCGTGCATCCGTGCGTCGCTGCGGTCCGGTCCCAGGTCGACGGGCACGTGCACCTTCCGCCGACCACTGGCGACAACATCGATGTACTGTGGAGACCTCACGCCCCACGTGTTGAGCAATTCGGCGGTACGTCCACCCGGCCTCCCGCATGCCCACTATACGCCCTCGCTCAAAGTCTGTCAACTGCACATACGGTTCACGTCCACGCTGTCGCGGCATGCTACCAGTGTTAAAGACTGCGATGGAGCTCCGTATGCCACGGCAAACTGGCTGACACTGACGGCGGCGGTGCACAAATGCTGCGCAGCTAGCGCCATTCGACGGCCAACACCGCGGTTCCTGGTGTGTCCGCTGTGCCGTGCGTGTGATCATTGCGTGCACAGCCCTCTCGCAGTGTCCGGAGCAAGTATGGTGGGTCTGACACACTGGTGTCAATGTGTTCTTTTTTCCATTTCCAGGAGTGTATATAGTAGTTTCTTCAACTTGAAGCAACTAAACATCTCAAAAACTGCGCTTCGGATTAAAAATAATTTTTTAAAATGCTATCCAGTGATACCAAAGTTAACAACCTTGCCCCACCACCAGGAAGCCGGCGGGGGATGGAGACAACTTTGAAGTCTTAAATACGAGCATTCTATGCTTACTGTAGAATTGGATTCTGAGCGGCAGGGAGGGGGGGGGGGATCTTAACTTCTGTATCTAATACTTCTGTATTAGCGCTGTAATCGATAAATAATACAATTGAGTTCCAGAACGCTATTATCCTGAGAAAATACATTGTGTCAAGAATAGAAAACCAGATGTGTACAGAGCGTGTTTGATGCGTGTCCTCTCACCTCGTTCATGGGGGCTCTGGTCTGACGCCTTACCAATGGGGTTGTTGTTTGAAAGAATTATTTCACAATAAGTGCTCAGAAATGCAGCTCCACACATCGATACACTTATTTCTCTACACTTATTTATCTGCGCATCGAATGATTTGAGACAACTTATTCTGATGTGATCTGCTGCCGTACATAGGTGATAAGCGGAATCACGTTTTCTCGCGATGCTGGGACTTAATGATAAATTTTACTTTTTAAGTAACCCCACAGACAAAAATCAGGCCAAGTAAGATCTAGTGATCTTGCAGACCACAACACTCGACCGCCTCTTCCTGTCCACCGACGACTCCAAATGCAATCTAATACCTCCCTTGCTGTTCCAGAATAACATTCTACACAACCGTCGTGTTGAAACCATATTGTGTGTCGCAAGTTCAACGGGAGACCACCAAGGATAATGGAAGATTGTCCTCCAAGAATGTTCGATATTGATCACCATCGTCGTAACTGCCGTCTGCTTCACGTCTGCTGTGCAGCGAGCTACGTTAATTTAAGTATTAACTGTATTTTTCTTACTTGTCACTTCTTCCGTGTGTTTTTGCTTTTAGGAAGCTTTAATTGTCGAGTGCTAGTAATAGTGTTCCATAGATTTCGTGTTTGTTTTGAATACAGTCAGAGAGAGTCCCTTTGGTGAGCCATAGTTCCAGTATTGCTAGTGTTTGTTTTCAATACAGTCCAGAGACAGGTAGTGCTATTTTCATTGTTTCCTGCAAGAAGTGTCTAGCATCCACAGTTTAGTCAACTATCAGCCGCCTTTAGTGAATTAGGAGTCTAGTTAAAAGTTGATTAACTCTCTACAGTAAATTGATTTCTTAGGATGTATAGGATGTGTGACTGCTGTGTACGGACGCAGGAGGAGCTGGCCAATGTTCGCGAACAGCTGAGCGTGTTGATGGCCGCGGTCAGCCGTCTTCATGCTGCTGCCTGGGAGTGTAGCGGCAGTGGGGAGTCTGGTGCGTCGCATGGTACACCCCAGGTGTTACATGCTTCACCCACTGTCCCTGCTGTCGAGACATCTTCGCGGGTACCGGGCGCGGTTGGGCCACCAAAGGGGAGTGGCGGGTTCAACGGCGTGCATGGCGCACGAGGCGGAGGGTCAATGTGGAAGCTGGCCGTGTGGCATCGCCCGCTCTGCCTGTGAGTGAACATGTGGCCGCTCCTTCAGCAAGGTCCGATCAGGCACACGAGGGAAGGGGTTTATTAGTTATTGGGAGCTCCAACGTTAGGCGGGTGATGGAGCCCCTTAGGGAAATAGCGGAAAGGTCGGGGAAGAAGGCCAGTGTTCACTCTTTCTGCTTGTCGGGGGGTTTCATCCGAGATGTGGTGGAGGCCCTACCGGCGGCGATAGAGAGCAGTGGGTGCACTCGACTTGCTCATATCTGCACCAATGACTCCTGCCGTCCGGGTTCAGAGGTCATCCTCAGTTCGTACAGGCGGTTGGTGGAATTGGTGAAGGCTGAAAGCCTCGCTCGCGGGGTGGAATCAGAGATAACTATTTGTAGTATCGTTCCCAGAACCGATCGCGGTCCTCTGGTTTGGAGCCGAGTAGGAGGCTTAAACCAGAGACTCAGACGATTCTGCGGAGATCTGGGGTGCAAATTTCTCGACCTGCGCTATCGGGTGGAGAAATGTAGGGTCCCCCTGAATAGGTCAGGCGTGCACTACACGCCAGAAGCGGCTACAAGGGTAGCGGAGTACGTGTGGAGTGCACATGTGGGTTTTTCAGGTTAGAGAATCCCCTCCCTAGGCCCGACAAGACGCCTCCTGAGACGCGGCAAGGTAGGAGTAGGCGAAATGCAACAGGGAATAACAATATTAATGTGCTAACAGTAAACTGCAGGAGCGTCTATAGAAAGGTACCAGAACTGCTCTCATTAATAAACGGTCACAATGCCCATATAGTACAAGGGACAGAAAGTTGGCTAAAACCAGACGTAAAGAGTAATGAAATCCTAATCTCAGATTGGAATGTATACCGCAGAGACAGGCAGAACAGTGAAGGGGGAGGCGTGTTTATAGCGATAAGAAGTGCAATAGTATCGAAGGAAATTGACGGAGATCCGAAATGTGAAATAATTTGGGTAAAGTCAGGGTTAAAACAGGTTCAAACATGGTAATTGGATGTCTCTATAGGCCCCCTGGCTCAGCAGCTGTTGTGGCTGAGCACCTGAAGGATAATTTGGAAAATATTTCCAGCAGATTTCCCCACCATGTTATAGTTCTGGGTGGAGATTTTAATTTGCCGGATATAGACTGGGAGACTCAAACGTTCATAACGGGTGGCAGGGACAACGAATCCAGTGAAATCTTTTTAAGTTCTTCATCTGAAAACTACCTTGAGCAGTTAACCAGAGAACCGACTCGTGGCGATAACATATTAGACCTTCTGGTGACAAACAGACCCGAAATATTTGAAGCAGTTGACGCAGAACAGGGAATCAGTGATCATAAAGCGGTTACTGCAGCAATGATTTCAGCCGTAAATAGAAATATTAAAAAAGGTAGGAAGATTTTTCTGTTTAGCAAAAGTGACAAAAAGTAGATTACAGAGTACCTGACGGCTCAACACGAAAGTTTTGCTTCAAGTACAGATAGTGTTGAGGATTAGTGGACAGAGTTGGAAACCATCGTACAGTATGCGTTAGATGAGTATGTGCCAAGCTAGATCGTAAGAGATGGAAAAGAGCCACCGTGGTACAACAACCGAGTTAGAAAACTGCTGCGGAAGCAAAGGGAACTTCATAGCATACATAAACATAGCCAAAGCCTTGCAGACAAACAAAAATTACGTGAGGCGAAATATAGGAGGGCTGTGCAATAGGCGTTCAATGAATTCGAAAGTAAAGTTCTATGTACTGACTTGGCAGAAAATCCTAAGAAATTTTGGTCTTATGTCAAAGCGGTAGGTGGATCAAAACAAAATGTCCAGACACTCTGTGACCAAAATGGTACTGAAACAGAGGATGACAGACTAAAGGCCGAAATACTAAATGTCTTTTTCCAAAGTTGTTTCACAGAGGAAGATTGCACTGTAGTTCCTTCTCTAGATTGTCGCACATATGACAAAATGGTAGATATCGAAATAGACGACAGAGGGATAGAGAAACAATTAAAATCGCTCAAAAGAGGAAAGGCCACTGGACCTGATGGGATACCAGTTCGATTTTACACAGAGTACGCGAAGGAACTTGCCCCCCTTCTTGCAGCGGTGTACCGTAGATCTCTAGAAGAGCGTAGCGTTCCAAAGGATTGGAAAAGGGCACAGGTCATCCCCGTTTTCAAGAAAGGACGTCGAACAGATGTGCAGAACTATAGACCTATATCTCTAACGTCGATCAGTTGTAGAATTTTGGAACACGTGTTATGTTCGAGTATAATGACTTTTCTGGAGACTAGAAATCTACTCTGTAGGAATCAGCATGGGTTTCGAAAAAGACGGTCGTGTGAAACCCACCTCGCGCTATTCGTCCACGAGACTCAGAGGGCCATAGACACGGGTTCACAGGTAGACGCCGTGTTTCTTGACTTCCGCAAGGCATTCGATACAGTTCCCCACACTCGTTTAATGAACAAAGTAAGAGCATATGGACTATCAGACCAATTGCGTGATTGGATTGAAGAGTTCCTAGATAACAGAACGCAGCATGTCATTCTCAATGGAGGGAAGTCTTCTGAAGTAAGAGTTATTTCAGGTGTGCCGCAGGGGAGTGTCGTAGGACCGCTGCTATTCACAATATACATAAATGGCCTTGTGGATAACATCGGAAGTTCACTGAGGCTTTTTGCGGATGATGCTGTAGTATATCGAGAGGGTGTAACAATGGAAAATTGTACTGAAATGCAGGAGGATCTGCAGCGAATTGACGCATGGTGCAGGGAATGGCAATTGAATCTCAATGTAGACAAGTGTAATGTGCTGCGAATGCATAGAAAGATAGATCCCTTATCATTTAGCTACAAAATAGCAGGCCAGCAACTGGAAGCAGTTAATTCCATAAATTATCTGGGAGTACGCATTAGGAGTGATTTAAAATGGAATGATTATATAAAGTTGATCGTTGGTAAAGCAGATGCCAGACTGAGATTCATTGGAAGAATCCTAAGGAAATGCAATCCGAAAACAAAGGAAGTAGGTTACAGTACGCTTGTTCGTCCATTGCTTGAATACTGCTCAGCAGTGTGGGATCCGTACCAGATAGGGTTGATAGAAGAGATAGAGAAGATCCAACGGAGAGCAGCGCGCTTCGTTACAGGATCATTTAGTAATCGCGAAAGCGTTACGGAGATGATAGATAAACTCCAGTGGAAGACTTTACAGGAGAGACGCTCAGTAGCTTGTTACGGGCTTTTGTTGAAGTTTCGAGAACATGCCTTCACCGAAGAGTCAAGCAGTATATTGCTCCCTTCTACGTATATCTCGCGAAGAGACCATGAGGATAAAATCAGAGAGATTAGAGCCCACACAGAAGCATACCGACAATCCTTCTTTCCACGAACAATACGAGACTGGAATAGAAGGGAGAACCGATAGAGGTACTCAAGGTACCCTCCGCCACACACCGTCAGGTGGCTTGCGGAGTATGGATGTAGCTGTAGATGTAGATTTAAGATGCTACCGATAATGAATAGAAAAATGGGGTTTTCACCAATTATTCTCTACGAAAAAATCACATTCCACGGACGCTGATGTTCAACTCGGCGTAACGAATGTTGGTTTTCCACATTCGAACAATGCATGATGTGTCGATGAATCTCTTGGTTCGTGAAGATCGACTCGTCTGAGAATTACACTAAAGCAAAGAAATTTGGGTGTCTCTGCACTTGCTGAAGCGACCACTGGCAAAATGCTTCTCAATTACGGAACTAATTCCCTTAAAGTTCCAGATGGAAGGAACTACGAAACGGATGATATTATCTACGATTCAAAACTCGTTAAACTTTGGTCTGACTAATTCACGACTTAATTGCCGAGTGGTAAATTCGTAATTCAGTTTTTCTATCAAGCAGTCTCTCTTCGACAATTACTTTCTCGTGGTTGTACAGTTACCTTGATGGAGAACTGTTGAATAAGAAGCGCTTGATCGCACCACGCCTGGGAAACTTAGAACGTAAAGAGTTACAGCGCTATTGATGTTCCTACCACATTCTCCATAAGCAATAAACCATTCAAATTATTTCTTCTATAGCAGTAGACTCCATTCTAATTAATAACTCAGTCATGTTTTGAAGTTAGGAAGTGAGGGACGAAGGGCTCCCAATATCTAGTCATATAAATGAATGAATGTTTCAAAACAGCTACGCTGAGAAAAGACATTGAGTCGTTTGCCACACACGTCTGTTTTTATGTTTTTCATCCAGTTCATTTTTCTCGGGATAATACCGTTTTCGAACTCCATTGTGTTACTTGTCGTTTACAGGGCAGTCCACCGCTCAACGACAAATGTGTTAAGTACAAAAGTTAATTAGTGTTTCCGGTAGAATCAGAACCTACAGCTCACATTTCTGGGCGTGGGGCAGGGTGGGGGGTGGGGTTCAACACTGGTTTATTATTAAAAAATACTGAACACATATTTTTCTGTTTCTTTATCGGAAGTATAGTCTTTTTAGACATTTCTTTGTCTTAATGTAACAGACCCACCATCTATATATCTTCTTACATTTTTGTTTGAACGGAGTAATTATTTAATCACATTGCCACGAGTTGTGTTCCATACAGTCCTGCATGCGGTCAGTAAAGCAGGTTGGTGTGCTGCGTATCATCAGTTCATGCCCAACTGTCACCAATTATTTCTTATTTAGTATGCTATTTTTCATTTCTGGAAGGTTAACGATGTTTGTTTAAATATTGGTATTTTCTGTGCATGAGAAAGGTCTATTCTGGCTGGATGCTGATGTTCGAAATAAACACGTTTTGAGTGCTAAGTGCCGTGCTTCATTGATGGCCCTGCTTTCGAATTTGGATTTGACTGTGTTTACGACATGAAACTCTTTCGTGGAGACAGAGGGTCTTCAAAACAACGACGTCGCCCTGGCTCCAATTAGGCAATGTAAAAGTCGTCGCCTTCGTGGACAAGAAACGGAATACAAGCAGTACAGCCTTCCCAAGATCAATGGATTCCAAAACAACTGAAACTATCAGAGTCACCAGATACAATTGGCGTGTTTGGCAAATGTGTACTTTTAGTTGGACGGCGCAGCCCGTCCTTGGTTCGGAAATAACGAAGAGCGAAGCTCGTTAACTGGAACAGACTGCTGGCAGAACTGAAAAACATTCGGTGATATTCAGCAGCAAGTCCACTGAAGCAGAATAACAACTGAAAAATTTATCTCATCGTCATGGGGAAACGGCAGTCTTACATGCAAAATTTTTTCTGAATCCGAATATGACACAATCTGACAAAATCTAACAAAATATGACAGGAAATGCGGTACATGTGTACCAAGAACTGTCACAAAAACTGATAAGTTCATCAGATTGAGCTAGAGCACCGCAGAAATTCAACAGAAGAGAATCGGACGAAAAAAGCTGTGCTGATATCTCACCTTACTCCCACCCAGGAATTGATGGGAAATTAAATGTGGTAGTACCTTTTCTGGGACTCAAACCCTGCTCCTTCTGGACAGAAAGCTCAAGAGCACCTCCCAACTCATGGAAACTCCTCAGACACAGTACAGCAATGTTAGGTTAGTGTTTTTTATTTATTTTGGTTGGAAAGCTGAGGAAAAGATCGGGCCTAAATATGTAATTAATCACTAAGATAGGTCCCAATTACATCACTATATGCATAGTGCTACACAAGGTCTGCCTAAAATCACCATACAGCTCCAAATTGGCTACGACACGTAACTGGTGTTATCCTGCTGGGGAAAAATTTCAAAATACCACTGGAAACTAGTGGCAGGCCCACTCATACTCTGTTCTTCACCTACAAGTTGTCGGTAAAATAGCTGGAGTGTAAGATGCTATCTTTATTTTTTTGGTGGGAAATATATTAAACTGACAAGATGCTGGTGTTGGACAGTGATAGGCTTTAATAAGCGTATCAACTGTAAGCATACAGCTGAGGAACGTGTCTGTCGCTGTTTGAGATCAGAGTTCACTACACATGCCTGCTCGACAATCACCTTGCAGCCCAGATAATCAAAGCCCATACACACTACCCCAATTGATAGAAAATGCATCACTGGTCTGATTACGCATCGAAATTGACGTGGAAAAACCCATCACTTGTAATGAATGTGTCATAGTGCAAGACATGTTTTGGGGAAAATCAACATCCGAAAATAGTTAAAGTGGAGGCGGTAGTTGAATGTGTGTTCTCCTCAATCGGCACTCACGAACTAACCAACTTGCAGATAATCTGAAACCGCACCCACCGTCCTTCCCTCCCTCCATCCCTCCATTCCTCTGTCCCTACCTCTCCACACTGCAGTTAGAGACAGAGGCCAGTTCTATCTTACTGCTGGATTGCACAAAGAGACACTTCTGGTGGCATAGATATACAGTGTTCAGTATACGGAAAGAAGTCACAGATCGACCAAAGATAAGAAGAGGATGCTTCTTGCAACGTGTTGAACGTACAGGGCGATTATAATGAAAGTCAAACATTCAAAACAAGTCAGAATGACGTCAAATTGCAACGGAATATTATCGGAGAAGGGGGAAAAGGTACGGCAGAAGACAAAGAACAGTGTGAAAATTGAACCAATAGATGGCGCTGTATCTGTCAGAGTACATGAATGAAAACACCTGTCATGCACATGACCCATTGAAATTGGTGTAAACGCGTCGCGTACACGGCTTTTCCTCCTTTCACGTCTGTGACGTTCGTCATTACTGTCTCTATGTAGGATAGCGCTCTCTTTGTAAACCTATATTACAAGAATGACGTCTGTGCACAGCTCACCCTGCAAAAGTTCCGGACACTGAAGGGTTTGAAAACAGGTTGGTTCGATGAGTGCCGTGGGTCTGGAGAAAATGATTCGGAAATTTGAAAATATGGATTCTTTTGGTGTGCAACCTGGTAGAGGGAGGAAACGAATTGCTTCGACGAAGCAGTGGCCACAGCAGTGCAGGAGCAGACGAGTGGTGGTGTGCAAACGTGTGCTGCACAGAGAATTGCCGAACATAGGACATACCCCTGAGCAAGGTGCGTAAAATCCTACGAAACATCCTTATTTGCTATCCATTCAAAATTACCCATGTGCACGAGTTGCTTCCTGTACACCTGCCACCAAGAGAGACCGTTGCTTTAGAATTTCTGGCTCACATGGGTAATGATTGCCAATGGAATATTTTGTGGACAGACGAAGCCCACTATCATCTGATAGGATATCTCCGTACACAGAATTGTCGAATATGGGCAACGGAAAACCTACATGCAAATCAACCATACCACTTCATCCTGAAGTCACTGTGTGATGCTCGTTTACAGCATCATTTATCATAGGGCCATATTTTTTCGAAGAGACAGGTTATAACACCAGCTTCATTATATATCACTCTTCCCTAACTACCAAACATTGTCCTGTCACGGAAAAAGTCACGTATAAGATTAACCTAATGTAACACGAGTTAATGTTAACCTGTGAGAGGATTTGAGAAATTTGAACGTACGGGTGTCGAATGGATGAATAAATCACTAGTTCATTAGAAACAGGAAACTCGGTTTTCTAAACACTTAGGAGGGGATCCTGCATAGGTTCATGATTAGGATAAAAGATATGGTTCTAAACACAGGTGTATAGCACTTGGATTACTATTAAATCTCTCACACAAATTAACTGGTCCACGTTCTGATACATATCTGTATGCATGAAGTTGGAGGAGAAGTGGCGAAGTTGTGGTGGCAAGTGGCATTCCGGCTAACTGAACTTACGGCTCTTGGTGTTTGAATGCTCTATAAAATTCCTTCTTGGCGACGGATTTTTAACAAGTTAGAGCCATTCCTTGTTGCCAAGAGTACCTTGCAACAGCCAAATCCACATCCGAGAAAAAATTCCTTGCAAAGCGGCTTCCAGCAGCCTCCCTTGGCTCCATTGATGTGTACCATGCCATGGCTAGCCACTGATTGCCTACTGTTCCCACCAAGTAGCCGCCCAGTGCGTCCACCAAAACCAACTTTTACATCGCGCCGAGCCACTTCCATTGCGGAGGGACATCCCTACATCTTTTACATTTTACAGTACAAGTGCCCTAAGCATGAACCAGTTTCCAGTATACAATATTTTCTTTCTAAATATACATATATTATAAAATTTCATTATTTTAAAGATCATTTAGCTTTTTCCATATATATATATATATATATATATATATATATATATATATATATATATATATTACAATACTTTAAATTTCCTGTCACACATCAATGACCTTAATCAATAAAGAATACACACTTTGTAGTTACAGATACATAGTTACATAATATAGACCTACTTCTAATCGATATGTGTTACAAAGGCCATATATTTCATTGAGGTTTCCTGACAGGGATACTTCAATGAAACATCAGTAACACTTCAAAACAGTGTTGGGCGATAAAAAATTTTTTGCAAATAAATTACACAACGAACACTTTACATAACTGTACACATAAAACACCATTACATCAAGTGTTAACAAAAAAATGAAGTTGTGTTGCATTCAGAAAGTATATACTATTTTAGATATGAGTTCATCTTGTAAAAATATCTATGAGGGATTTACATATTGCATGGACATACACACTTTTCATTACACATGGTTAAACTCAACATGTTTGTCACTGTATGATCATTAAGAAATTATGTTTTGTGTGCTGGGAATGCACATACAGTTCATTAAGAAAACACAATATTCATTACAATATATCAATGTTTCACCCTTTGTCTGATTATGTAATTTCTGGCAGTTCTTTATTATTTTTACCATCAACACTTGTCTGCTGATTGATACTTTTCGTAGTCCTTTGATAGTTTCAACATCATTACTTTATTGCCTATGGACACATTTGGCAGGCCTTCTGATCATACTGCAATATTCCATTACTGCTGTTCTTATACAAGTCATAGCCTGTTGTTTACATATAATACATATCCCATTATGTTTTATCGAATCTGTAACTTATAGACATGCATCAGTAGTGTGATAATAGAAAAGTTTTTTCCAACATAACACTTGGCAATACAACATCAACGACAAGAACATATAGAGTAAATTACATATGCATGTTTTCGGTTTTAAATCAATTCCTTGACTTAGGATAAACAAGATAATAGGCATTATTGTGCGGAGTTCCTTGCACTTCAAAGGGACAAATCAGCAATTTCGAATTTGGTCCCTCTAAGGTCCTTATTGTGCCTTTTGGATCTGACTTCCCCATTTTCTTTCATTTATTTTCTTATGTGTCTTTTTTCTTCTTAATATCTTGTTCTAGATAGGGTGGAAATTGTAAGGTTTCTTCAATTGTACTTTTGCTCTTACAATTAAGTAGAATTTCCTCAGATGTAAATCCTGTAGTGTCATGATGAAGGGTATTCATTACATTTTCAAAGTCTGCAATAAACATGTCCCATGCCTTTTGAGTGTGGTGGCAGTAAGTTTGATACAACCTACCTAGTTCTCAGATATAAAGTTCCACTGGATTACTTGCAGGATGATAGGCCAAAGTATATTTCACTTGGATAGCATTCTGTTGTAGTCGAATTCAGCCGGGTGATGCTGAGGGAATTAGTTTAGGAAATGAGACACTTAAAGTAGTAAAGTAGTTTTGCTATTTGGGTAGCAAAATAACTGATGATGGTCGACGTAGAGAGGATATAAGATGTGGACTGGCAATGGCAAGGAAAGCGTTTCTGAAGAAAAAAAATTTGTTAACATCGAGTATAGATTTAAATGTCAGGAAGTCGTTTCTGAAAGTATTTGTATGGAGTGTAGCCATGTATGGAAGTGAAACGTGGACGATAAATAGTTTAGACAAGAAGAGAATAGAAGCTTTCGAAATGTGGTGCTACAGAAGAATGCTGAAGGTTAGATGGGTAGATCACAGAACTAATCAGGAGGTACTGAATAGAATTGGGGAGAAGAGGAGCTTGTGGCACAACTTGACTAGAAGAAGGGATCGGTTGGTAGCACATATTCTGAGACAACGAGGGATCACCAATTTGGTATTGGAGGGCAGCGTGGAGGTTAAAAATCGTAGATGGAGACTAAGAGATGAATACACTAAGCAGATTCAGAAGGA
Organism: Schistocerca cancellata; assembly: GCF_023864275.1. Classification (NCBI taxonomy): domain Eukaryota; kingdom Metazoa; phylum Arthropoda; class Insecta; order Orthoptera; family Acrididae; genus Schistocerca; species Schistocerca cancellata. Next base: position 437,941,844 of record NC_064633.1, on the reverse strand, counting down.
TGTAGGCTGCAGTAGGTACTGGGAGATGAAGAAGCTTGCACAAGATAGAGTAGCATGGAGAGCTGCATCAAACCAGTCTCAGGACTGAAGACCACAACAACAACAACAGCATTCTGTTCCGTCCCAACCTTTCTTATTTTTGAAATAAATTGAGGCCCATTGTCTAGGACTGTCTTTGGTTTTCCTATCGTATTGAAATATTCAGTCATTCTATTAAATACTGCTTTTGCAGTAGATTTTCTAATGGGAAACAGTGTAACAAATTTCTAAAAGATTTCAAAACCACTATTATGTACGTACAATTTCGGGAAGTTTTCGGGAGAGTCCCATACAAATCTACTGATAATAAGTGAAGAGTGTCTTCCGATTCATTGTTCTGTATATAACCTAGGTTGGTTTGATTTGTAATTTAATTCGACCTGTTATTTTCTTTGTTGCACTTATATTTATTACTATTACATCAGAGAGTTTTTGAATACATTTTTTCGGACCACAGTGTCCAAAGGTGAGGCGGAAATAATCAATTAGTTCGGTCTGAAACTCATATGGTCAACATACTTTCCACACCTCTCTATTCGCATCTTTGCTTTTGTATCAAATATCTTTAAAGATCTTAGAAAATGTACATATTTGAGTATACATGGTATTATTAAAATTTACTTTAACTGACTTTCAGGTTTTATCTTTGTTTTGGTAGTACCACATATTTTTGCAAATTTGTTCTATTTTCTTTTTCCCCTGAATCTCTTTTAATAAATTTAATATGAGAAGTGTCATCTTCTTTATTTTCCTCTGGCATGCTGTCTATTTCTTCAGGTAGTCTGGATAGAGCATCTGCTACTTAGCTGTCGTTTCCTCTAACATAGAAAATTTCGTAGTGAAACAGCTGGAGGTACAGTGCCCAGTAGCTTAATCTGCCAATAAATAAGTGGCAGTCCTTAAGAAACTTCAATGCTTTATGATCAGTATGTATGATAGTCTTATGCCCCATAAATAATTTTGCAACTTTTCCAAACTCCATATGATAGCCAGAGCCAGAGCATTTATGAAATGGGGTAATTTCTTTCGTACTTAGTCAGAGTTCGACTAGTAATTTTGGTTGCACTGAGCCTATGTTCTCTTGGAAAATTTCTATAGCTTTCGTTTTATATTTTTGGCAGCAATTTCCCTAACGTCGGCAGTTCGCGTGCTTTGCACAGTGCCTTCCTTTCTCTTACCAACCTCTTCTAAAATTGCTCCTCGCTCATCTTGCATGGCCCTAACTTCTTCCACCTCGTTTTCATTTTCGGACAACGTTCTCTTTCAGACGTTTCCACTTTCGTTTCTCTCTTTTATAACCATTTTCAAAGTTTTTCCACTCATATTGCTTTATACTGTAAAACAAACATGCCCATCTGTGATTCCTCAAGACTCCCTTCTGCACAAATTGTCTGTCTTTCCACATTTACTTAATAACATGTCCGATTCTGTTTTCATATCGGTGAGATTCTCCACTGAAACAGGTTCACTGAATTCCTTTGCAACCTCATCTCTTCCTACTGCCGCTGCTACAGCCTCATGATGGGCAGCTGATCACTCCACCAAGTTCAACGCATGCAGTGATTTAGTTCACACAATACCGCCTGCTGCATATTGTCCCATACGTGACTCACACAGGCCAGCACCTAACGTTCTGCACACACCGCCTTGTGATGCAGCTCTGCCGTTTGCTCGTGTCTTAAATTCATTTTGCTTCAGCTGGTATATTTTCTTTATTTTCGGCCCGTAATACTTGTATCCACGAATCTGGCTCGTAAAACAAGGGAGATATAGTTTTCCGCGTCATTTCGGTACGATAATTTCGCGGTGCAAATCCTTTAACGCGAAATGACATGTTACCACGACCCCTACCTCTACCTCTTTGTATTATTTTTACGCTGTAACGTTCGCTCTCATTTTGATCATTATGCTCGTGATTTTCCCTACTCTGGATGTTATTAGTTAAATGATTATCACGGCTTCCTCTCCAGTGGTCTTCGTCATCCACTCTTTCCAAAAACCATGAGAAGCTTTTGTGGTTACTTCCCATGTAACATTTTGAATCCTCCGGGAGCTTTTCCCATAGTTCCCACACTATTTTGGATTCATTTTGTCTTCTGTTTCTCAAGTGTGTCAATTTTTGATACCACATCTCGCAAAAATCTTTCATTGAGTTTCTGCCTCGGTTGTCATACAACCTTGTTGCCATGATGAACTTTTGCCATAGATAGTCCTGTTTTTGTTCTGACCAGTATTCCTCTATAAATTCGTCAAATGACATTCGTTCCGCATCCAAATTTAGGCCCCATCTCTTTGCATCATCAGTTAAGGCAGTAATGACCACATTGATCTTCTTTTCTTGAACTAGTTCATAATCAGGAAAATTCCTTTCACAGTTTTTCAAAAACTCTAATGGGTGCCATAGATTATGGTTTTTAGCCAGATCGAATCGTTCTTCGTTCTCCAGCTGTTTGCTACAAATTATTCAGTCAGACGCATAATTCGGTTTTTCTCTTATTTTGCATTCGTGATCGCTCACTTTACCTTGAATCTGTGAAGTGTTCTGTTCACACTTCTTTTCGCAAGTCGCCACTTCTTTACTCAGTTCTTTTTCGGAATCATTCACTGTTTGTCTCAACTGAGACATATTGGTGTTACATTTGTTTATAAATTGGATTTTGAGGCAGAAAACTTTTTTATCAACCTTTGTTACAAACAAAGGTTCTACAGTGTCTTGGATATTCATTATTTCGGTATCGAATCTATGGCTGATGTCATTTATTTGCCCCTGCGTATTGTTGACATTGTTATTGATACTGTCTGTCTCAATTTTTAAGTCCCTGATTGCATTGCTCACATCACCTACGTTTGAGTTTACTTCTCCTATCTGTTTACTGATTTTAATCCTTTGCATTTCAATTTGATGACCTTGTGCTTTAATTTGGTTGTTAATATTGCTACCTTGTGCTGCAATTTGTGCAGACAACATTTCTCACAAATCTTTCATGCTCAGTGGTTTCTCGCTTTCTGGTTCGAATCCGTCCTCATATTCAGATTCTACTTCTCGTGTTTCACGCTTCACTTTCGACTTTTGATAAATTGAACATATCCATCGAGTCGTTAACATAACCACTGTTTTTGGTCCTGTCGTCTTTCCTACCTTGTTTCATTTGCGACGAGTTCATCATTTGAATTTGATCGCTGACATGCATATGGTATTCCACTTAAGCCTGTTGCCGTCCCAAGGCGTCATCTGTGTTCCTATCTGGTGAACTACTGCCACTTAGTACACTAAGTACCTTTTCGTCTCGCTCGTTCTGACCTACTGTCGTCTTTGTATCCATTTTAATTTTGTTAATAATTTATATTTTACCTTTTAAAGGCCTCTGAAGCTTTCTACTAATTATTTTACCTGATCTATTGCAAGTTCGCGCTGCTGGATATTCAATACTCGTCTTATAATTGTTTTACACCCAATAGTTTGGTTCTGAACTGTATTTTTGTGAATAAAACTTACGAATGTTCTGTCACGCGGCGCCACATATAACACTAGCTTCGTTACACATCGCTCTTTCCTAACTACCAAACATTAGGTCCTGTCTCAGAAAAAGTCACATATAACACTAACCTACCGTGACACGAGCTAATGTTACCCTCCAAGAGGATTTGTGAAATTTAACCGTGCGTGTATCTAATGGATGAAGGTATCAGGCTATAATTTTGATTGCATTGCAGTTACCAAAGAACTAAACAGGCTTTAACTTTGGGGCTAAAGAAAGTAGTAAAATCCATACTCAAATGAAAAAATGAATGGTCACCAGCCAAATTAGGCATGTGAATTTGGAAATATATCTTCAAGGAAATTAAATGTTAGTTACTTTCATTAATATTTCACTTTGAACAGTAAACAGGATGTAAACGGACACAGGGCACACTGAGCTGTGTGTTGCAGCAGTCACCAATACAGCACATACTAATAATAATAGAAAGTGTAAGTAGTACCAAACTCACATGAATAAGAGCTACATTCAAGATTGTTACTTAGATCAGTGCTGAAATGTTACTGCAAGAAGTGCAGAACTAAAATTGGCCAGGAGGGTGTTCTGACTTAACTGACATATAAATACCATAAATAAAAATAAATAATACCACAATTCCACTGTTTATACTCCCATTTATAGAAATGGATCAGATTTCCTTAGTAGTAATAATAGTCCATTTATCGTTTTAATATGTAAAGAATATGATAGGGATCCATAAACTGGTATGGTATCACTAGTCGAATTCTATGATTATTTCAGTAGCAAATTTGATATCGACTAAATTTAATCCTTAGCTTCACTTGGAATAGTTAATGTTTTTACTCTTTTCAAGGCAAATTATTCAACAATGAGCTCAATTAACTTAAAAATTTCGATCATGACACTAATCAAAGTTAAATTAAGTTTAAAATGAGTATAACTTATTTACATTTTTACCTGTGAAACAGGTATTTTATACAGTTATTTTTTGTAAAACGATTCTTTGCAGTAAGCTAAAAGCACTTTAGCAACATTCAACTCTTGCTAATCCTTGCACATTTGACAGTCATAAATAAATCACTAGTTCAATAGAAATAGGATACTCTGTTTTCTGAACACTTAGGAGGGGATCCTGCATAGGTTCATGATTAGGATAAAATAAGTCGTTCTAAACACAGGTTTATAGCACTTGGATTATTATTGAATCACTCACACAAATTAAATGGTCCATTCTCTTATACATATCTGTACGAATGAAGTTGTGGTTGCAGGTGACATATTGGCTAACTGAACTCATGGCTCTTAATGTTTGCATACCCTATAAAATTTCCTCTTGGGGACGGATTTTTACCAAGATAGAGCGATTCCTTGTAGCCAAGGAGTACCTTGCAACAGCCAAATCCACACCCAAGGCAAAATTCCTTGCAAAGCGGCTTGCAGTTGCCTCCCTTGGCACCATCGATGTGTACCGTGCGACATATAGCCACTGACTGCACCATTCTCACCAAGTAGCCGCCCAGTTCGACCACCAAAACCAACTTTTACGTCACGCCAAGCCACTTCTGTTGCAGATGGACTTCCCTAACTCTTTTACATTTTACAATACAAGTTATAACACTGAAACAGCATTTACGTAGCTTATACATTCAAATGCCAAGTTTGGCTTATTACGTATTATGCCACAACAGAACAAAGTCCTGTCACGGAAAAGCCATGTATAACACTACTGTCTTCTTCTGCTATACCATAACCTTAAAGTTGGAGGCAGGTTGTGGAATAAAACTATCTTGTTAAAGCAGTATATACAGTAAGTTTTGTCTCCCTCCAATTGGGACAAAGAATTTAAATGACAGATATACTACATTGCGTAGAATCAAACCATGACATCAAGGTTTTTACAAGGAGAGGAGTATACAATTTTGTGTTATCGATTCAGTCCAACAACATTTACAGAAGCTCAACGATGTAACATTAAATAAAACAAAAGCAAAATAAATTAGTAGAGTATTAGAGCTACGTTGTTACAAAGTGCCCTAAGCATGAACCAGCTTCCAATATACAATGTTTTTCTTCTAAATATACACATATTATAAAATTTCATTATTGTAAGCATCATAAAATAAGTCGTTCTAAACACAATATTACAATATTACGATACTTTAAATTTCCTGTCACAAATCAATGACTTTAATCAACATAGAATACACACTTCATAATTACAGATACACATTTACATAACAAAAACCTACTTCTAATCGATATAAGTATTACAAGGGGCTTGCAGTCCTGTTACCTGTACCATCGCTGGTTAGCGCTATGAGTGTCTTTTTGCGCAGCCATGTCATTCCAACTCTCTAACAGCGTGAATGTGTGGATGGGATCATTTTTACTCAAGATGGCGCACCTCCACACATTGCAAATCCAGTTAACCAGCTGCTGAAGCGCCATTTCGGAAATGCTGGAATTATCAGGCGACATTTCCCTTCAGCCTGGCCACCCCTACCACCTGATCTTAATCCGTGTGACTTCTGGCTGTGGAGCTGTCTGAAAGGTGTTGTGTTCAGCGCTCCAATGCGAACTTAGCTGCATTGAAGGCATGCATTGCGCAACACATTCTGAATGTGACTCCGGAAACACTTCGATCAGTTGCGGACGTGCTGTTACTCGATCTGAACTTGTTGCAGAAAATGGTGGACAGCATATGAACATGTTTTGGCAAATCTCACGGAAAATGATGATCCGATTTGATTTTGATTGATGCTTTTTATGCAGTTTCTGGCGTACGTTTTCCTCTTCTCTTATAGTCCTCCATTGCAATTTGACATCATTCTGATCAGCGGTGTTATTTTTACATTGGTTTGAAAGTTTAACTCTAATAATAATCACCCTGTATTTCTCGGAAAAACTGGACCCCCTGGAATAACAATGAGTTTCTAGAGAACTCTCCAGATCGATTTTTCAAACTTCCACTGCTTGAAAAAAGCAGCTCACCACCTCTGATGGCTACAGCCCCTGAGCCCCTGTCCTACCTAGGAGCAAAGTTTTTCCCAGCTGTGGCGGGAGTATCCTGCAGGGCAGGGCACATGACCAGATGCTCAATTCGACAGTTCTTCACTAACAAAAAAGGCAAATTTAGCAGCACCACCCCACCCTACATGCCACCACCCTGGTCGGGCGCAGCTGCATTTGTGACCTTACTTGTACTGGAGTGAACCCCCCACAGCCTTGCTCCAAGCGACCACCTTTGTTCGATGGAGGACACTGCACTGTAACATTTGTATTTAACGTCAATGCATCTCTTATAATCAAGCATTTTTTAAAAAGGGAAACACAATCACGAGAATAGTAAATGCTCTCCTTCCAAGAAAATAGGAGCAGTCCAGTTTATTTTAGATTTATGAGCAAAATTCGTATAGTGTTTATGTTGACTGCAGGATACAATTCGCATCTTATTATTTAGCAACATCCAATGAAGTGCACTGCCACGATTACATATGACCAAAATTGAGAGGTCAGGCTATACAACTCCAAACATGCCCATGCTGTCTAGAATTGGGAAAAAGAACTTTCATTGTTTTGTTGCAAAAACTACCTATCACTGCAGAATGTTGGTATTATATCGAAACCATCATCATAGTAAGGAAAAAAGCGAGAATTTAAAGTCAGAAGAAAAAAATCTATATTAAACAATTTATTTAAGTTTGATGTACAAACTACTTGAACTGAGAGTGTCTCTCACATTCAGATCAGCGTCTGCGAATAAACTTTCATGCACGTGCATATTAGAAACATTTCAGGCATATGGAATAACATTAGAGAATACAATCTTTCGTGCCATTAGCTTACATGTCAGAAAAATCGCAATCATTTTACATTCAACAACAATAAGCTATAATTCAAAAGGACAGTGCTGTTTTGTACACTATTGCAGGTCCTGTTTTACCAATGTGAAAATATATCACACCTGTGTTTATGAAACAAATTGTGAGAGCCTATCTTGTAATAGAACCTCCTATAAGATTTTACCACGTCTCTCCTTCATCTTTTACATCGAACCAATTACTGGATGCGTGCTTAAATTTGACATTTTTGCTCTATGACTCCACTCAACCGATATAACTGAAAACTTCCTTTATTACAGCAGATTCTTACATTCTACTGTTGTAAGCAATTTTATCATCACAGCCTGTTTCACGCTATCTACTCTCATGTTGGGAAAGAAAACACTATCATTCCTACTTTCGACAACGAGCAATGATGCAGTCGGTATCTACTTCATAATTAGAGGTTACGAAGTATGAAATAACACAGAACTTGCGGTAACACCTATTTTTTAAACATGCAGTCATGATGATAACAATAAACAGTCATGTATCTGTGAGAATAGGTACAGCCGATTGCCATTAGTTTTATGAGCAAAATCGGAGTAGTTTTGTGGGCACTATCGGCGTCTAAAATTTAACCAAGTTTATCACTCCTTGTAATAGAACCTCCTGTAAGATTTTACCGTCTCTCTCTTCTGATATTTAGAAAAATGATATTCCTTCTGCATGTTGACATTGACCATATTACATATACACGTATCACTCCATTGGAGCATGTGATCCATGCTCAAAGTCACTTGCACAGATCTACATAAAGTTTTGGGGAATCTACTGGAGGATGACCATATTCAACAGACTAAAAATCAAAAGAATGTGTTCCCGTAATGGTCTTTTATAAGCAGTTTAATACATAGTTGTTTCGGCTGTAACACATCCAAGCAGCGTACTATTATGGCTTTGTATGCTTCCATAGAGTTTGTTTTTCTACCATGACTTTGAGGTGTGAGTCAGCTGCTAAACCGACATTAACACTTTTGAATCCTTAGGCTCTCACCGAAAGCTGAACAGTGCATGCTGTAAACTATGCAGCAACCACAATACACAGGTTGGTAGAAATAAAACACAGAGGCGATGTTTCTCATTGACAAAAATGTGGAACACCTCACAACATATGGAATCTGGAAGCTTTTGCAGGAGTAGAGCATTTCTAACAGCTATCTGAAGGGTGATGACCTATACAGTTAATCTCATATTCCACAGCGATTGGTAGTAGATGTTCCAGTGTTCCATTTCAAAGAGCATTATTTCCCCATTTTGCATTCACGTACATGATTACTGTTTTGGTGTTACCATCATTGGAAAGTGCTACTCACAACATATGCAAGTCAGTAGAAGAAAAAGAAATATTGTTATCTTATTGGTAAAAGAATTAAGAAAAGTAAATACAAGCAGAGGTCATCGCTGTACATGGAAATAGAACGACTTTGTAAATTTGAGGAACGACTCCAAACAACTGTGTGAGGGCGATGACCTCTACTTTTCATCCCATGCTGCACAGTGATGAGTAGCAGATGTCCAGATGTTCTCCAAGGCTCCCTCCATCTCAATCAGGTGGTGTTAGTCAATCATTATCCTGTAATCAAAAGTGAACCAGTGGATGGATGGGATGGGGAAGACACTGCTGATATGGGGTGATGTATGGTAAGACACACCGCAGATAAAAGTGTGAATAGTTTTAGCAATTTTTCGAGTTCCTGGAATTCGAATGCAGATAGATGACTGTACACTGCGTCTATTCGGTCATATACATCAATGTATACCAGTTGTTCCGTAATTTCTGCTAAAGGTTTTAACACATCAGAATTCTTCACAGTATCAGCATCATCACTAAATCACCCCACCACTAGTTTGCTGAGACCATGAGCTAGATTGCGAATCAAGATAGATGATTGGGAAGTACGTCTGTTTGGTCATATACTTCAAAGTTTACCAGTTGTTCTGTAATTTCAGTGCCAAGAAATGACACAGCAGAACACTTCCAAATTTCTGTATCATCGCTAAATCATCCTTCCACTACTTTGCAAATACCATATCCTAGATGGCGAATGCAGATATCTGCGCAGTACTCCCATTTGGACATAAACATCAAAGTATACCAAATGGTATCCTATACTGATGCAATTTGGTTATCTGCATATTTCCAGCTCGTAGATCATAGCGCAGAATTTAGGATTATAACTGACAACCTTTCCCTGTGTCGACGGGAGTCACAGAGTAGTCTCGCATTCTTAGGATACAGACAGAGAATTGTAGACGCCTACCAAATTACGGTTGAAGTTTCCTCCCTGCAACACCAATTTTATCCACGGCATCCATCCAAAAGCAAGAGACCCCTCCAGATTCAAGCTTGTTGTGGAGGGTTGCACCTCTTCTTGGTGTATAGTAGACATGAGACTATTGCACTGACATAACAGACGGTTAAGATGAGACGTTTATAGATGATGAAGCTCCAGACGGATTGAGTTTGAAACATTTCACGTAAATCAACGCGAAGCATTATTCCACTGTCTGGGCTCAGAACCAGGACGTTACTGGCGTGAGAGAAATAGTGATACAGCATGAGCACACAAAAATGCTTTGTTGACATAGCCATAAGGTTTAGAAGTATTAGTCGTCCGGAATGCAACGCTCTTAATACTCTGATGCAGGAGACATTTGTACAAATAACATCAGACATACTCGTATGATCACCTTACAAGTTCCCAGAATGAGATTTTCACTCTGCAGCGGAGTGTGCGCTGATATGAAACTTCCTGGCAGATTAAAACTGTGTGCCCGACCGAGACTCGAACTCGGGATCTTCGCCTTTCGCGGGCAAGTGCTCTACCAACTGAGCTACCGAAGTCGTGCTTCGGTAACTCAGTTGGTAGAGTACTTGCCCGCGAAAGGCAAAGGTCCCGAGTTCGAGTCTCGGTCGGGCACACAGTTTTAATCTGCCAGGAAGTTTCACCTTACAAGTTTCCAATCTCAATCACTACAGTGACAAACTTAAATATGTCAAAACTACTTCTTTCTAAACTATTATGTTGTTCTAGGAAGGCATCGTCAGCGCATATCCACCGCTCGTACAGCTTATAAACCAGCTAGAAAAAAAGTCTGGACACTGCTCTGCTATCTCTTATGAAATTAATGGATTTTGTCTTATTAAGTCGTGAACATATGTACCCTCAATAATGCCTACTGTGTCGGTCATGCTTACCATATGTAGCAGGAGTATTGATTTTAATGGGTTCGGCTATGTCTCACCAGGAAATAGAGTGAAAAAAAAAAACCGACAAGAATATTTTCAGTAGCAGATACATTGAGGAACTATCCCCACTGTGCACACAAAGAAGCAACAACATCTAATGTGTGCATAAGCACCACAATCAGTATCTAATGGAGACATAACAGTCTTTTACAGTAGCATCACCACGGCTCTGGTAGCATTCCTTTTGCACAAGAAGTCTTGGTCCGATGATAGGTAGTTTTGGTCCTGTGTAGGATAATATAGCAAATTCGCCCTAACATCACGTCTCTGGAGTACACCCGCCCCCCTTCCCCACAGTATTAAAGGTGAAATATGTGATATTTGTTCACTCTCCTGCAGAACACTCTATAGAACTGCTTAAGTCTCATAAAAGCATCGTTTCTCTCCTAAATACTTAAGGTATAACATTGTTTGCGAGAACCAACCGTCATTTCTATATTCGACAGCATGTGTGAGAACACAGTTATGGATTGGGATACACATATTTTGCCTCCTTTAATATGGTGACTCTGTGTAATACTTATGTCGCCTCTGTTGGAGTATTTACTACGAAAACGCACATAGTTTACAGGGGTAGAGGCAGAGTTAAAAGTGAATGCAGCCAGATCATAGTTTTAAAGCTTTTCTCGGTGCTCAGTGTCCATTTATGCCCAGCTCATCTCTATCGCCGCATTTCGTGGTACTTTTTGTCTAATTTTATGAATTATCTCCCAATTTAAGTAATTTTCGAAGTTTTCTCGCGATTTTAGGTATATCGTCGTATTTCCCTCAATTTTACGTATTTTTCACTAATTTGTCATAATTATAGCAAGTTTTCCTCGATTTTTACCAATTTTATGTCATGTTTTCGTATTTTTTTGATATTTTTCCCTAAGTGTATGGTCATATGGCCGTCATACCAAATCATTATTTGATTTTATAACAGGATATTTGCCTGTGCTATACACCAGCCTAATAAATAACCGTAAGAATTCCCATCATCCCTATGATCTACATGCATGCATTTTGGATAGGAAGATCATGAAAAGTATAGTAACGCTCGCCTCATACGTAGAGGCTCTGCGAGTGGTGCAGATTGGAAACTCATAGTCTGGAATCAAATCAGTGTACTGTTATAGCACGTCAGAGAGCTTGTCTGCAGACTCATGTAGCAACACACCTGATGGAAACTCGAAGTCTGGCACAGTTCTAAACGTTCATCTGACATTCACTCTGATACATAGGGATCTGCAACAGGGAGGTGACATGTGTGCAGAGTTGATTTCTGCTGCTGCTCTGTCTTGTTTTCTCATAAGTATGTGCTCTTATTGCTTACCAAATGAGCTTTGCTGCTTTTGTTTAGACCTTTCAACTCTGATATGTCCGTCAGGTCATTTACAAACTGTAGATTTATGGTATTTTTTTATCCTAGTAATAAGTAATTCTTTAGTTCAGAGCGTGTTGGATAGCACTTAGCATAGTGGACTGTGAGAGTATCCCCTCCCCATACCAGGCAACATAATTTACAGACGAACAGTTAAGAAGTAAGGTATTCAAACCAAGCCCACCCACTACTGACAGCTCTACACACACACATATTGTCAATCGTGAAGTCTCGATTTCTACCGCTGGTACGTTATTTTCGACATTGGTACGTCCCTGCAAATAGCGAAAACTCTTCGTAAAACGATTCTGTAGGGGATGTGAACACTTTTAAATTCATTCTACTACAGAGTATAATATCATCGATGCAAGCTATATTACCGATATTACATAATAATATTGTCTAGATTCTCCAGTAATAATAACAAACCATCATATCTTGCTGAGCGTATCACTTTTCCTCTAAAGGATCCACGATGACGGCACATAATCGTCCCAGTTCCGTTATTTTGTGTGTTAGATGTCCTTCAGAAGGACGAAGACAGTTTTTCATGTTGTATTTTTCTTATGTGCACCACAGAACAACACATTAGTTGGTCGGTATAGCACTATACTCGTCTGCACCCAGTGCTCACAACCATATAATCTATAAATACAGAGCATTTGCTCTGTTTCTTTGTATGTCTACGCCCATGCGAGTCTAATGAATGTCTGCCATAAACCTCACCAAGTCCTCTCGCTGGTGGATTCATCTGCGAACACTATCCCAGGCTTACTGCAATTTGCATTATCCTCTAGACACAGTCCCACATATTATGTGCAGTGTATCCACCAGGTGGAAGACTGTCAGGTTTATTGGAGCGATCCACAACGGATGGATGAGCATGGACGTAAAAATTAGACCAAATGCATTGGATGTATATTATATTTGCTTGTGAATGACCGGGTGCATCTTGGTACAGTACTATACCGTCTGACAAATGTGATGTTATGTACTGTACATAACAATAACACTCAGGAAAGAGTGTCTCCATCCTTCTGGCGGACATTTAACACACTCAACAGCGGGATTCGAATGATTATGTTCCGTCACTGTGGATCTTTAGGAGTTGTCATGGTTCGCACTTCTTTGTCAGCACAGTGAGTGTACCAATGTGTGCAAACTTAGTTTACCACTTAGCGCGCAAATGGACAAAACATATGAACTGTTTTCTCAAGCCTAGGGGGTTAAACATACATTCTAAATAAATATAAACTTTTCCCTGTAGGGTAGCTAATATGAAGTGCAGATTGTAACAAAAATCATTAGAAATCCTCTGTCATGTAAGTAGATTCCTGAATTAATAAAGGTGAAATTTTGGGGTCTATTCTAGAAAGACAATACAGCTGTTCCCTTTTTTATTCTACATATAATTTATCAACTGCACTTTCAGAGGTCAATTGATACACAACAGTCATGTTCAGTTACTGTTGACAGTCAATAAAAAAATATTTAACTCTTGGACTTAGTGAACTAACAATTATTAAAATCGTTATCTCTACATATGAAAAAAATTTTATCATAGGAAAGAATGATTGAAAATCTTCATCAACTCATTTAATTCTACGTTGTTGTAGCTAGTCAATGCATTGAGTTGGTGGAAAATAAATTTACTTTTTGTACCAATGAAAAAACTCTCATGTACTCAAGGTGAGGGTACGTTAGTATACTAGCTTTTGATTTTCGATGGTCAAAGTGTACACGAGTTGGAGTGAACAAATTCTAGATTCAACATTTACTCTGCCCTAATGGGTGATGGTACTTTACCAAGCGGCATCTGCAATGGTGTTGTCTCCATGCTGAATCTGAAATGCTAATTACCTACTCTGGCCTTGACTGAATTCATTCTGTTTCCACTTTCCTGCTTTCTGTAGAACGTTAATTTTTCCCTAGTCGAAATATTAGCTATTGCACACTCGATAAGGGTTGGAGTGACGTGCACAATTTGTATGCCCACAAAAATAACCACAGGAATAATTATCTAATGCTTTTATAAAATTCTTTCATATAATGGGGATCTTCCCACCGTGTCACGTCTGCATCGCCGAGTATGGCTTCAGCCAATCACTGTCTCGCCAGAGGTGAATTTTATTTTTCCTGCTGGATCGCAACCTAGCCCCATTAACGCCATGCAGCCACTTACCCTCGGTCCCGGCCGTATTTACATTAAAGGGAATAATGTATAGTTCTGGCCTTACCCCTTTCTGTCCTGAAGTTCATGTTAAATAGGGTTTTCCCATCTCATTACCCACCTGCTCGGTTCATCTCCAAAATGCGTTTCACTTTAACTTATTTATTCATGCTTCCGTCCATATATTGGTAGATATTGTTTTGCTAGTTTTCGGTACATGAGATTAACAGCAACTGACTTTTGCTGATATAATATAATTCATATTTTATAAGGGTCTCATACTGTATGGTATTGTCATTATGGACCAAGCTCATGTAAGGTCCGTAAAATCCAGAGCCTTACAGAGTATAAAAATAGGCGTGATAGGCACAGCAAGATACCATTGTTTGTCGTTATTACTGGAGAATCTAGACAATATTATTACAAAATGTTGGTAATATGACTTGCATCGAAGATGTTATGCTGTTTTGCATGATGAATTTAAATGTGCTTACATGTCCTACAGAATCGTTTTACAAGGAGGTTTTCACTATTTGTGGGGATGTAGCTACTCTGGAATGAAGAGACCGGTACAGTAGAGGAATTCGTCGCATGTTCCATCAGACCAGCCAAAAGTCTGATGACTCAAAGAGAAAAAAAAGGAAGAGAAAAAAGATTGTCGAAAATTATGAACCAGCAGTTGAGATCTAGACTTTGTGATTGGTAATATACATACATACTTTCTCTATTTATGTGTGTAGAGCTGTCAGAGGTCGATGGTTGCAGTTATAATGCATTACTTGCTAACTGTTAGTCTATAAATTACATTGCCACAGGTGCACACTCTCTAGGTACGGGGAAGGGAAACTCTCATGGTTAACGATGCTAAGTGCAGTCGACACACTGTCAACTAACGCATCTTCAGTTTTTAGAAGTCCTAACAAGTTTCGATGGTCATATCAGAATTGTAAGTTGCAAACAAAAGTATCAAAGCTCATATGGTAAGCTTATAGAGCATTTTTTATGGGAAAGAAAACAGAGCAGCAGCAGAAATCAACTCTGCACGCATGTCAACTCCTAGCTGCAGATCCCTATGTTGTAGAGTGGAAGTCAGATGAACGTCTTGAAGTGTGCCAGACATCGAGTTTCCATCAGGTGTGTCGCTACATGAGTCTGCAGACAAGCTCTCTGATGTGCTATAGCGGTACACAGATATGATTCCAGACTATGAGTTTCCAATGTACAACACTCGCTGAGTCTCATCTAGGTACAAGGCGAGCATTACTATACTTTTCATGATCTTCCTATCTAATATGCATGCATACAGATCATTGGGAAGATGACAATTCTTAGGGTTTTTTTTAGGCTGGGGTGCAGGACGAGCAATTATCGTCATATAAATTCAAAGAGCACTTAAGGGTGTGGTAGTAATATGACATTATACTTACGGAAAAATATCTAAAGAATACCAAAGATGACATAAAATCGATAAAAATCCAAGAAAACCTGGAGTAATAACGACAGATTAATGGAAAATACGAAAAATGCTACGAAATACGTAAAATAGCGAAACAACCTTTCAAAATTATTAATTGAGAGATAATTCATAAAATTAGGCAAAACGTACCACAAAATGAGGCGATAGTGATGGGTTGGGTGTACATGTACACTCAGGACCGAGAAAAGCTTAAAAATTACGATATGGCTGCATTCAATTTTAACCCTCCCTCTCTCCCTGTGAACTGCATGGGTTTTCGGAACACATACTCCAACAAAGGCGACATAAGGAAAACATAGAGGCGCCATATTAAAGCAGGCAAAACATTTGTATCCCAACTCATAAGTGTTCTCACACATACAGTTGAATATAGAAATAACCGAGTTACAGCTGGTTCTAACAAACAACGTTATTCCTTAAGTTTTAAGGAGAACCATAACTGAGTTTATCAGACTTAAGCCATTCCCTAGAGTGTTCTGTTGGAGAGTGAATCGATGTAACACATTTAACTTTTAATAGCGTAAGGGGAGTGTACTCGAAAGATGTGGAATTAGGAAGAATTTCCTATATTGTTCTACTCATGAGTAAAACTGCCTAACATCAGAGCAGGGTTTCTTTGTGCAACAGGAATGCTACTGGAGCTGTGGTGATGTTACAGTAAAAGACCACTACATCTTCTTTAAATACTGACTGTGATGCTTAGGGACGCATAAGAAGATTCTGCCTGTTCGTGTGCATTTTGGTACAGCAGTATACAGGTGGTACCTCAATGTATCAGCTATCGAAAATATTCATGTCAGCTTTCCTTCAATCTATTTCCTGGTAAGACTTAGTCGTGTCCATCAAAATCGATACTACTGCTACAAGTGATAAGCGTGACTGACATGGTTGGCGTGATTGGGGCTACATAAGTTCACGATTTAAAAAGACAAAATCCATTAATTTCCTAAGAGACAGAACTGCAGTCTCCAGACTTTGTTCTAGCTGGTTTATAAGCAGCTCGAGCGGTGGATGTGTACTGACAATGCCTTTCTAGGACAGGAGAGAAGTGTAGAAGAATGTAGTTTCAACATATTAAAGTTTTTAACTGTAGTGTTTGAGGTTGGAACTTGTGGGGTGATTATATGTCTGATGTTAGACAAATACACTCCTGGAAATGGAAAAAAGAACACATTGACACCGGTGTGTCAGATCCACCATACTTGCTCCGGACACTGCGAGAGGGCTGTACAAGCAATGATCACACGCACGGCACAGCGGACACACCAGGAACAGCGGTGTTGGCCGTCGAATGGCGCTAGCTGCGCAGCATTTGTGCACCGCCGCCGTCAGTGTCAGCCAGTTTGCCGTGGCATACGGAGCTCCATCGCAGTCTTTAACACTGGTAGCATGCCGCGACAGCGTGGACGTGAACCGTATGTGCAGTTGACGGACTTTGAGCGAGGGCGTATAGTGGGCATGTGGGAGGCCGGGTGGACGTACCGCCGAATTGCTCAACACGTGGGGCGTGAGGTCTCCACAGTACATCGATGTTGTCGCCAGTGGTCGGCGGAAGGTGCACGTGCCCGTCGACCTGGGACCGGACCGCAGCGACGCACGGATGCGCGCCAAGACCGTAGGATCCTACGCAGTGCCGTAGGGGACCGCACCGCCACTTCCCAGCAAATTAGGGACACTGTTGCTCCTTGGGTATCGGCGAGGACCATTCGCAACCGTCTCCATGAAGCTGCTGGGCTACGGTCCCGCACACCGTTAGGCCGTCTTCCGCTCACGCCCCAACATCGTGCAGCCCGCCTCCAGTGGTGTCGCGACAGGCGTGAATGGAGGGACGAATGGAGACTTGTCGTCTTCAGCGATGAGAGTCGCTTCTGCCTTGGTGCCAATGATAGTCGTATGCGTGTTTGGCGCCGTGCAGGTGAGCGCCACAATCAGGACTGCATACGACCGAGGCACACAGGGCCAACACCCGGCATCATGGTGTGGGGAGCGATCTCCTACACTGGCCGTACACCACTGGTGATCGTCGAGGGGACACTGAATAGTGCACGGTACATCCAAACCGTCATCGAACCCATCGTTCTACCATTCCTAGACCGGCAATTGAACTTGCAGTTCCAACAGGACAATGCACGTCCGCATGTATCCCGGATGGGACTGGATGAAGCGTCGTCTCACGCGGTCTGCACGCCCAGCACGAACGCTGGTCCAACTGAGGCGCCAGGTGGAAATGGCATGGCAAGCCGTTCCACAGGACTACATCCAGCATCCCTACGATCGTCTCCATGGGAGAATAGCAGCCTGCATTGCTGCGAAAGGTGGATATACACTGTACTAGTGCCGACATTGTGCATGCTCTGTTGCCTGTGTCTATGTGCCTGTGGCTCTGTCAGTGTGATCATGTGATGTATCTGACCCCAGGAATGTGTCAATAAAGTTTCCCCTTCCAGGGACAATGAATTCACGGTGTTCTTATTTCAATTTCCAGGAGTGTATATCCTGCATCAGAGTATTAAGAGCGTGACATTTCGTACGACTAATACTTTTAAAACCTTATGGCTTTAACAATATAGCATTTTTATGCACAGAAACGTGTACCTTCAGAGTGCGTGTTCATGCTGTATGATCATTTATCTCATGCTCATACCATCCTCGTACTGAGACCAGACAGTTGAATAATGCTTCAGAATTGATAGCGAAGTTGATTTACAGGAAATGTTTTAGACTCCATCTATCTGGAGCTCCAACATGTACAAACCACACTTTTCTCTTAACCATTTGTTATGTCACTGCGATACTCTCATGTCTACTATACACCAATAAAAGGTGCTGTATTCCTCCACACGCATGCGTTAGGAGAGGTCTTGTGCTTTTTGATGGATGCTGTGTGTAAGATTGATGTTGTAAGAAAGATTCGTCAAGGACAATATGGTAGGGATCTACCAGTCTCTGATTTTATCCTCCGAATGCGAGAATACTCTTTGACTCCCATCCACACGAGGAAAGATGGTCTATCATAATCATGAATTCTGCGCTATGATCAATGAACGGGAAATATGTAGATAATCTAATTGCTTGGGTATGGGACACTGTCTGGTATACTTTGGGGCATATGGCTGAATCGTCATACTGAACAGTCATCTATATGCATTCGTAATCTAGTAAATGGTTCTTGCAAAGCAGAGAAGCGATGATTTAGTGATGAAGCAGAAATTGGGAAGAATTCTGCCATTTTAATGGCTGGTATTGAAATTACAGGACAACTGGTATATTTTGATGTATATGACCGAATTGACGTACTGCACAGTCATCTTTCTGCATTTGCAACCTAATTCATGGTATCTGCAAAGTACGTGGTGGAGTGATTTAGCAGTAATATGGAAATTTGGAAGTGGTCCGCTGTGGCATTGGCTGGCACTGACGTTAAGGAACAACTGGTAACATTGGTAAAATTAATTGTGATATCAACTATGATGTGCATTACATTACATCTACCCATATCAACAGTGCCTTTAACATAAGGCGTGTCCACCGGTATGTTGTTGATTACTGCATAATAACCGATTGACACCACTCGGTTGAGGTGGAGAGAGCCTTGGCAGAACACTGGATATCTGCTACTGGTCACTGTGGAGCACGGGATTGAATGTAGAAGTCATTATCTTCAGACAGTTGTTTGAGGCGTTTCTCAATGCTCCAGACTCATCCTATTTCCATTTGCAGTGAAGCCCTGTACATGTTTTGAATTTTTAAAATTTGTTAGTTACTGCCCTGTGCATGTTGTGAACTGCACGTTTCGGCGACTGTCAACGCCGGAACAGTAATCATGTACATGAGTATACAGTATGCTCTTCGAAATGGAACACTGAGACATTCTGTACCCCATCGCTGTGGACGATAAGATAAACTGAATAGGTCATCACCTTTACATAGCTGTTGGAAAAGTTCTACAATGCCCAAACAGTTCCAGGTTCCATATGTTTTGATGTCTTACACATTCTCCTCAATGAGAAACGTCGCCTCTGTGTTTCATTTCTACCAGCTTATCTGTGTTGTGGGAGCTGCATAGTTTATACCATGCATTGTTCAGCTTCCAATGAGAGCCAAAGAATCAAAACGTGTTAATGTTGGTTTAGCAGCTGACACAAATCTCGAAGTCATGGTAGAAAAACAAACTGTATGGCAGCATATAAAGCCATAATCGTACGCTGCTTGGATGTGTTACAGCCGAAAAAACTACGTATTAAACTGCTTATGAGCGATCAATACTGGAACACTCTTTTTTGATTGATAGTCTGTTGGATATGGTCTTCCCTCAGTACAGTCGTCAAAACTTTACGTAGATCTGTGCAAGCGACTTCGAACAGTGGCCACATGCTCCAATGGAGCGATACTTGTGTATTTAATGTGTACGCTACGGTCTCAAGTTCGAATCCTACCTCGGTCATGCATGTGTGTGATGTCCTTAGGTTAGTTTGGTTTAAGTACTTCTAAGTTCTAGGGGACTGATGAGCTCAGATGTTAAGTCACATAGTGCTCAGAGCCATTTGAACCATTTTTAAATGAGGACAGTGCCAACAAGCAGGCAGATTTCTTTTGTTTTGACATATTGGAAGATAGAGGCGGTAAAATCTTATAGCAGGTTCAACTCTCCTGGAATGGAAAAAAGAACACATTGACACCGGTGTGTCAGACCCACCATACTTGCTCCGGACACTGCGAGAGGGCTGTACAAGCAATGATCACACGCACTGCACAGCGGACACACCAGGAACCGCGGTGTTGGCCGTCGAATGGCGCTAGCTGCGCAGCATTTGTGCACCGCCGCCGTCAGTGTCAGCCAGTTTGCCGTGGCATACGGAGCTCCATCGCAGTCTTTAACACTGGTAGCATGCCGCGACAGCGTGGACGTGAACCGTATGTGCAGTTGACGGACTTTGAGCGAGGGCGTATAGTGGGCATGCGGGAGGCCGGGTGGACGTACCGCCGAATTGCTCAACACGTGGGGCGTGAGGTCTCCACAGTACATCGATGTTGTCGCCAGTGGTCGGCGGAAGGTGCACGTGCCCGTCGACCTGGGACCGGACCGCAGCGATGCACGGATGCACGCCAAGACCGTAGGATCCTACGCAGTGCCGTAGGGGACCGCACCGCCACTTCCCAGCAAATTAGGGACACTGTTGCTCCTGGGGTATCGGCGACGACCATTCGCAACCGTCTCCATGAAACTGGGCTACGGTCCCGCACACCGTTAGGCCGTCTTCCGCTCACGCCCCAACATCCCAACATCGTGCAGCCCGCCTCCAGTGGTGTCGCGACAGGCGTGAATGGAGGGACGAATGGAGACGTGTCGTCTTCAGCGATGAGAGTCGCTTCTGTCTTGGTGCCAATGATGGTCGTATGCGTGTTTGGCGCCGTGCAGGTGAGCGCCACAATCAGGACTGCATACGACCGAGGCACACAGGGCCAACACCCGGCATCATGGTGTGGGGAGCGATCTCCTACACTGGCCGTACACCACTGGTGATCGTCGAAGGGACACTGAATAGTGCACGGTACATCCAAACCGTCATCGAACCCATCGTTCTACCATTCCTAGACCGGCAAGGGAACTTGCTGTTCCAACAGGACAATGCACGTCCGCATGTATCCCGTGCTACCCAACGTGCTCTAGAAGGTGTAAGTCAACTATCCTGGCCAGCAAAGATCTCCGGATCTGTCCCCCATTGAGCATGTTTGGGACTGGATGAAGCGTCGTCTCACGCAGTCTGCACGTCCAGCACGAACGCTGGTCCAACTGAGGCGCCAGGTGGAAATGGCATGGCAAGCCGTTCCACAGGACTACATCCAGCATCTCTACGATCGTCTCCATGGGAGAATAGCAGCCTGCATTGCTGCGAAAGGTGGATATACACTGTACTAGTGCCGACATTGTGCATGCTCTGTTGCCTGTGTCTATGTGCCTGTGGTTCTGTCAGTGTGATCATGTGATGTATCTGACCCCAGGAATGTGTCAATAAAGTTTCCCCTTCCTGGGACAATGAATTCACGGTGTTCTTATTTCAATTTCCAGGAGTGTATTACAAGGAGTGGTGTAACTGGTTAGGTTTTAGACGCAGATATTTCTCTCAAAGCTACACCTATTTTGCTCATAAAACTAATACAAATCAGCTGTATCCATTCTCACGGAACCTTGCCTTTCTTATTAATATCGTCATGATTGCGTGTTTAAAAAATAAGTGTTACCGCAATTTCTTTGTTATATCATACATTATAACGTCTAATTATGAAGCAGATACCACTTTAATTATTGCTCGCTATCGAACCTAGAAATGATAGTGTTTTCTTTCCCGACATGTGAGTAGATTGCGTGAAACAGGCTGTGATGATCAAATTGCTTACATAAGTAGATTTCAAGGATCTGCTGTACGATAGAAGGTATAAAGACATTTCAGTAGAGGGGACTGACTGAGCAAAAATGTCAAATTTAAGCACGCATCCAGTCATTGGTTTGGGTGTAACAGATGAGAGACAGACACGGTAAAATCTTATAGGAGATTCTATTACAAGGCAGGCTCTCACAGTTCGTTTCGTAAACACAGGTGTGATACAGTTTCACATTGGTAAAACGGGACTTGCCATAGTGTACAAAACAGCAACGTCCTTCTCAATTTTAGCTTCTTGTTGTTGACTGTAAAATGATCGTGTTTTTCTGACATGTGAGCTAATAGGATGAAAGATTGTATTGTCTAACGTTATTTCCGATGTCTGAAGTGTTTTGTAATACACATGTGCATGACAGATTATTTACAGACACATCACGCTGAAAGAAATTTCTTGATGTATTTTTTTCTTATGAGTATAAATTCACACTTTTTCGTTCCTCTGATGACTGTTTCGAAATGACGACATTCTGCAGTGATCGGTAGTTTTCGCAGGAGAATACTGGAAGTTTTTTCCCAGTTTTGCACAGCACAGACGTGTTTATGGATGTATAGGTTGACCTCTTAATTTTGGTCACATATGATGGCAGCGATGCTCTGCATTGGCTATTGAAATATAATTACTTGCGAATTGTATCCTGCAGTCGAACATCAAAACTATGCCAATTTTGCTCATAAAACTAAAAGAAAAATTATCAGTGAAACCGTGTTTCCCTTTTTAAAAGATGTTTCATTATAAGAGACGCACTGACATTAAATACACTTGTTAGAGTGCAGTGTCCTCCACCACAGAACAGCGCTCTGTTGCAGAAAGGCGATGTGGTGGACAGTCCATTGTGTTTGAGATCGTCGATGCAGCTGCGTCCGACCAGTGGAGCGGCGTGTAGGGTGAGGTGGTGCCTTTTCTGTTAGTGAC
This sequence comes from Schistocerca cancellata, assembly GCF_023864275.1. Taxonomy (NCBI): domain Eukaryota; kingdom Metazoa; phylum Arthropoda; class Insecta; order Orthoptera; family Acrididae; genus Schistocerca; species Schistocerca cancellata. The sequence continues at coordinate 437,918,805 of NC_064633.1, read as the reverse complement.
GAACCCCCCACACAGAGCATCTGGCCATGTGCCTCAACGTGCAGACTGCTCTGGTCATAGCTGGGGAAGACTGTACTCGCAAATAAGGCAGGTGTTGTGGCTGGTAGAGATGGTGAACCGCCTTTTTCCATGCAGTGCACATTTGGAAAAGCATTCTGGAGAGTTCTCTAGAATCTCTTTGTTTTTCATGGGGGGTCCAGTCTTCCCAGAAATATGGTTAATACATTGCAAGAAGCATCCTCTTCTTTTCCTTTGGCTCTCTTTGAGGACTGCCAGCAGCAAGATGAATAGGCCTCTACCCCTACCCATGATGAGGAGAGGGAGGGAGGTGTCATAGGGGGATAACTTTGCCTCCAAGTTGGTTAGTTTGTGAGGGCCCATTGAGGAGAACACATTCAACTACCGCCCCCTTCTTTAGTCTTTTGGGATGACGATTTTACCCAGTACATGTGTTGCATTATGATCCGTTCATTATATGTAATTAGAAGCGTGATGCATTTTCTATCAATTGGGGTAGTTTGCATGGGCTTAGTTTACCTGGGCTGCCAGGTGATTGTCGAGCAGGCATCTGTAGCGAACTCTGAAGTCACACAGTGATAAATACATTCCTCAGCTGTATACTTACAGGTAATACACATGTAAAACTCCTTCTGTCCAACACCAGCACCTCATCAGCTGAATATATTTCCCGCCAAAAAAAATTAAGATAATACCTAACACTGGCTCCCACCAGATTGCAGGTGAAGGTTAGAGTGCATCTACTACTAGTTTTGAGTGGTATTACGAAATTTTTCAGCAGGATAACACTAGTTATGTGGCATCATCTTATTTGAGCTGTATTGCGATTTTAGGCAGTCCTTGTGTAGCGCGTTGTATATAGTTGTGTAATTGGAACTGATCTTTCTGATTAATTACATAATTAGGATCGATCTTTACTTCAGCTTCCCAAGCAAACCAAATAAAGTATAATAAACAGACCTTCCTCTTCTGCATCTGGACAGATTCCATTTGTTGTAGGGTACACTTGAGCCTTCTGTCCAGAAGGACTAGCGTGTGAGTCCCAGAAAGGGTACCGCCATTTTTAAATTCGCACCATTTCCTGGGTAGGGCATGGGGTGGAACGTCAAAACTGTCCTGGTACAAGGAAATTCCCACCAAAATTCGTAATTCCCGCCAAAATTCGCAATTCCTGGCAATATTGTAGGTGTGGGACAGGAGGAACCATAAGGGGGGGATGGCATAGGGCAAGCTGAGGAAAACACATGACATCATCTGGTGTGGGGGTGGGGGTTGGCGTGGTCCTGGAGGGTAACTGATTGATCCATTTAATTAATTTGCATATGAGCTTCATATCAAAATTGCATCCACAGTGCCCTTACGCTACTATTGACAGCCACTGATTCTGATGTGTGAGAGTTCTGTGCCCTACATTTTGCATCTTTTGTACCCCTGACTCATCTACGAATTTAGTTACGTGTTCTACCTGCTACAGTGGAAGGAAATTTCTGTCCAATACCAGGAACTTATTACAATGTTTATTCCACAGGTACCCAACATTGTCTGTTCAAGATATTCCTCCAGGTACTCCATTCTTGTTTACCACGATATCCTGAAATCACTGCAGGTTAATGTCGGGATGGTTCCTTTGAAAGGGCACAGTCGATTCCCTTACCTCTCCTAGAAACAATCTGAGTGTGTGCTCCATATCTAATGACTCCAACGTCAATTGGAGATTAAATCCTTATCTACATACCTTCCTTCCCTTAATCAGGTAACTTGTTTTCATGTATCCTCTTCTTATGCTCCAAATCTGGTCACAGTCATCTGAATGTTCTGAAACCATGCAGTCATCTGCCACCTTCTTCTTCACTAAATTATCCACTCTTGGCGGTTTTGGTATTCATGTTACTTCCATGCTTTTTACATTCAGCACAAGATCTGCCCTTTTGGCTGCAAATAGGCCAAATCGGGATCGACCGACCAACATGCATCAGTGGCGTCATTTGAATGTTGTATAGTGGTGTTTGCGGTCAGGACACCAATACCCCTTTGACACCCCGGAGGTGATGCTTCTCATTCAAGAAGCTCCTCATTCGGCAGCATGAGACTTCTCCCTCCAAGGAAAATCACAGCGACCACAGAGAATTGAACCCATCAGTGGAGAGGTGTAAATACGAAATAAAACTGATCTTTCAGTAATAATTTTAGACATGGAAGTACAGTGCCTATCGAAAAACAATTTTTAAAAGTAAAGTCTTCTGTCTATAAGCCTACATTTCATCAGAATGTCGACAGTCCTTCCAGCCATTACTGCCAGTAGGTGACGCCTGATAATGCCGCTGCTTCTTTATTCAAGCAGCTTCACATATTGCCTCACGAGGCTGTGTGGACCACACCTCCCTACCCCTGAGGTACGGAGACTGAACCCAGGTACTCCTGTGATGCTAACCATGTGGCTATAGAGTCAAAGTAACTTTCTTTTGTATACGCTAGATCACCCATGTCAGTTAAGCTACCTTCAGATTAGAATTTTTATGTATAGCTAGCTATACCCAGCGACGCTTTGCTGTGGCACAGTCTGCTGAAACTAAATAGAAAGGAAAGCGAAGGCACATGTTTCTAATATGTATGGGGATTGAATACATGTCCTAATATTCTTCTCTCCTTTGTGTCTTTCCATCTCCTCCTTTCTTTGTCCATCTCCTCTGTCGATTAAATCCTCCCCCTCTCTTTGCCCATCTTTTCCACCCTCTCTCACTCTCTCTCTCTCTCTCGATCTCCTTCTGCCCCCTATTTCTCCCCCTCTCTCAGTCCATGGCCTCCTCCTCCTTTCTCTTTCCACCTTCTGCTCTCCCAACTCGCTCCATCTCCTCCCTCCCCCTCTCTCTGTCAATCTCCTCCTTCCCATTTCCCATTTCCCATTTCCTCCCATCCCTTTGTCCATCTCCTCTTCCAAAGGCTTTCAGACATTGAGCCTTGTTTATTGTTATTGTGAAGTCAGATTCTGTAGCAGTATTCTAAATATAAACATAAATACAGTTCCCTTTAATGCTAACAAAAAAATGGCTCTGAGCACTATGGGACTTAACATCTGAGGTCATCAGTCCCCTAGAACTTAGAACTACTTAAACCTAACTAACCTAAGGACATCACACACATCCATGCCCGAGGCCGGATTCGAACCTGCGACCGTAGCGGTCACACGGTTCCAAACTGAAGCGCTTAGAACCGCACGGCCACACCGGCCGGCCTTAATGCTAACAGCCTTTCTCTATTGTGTACTATTATATTTACATAAATTTATGTAGTACATATATCAAAAAAATTGGCAAATAAATATACGCATGTATACCAGTGGAAGATTGGATTGCGCTTCCAAAGCAGTCGGTCAAGAACTGTCGGAGATTAACGATTTTGAACAAACTAGCTATCATTTTATAATGATTCCCCCTGTAATACATATATGGCAGATGTTCCAGTAGGTATGTAAAACGACGATAATGGAATGTAGTCAAGTTAACTCGGGTGATGCTGAGGGAATTAGATTAGGAAATGAGACACTTAAAGTAGTAAAGGAGTTTTGCTATTTGGGGAGCAAAATAACTGATGATGGTCGAGATAGAGAGGATATAAAATGTAGACTGGAAATGGCAAGGAAAGCGTTTCTGAAGAAGAGAAATTTGTTAACGTCGAGTATAGATTTAAGTATCAGCAAGTCTTTTCTGAAAGTATTTGTATGGAATGTAGCCATGTATGGAAGTGAAACATGGACGATAAATAGTTTGGACAAGAAGAGAATAGAAGCTTTAGAAATGTGGTGCTACAGAAGAATGCTGAAGTTTAGATGGGTAGATCACATAACTAATGAGGAAGTATTGAACAGAACTGGGGACAAGAGGAGTTTGTGGCACAACTTGACTAGAAGAAGGGATCGGTTGGTAGGACATGCTTTGAGGCATCAAGGGATCACCAATTTTGTATTGGAGGGCAGCGTGGAGGGTAAAAATCGTAGAGGGAGACCAAGAGATGAATACATTAAGCAGATTCAAAAGGATGTAAGCTGCAGTACGTACTGGGAGATGAAGCAGCTTGGACAGGATAGAGTAGCATGGAGAGCTGCATCAAACCAGTCTCAGGACTGCAGACCACAACAACAACAACAACAACAACAACAACAACAACAACAATGATTCCCCTGTAATACATATATTGAAGATGTTCCAGTAGGTATGTACTCGTAAAAACATAAGAGTATTCGAGGGCATTAATCTGTCAAAATTTCAAAGCAGTCGATCAGGATCCTTCGGAGATGAACGATTTTGAACAAAGGAATGTTTGCAGTTTTATTTAGATAGTTACTGACTGGTGCTTAGTATAGTGTAAATAACTCCTTCATTAGTGCTGCCAACGCAGCCTCCTTATCATGCACGTTTTCATCTGAAGATCGTCCATTTGAAACCATTTAACAAGTTTAACTAAAGGAGTGACCTCAGTGTCTGACAATACGTTCCCAATATTTCATTATGTGACTGGTTCCGTATGATTCATGTATTCAACATTTAATTAAACTGGATCATAAATTGAGGTGTCTGACTACTGCTTTTTCTTAGTAAGTGTGGTCAAGTTGGGTACCTTAATAATTATAGAACGAGTACAGCTATGTTACGGGAAGATTGGAAGTTAGTAATGGTTTATGATGGCATTGAAAGTAATGGGACAAGTTTCTATTCCCCACAATGCCAAGAATGGCATTTATTCATTTGCAAGTCGAGTCTACCTCACTATTTCCACGTTTCGTTTGCACAGCACATCATTCACCTAGCGATGGAAGGATGGAATATCCTCTTAATGCCCTGGATTTACATTCCACTCTTCCTCTCAACGACTCCGTTTCGCTAATTAAGGTTCATTCTCAATTTTTTAAGTACAAACGGTTAACAGCTCTTCTTCTCGTCTTGGAGCACACACGCACACACAGACACACACACACACACACACACACACACACACACATGCATGGCAGAGAGAACTGCGGGATGTTAACGAGAAGAAAGGATGCAATGGCAGAGAGGGGAGTCAGGGAAAGCGTAACAAAAACACATTCGAGTCACAGTCGGCGAATAAACAACTGCCAGCCAAGGCGGCCTGCTACGGATGCTGCAGCATATGGAGTGGCGAATGCACGACAGCGATGCTGTAGTTCCAGAGAAGCCCGGGCGCCGAGCCACGGCCGCTAACGTTTCGCCTCACGTCTGCTGCTCTTTTATTATATATTGCCAGGACCGGAAGTCGACGGCGCTGTGCGTCGGCCAATTTGGACACTTGTCAGCACGTTGGCGCCAGGCGTCGTGCCGCGGTAATAAAGGCGACTAAATACGGCGCCATGACAGTCTGAGGCAGCAGCAAAGACAAATGCCTGCCGGATCGTGCTCCGTGCAATGAGAACATTGGCACTGCAAAAAGAGAAAGAGAAGTGGTGGCCGACGTCTGTAAGAGACAACTGCAAAGGAGGGAGGACAGCGAGAGGTACCAGATGAGGAAGACTACAAAGCAACCGAAAAAGGGGATAACAACGCTGCAAGGAGGCGAAATACCGAAACAAATTTGGGAACGTGTATGAATAAATTTACACAGCTTGGCGTTCCCGCAGTTCTCGCTTTTGCTTCTCTCCTTTTTTTTATTCCTGCTTATTTTTAAACCGATGCAGGCCCCAGTAATGGATTGGGCGCGCGAGAGGGGAACGGCGGTGCAGAAGCGAAGGGAATTCTGCCCAGGAAAAGTTTGGAAATGGATGATGAATGCGCGGCGCAGAATTAAAGTAATAAGCTGGAGCCCATCTCAACTGGATTACGAGCTCCGGCGCGGTTCCCTTGTCTGGCACAAATTGCGCAGAAGCGACGCAACGACCTCGCCCGTCGCGAATTTGTTTGCAGTGGGTGGAAGTTTCCCGTGAAACACAGGTTCCACGAATTTGTGGTGTGTGTGTGTGTGTGTGTGCGTGTGTGTGTGTGTAGTTGTGTGTTTATTTTTTTTTAGTTTACTGTCAATTGAGCAATCATAACGTATTTGAAAGGTACCATCATGACCCAATATTTAGAAAAATTAGGTATCGAGAGAGGATGTTATTTATTTATTTGGTATATGGCTAGCATGTCACACAAGGTAACATTTTCTCTTTAACAATACATACACTGATGTTTAGCACTTAGAAAAAAAGTATTGATTGTAAGTTGATTACATTTACAATATTTACAAACCACAAGCTAAATTCCAACAGCTGAACATACACTATTGATGTCTTAATTGCTAACAGGATCTCCTCCAGATCGCCAAGACAACATCTATTTTGGCACGTACAGGTATGTATTATGTACTGGACGGTTTGTAGTTCTGCACCACAATCACAGTTGGGTGAAGTTATTAATGCCCATTTGTACTTTGAGTCAGCACGGGTTCCACTATTTGTCCTTATTATATTGAGTGCAGACCAGATCTTGCTATGCTCTTGAGACCATGATGGCCTCGTCGAGATTCAGGGCATCTTGAGCTGTTCCGGAGTAGTGTTTTTCTGCCATATTTCTGCCCATCGGTTTGCTGTTGTTGCTCCGTTATCGTACACATATTTTGAACTTGTACCGATGGGTGACGGGAACGAAGTCTGTTTTTATTTGGTACAGGAATGTTCTATTTTCTTGGGAGGTAAGGATCACCATCTATTTTTGTAAACTGCCGCTAGAGGGCCGCTTCACGTCGGAAAAATGTGGAGCTATATGGTTGAGAATAGGCAGCCAGAAAGTTAATAGATCTAAAAAATGCAAGATGGTTCGTTCAAAAACGCCAACACTAACTTCTTTCTTCTGAGCCCTTCTCTCATTTAACACATCGAAATATTATTACTGATAAGTACTTTTCCGTAACACGCGTAAACTACGTTTCTATAGCAATAAAAGGCATGGGTACGAGAAAGAGAGAGAGTCACTGAAATGTTTTTTTTCTTATTATTTCTGGTACAATGTCTTGGTTCATGATTCCTTCAAGCTAATGACGCAAGGAGGTATCCGGAATCGGTTTAACCCTACGTTAAGTAAGTAATAACATGGCCCAGGAATGTCTGTTCTCTTCCAAATTATTTTGTTCCATCTGTTGCAGTTTTCACAAACTAACATACTTTTTGACGTGAAGTAGTAACTTTCAACATGTGAACATAAAAATGGTTAACTTCCAAGTATATCGCGCCAAAAACAGTAAAACACACACACACACACACACACACACACTCCAAGGGAAGTAGAATAGAAAATTACGAATGACTGACGTTTCACAAAAACAAAATGTAATTTAGTATCTTAGCGATTTTATCTTACTGACCAAATGTGAAAACAATTTATACTATATTAACAATGTATAACGAGAGTTATATCTTTAATTTGTGTTGTATCGTGTACTTCAGTACTCCCGAAAAACGAGGTGAGTTGAGCAGGTTTTTTACATTCTCCATGATTGCCCTTGTCCAGTTCAAGCACGCTCTCTAGTAAGCTTAACGTTGCAAGCAGTTCAACAACGTGTTTAAACAACGTGACTATTGCCTGTATGACGTTTGAATCTTTGAAGAAGGAAAGAAGAAAACAGAAGTATTAATTTGTATCAGTACCAACTCTCATTCTTCAATATTGTATTAAAATGTAGGGGCTTACATTTGCTTCTGTATAGACTAACAGATCCTACGTAAATTTTTGTACACGGGGATGTTGGCGAGAATTCGTCATTCGCAACAATATTCGTTAATACTTCGCAGGTAAGGTCAATCCGGCTGTGTATTTTAAGACGCTGATACTTTGCTCTGTAGTAGCTCTGACGATGGCAGAAATTTTTACCAGATGTATATGAGCGGCAAGGGAAGGCAAGGGAAAGTGACCAGTCGGTCAGATGGGGACGTTTGCCCTGTCCGTCAGCTTGGTGCTGTTCGAGACTTGGGTATTCCCTAAATCGCTTATGTCAAGACACCAGTGTCATACACCGAGTAGAACGTATGCACTATGTATCAAGGAAGAAGCCCCTTTCCCTCAAGGCAGTTACACAACCCCTCGGAATGTCGGTGCCATCGGTGCTACATGGTTCTTTTTTCATCTCTTCGAAAAATCTGATTGAAGACGTACACTAATGACCCAACACACTATGAGCACCAACTTAATATCGTGTTGATTCACCTTCGTAAAGCAATGCAGTTACGATTCTGTATGACATAAAGTCTTGATAGGTTTACGCAACTTCCATGAATATTAAGTCGGAAGATTGTGGGCAAGGAGATAACCCAGTTGTAGTACAGTATTGGGTTGGCGAATAATATTCTACATTTTATACCGTCTATCTGTCGTCACATACACTGAAATTCGACTATGAAATCATTGGCATCAACTTGCCATAACTAAGGTAGTTGAATATTCTGGCGGCAACGGTGTTATCTCCGAATCGAGTTTATCGTGACACACCTTTAGCTGTAGCCAGCGATTCAGATACCGACTTCGAGACTGAAACAATTTACTTGCTCCCACATATCCGTAGCAGGCAGTAAACTCACAGCCGCACTCCCTCGTTCAAAAAAATGAAATGAGCATCTGGTATTGTTGGCCGGGAGGCCCCATCCGGGAAGCTCGGCCGCCGAGTGCAAGTCTTATTTCAGTCGACGCCACATTGAGAGACTTGCATGGCGGTGATGATGACGGAAACACAACACCAAGTCCACCAACGGAGAAAATCTCCAACAGGGGCGCGAATCGAACACGTACCCGCTGCATGGTACGCAAGCTCATTACCGCTCGGTTAAGCAGGTAGACGCCCTTGTTGAAGACGGCAGTTCACATTCTGTGATACCTTGGTCTCTATAGCGAGATAATGTTCCCCGCACAGTGACACCAAGCCAGTGTCGTATTTATTATACCCTCTGACTACTCTCGTGCTGACGAACTTCTCGGTGAGCCTTCACTACGTGTGATATTTACCTGGATTTCTCCTAACAGTACGATGGACCTTGGATTTTTTCACGGAATTGTAGTATTTCACAGTGTTCGTAACCTGCGTAACCACAGGTGGGTAGAATATATTGCTGTGCGTGGAATTCATAATCCATCGGATCTTCTAACGGTATTTATGTTCAAATAAAGGGAACAAAAACAACAATTCAACACATTTGATGAGTGACGCTTGAACCGCACAGTGTTTCTCAACGTCTGAGAGTAAGGATACAGTTATCTATAATAAAGCAATAAAGTGCACAAGAATTCAGTCAGGTGTTGATAAGATTTCAAAGTGGTGCAAAGATTGGCAACTTGACAAACTGCCTATTGGCTTCTGTCTCGGGTTCTTCGGCCGAGACAGAAGCCAATAGGCAGTTTGTCAACAAGTGGCCACGAAAGACTTAACAATTTTGGATTGGCAACTTGTTTTAAATGTTGAGAGATGTAAAGTTCTACAACTCACAGAGCGAAAAAGAAAGTAGTATCTTAGAACTTCAACATCAGTGAGTCACTAACGTAAATGTTGAAATCATACAAATACCTGTGAGTAACACTTTGTAGGGACATGAAATGGAAGGATCACATAGGCTCAGTCTGGGGTAAAGGATGTAGCAGACTTTGGTCTACTGATGGAATAGCAGGGAAATGGAATCACCTACAAAGAAGACCCATACTAGCATAATGCTGAAGTGTGTTGGATTCGCACCAGACCGGACTAATAGGTGATACTGAATGTATACACAGAGGGTACGTTTGTTTGACCTGTGGGAGAGTGTCACCAAGGTGCTGAAGAAACTGAACTGGCATACTCTTGACGATGTATGTGAACTACCTCAAGAAAGCGTCCTTACAAAGTTTCAGCAAACGACTTTCAATGATAACTCTAGGAACATGCTACAACCCCACATATATCGCTCTTATAGTGATCGAGAAGACAAGCTAAGACTAATTAAAGTATGCACAGTGACATTTATACAATTAGTCATACATGAATGCAACGGGAAAAAGCCCCTACAAATTCACAACGGGACTTACCCTCTGTCATACACTTCACAGTGATTTGCAGTGTATAGATGTAGATGTAGATGTAGATGTAGACAAGTACGTGCCTCTGGGCTGTACTGAGCAGCAGGATTGAAAGGGTGCGACCGAGTGATTGATTTGAGGTACAACTTCAAGGGTTGAAGGATTTATTTACAAACCCTTAAAAATCCAGAACATGTTACAATAATTTGACAGAGGATTTTCGGCAAAAAAACATTTAATTTGAGTTGAAGTAAGTAATGAGTTAAACAAGATAAAATACATTGTTGTTGTTGTGGTCTTCTGTCCTGAGACTGGTTTGATGCAGCTCTCCATGCTGCTCCATCCTGTGCAAGCTCTTTCATCTCCCAGTACCTACTGCAACTTACATCCTTCTGAATCTGCCTGATGTATTCACCTCTTGGTCTCCCTCTAGGATTTTTACCCTCCACACTGCCCTCCAATACTAGATTGGTGATCCCTTGATGCCTCAGAACATGTCCTACCAACCCATCCCTTCTTCTAGTCAAGTTGTGCCACAAATTTATCTTCTCCCCAATTATATTCAATACCTCCTCATTAGTTACGTGATCTACCCATCAAATCTTCAGCATTCTTCTGTAGCACCACATTTCGATAGCTTTTATTATCCTCTTGTCTGAACTATTTATCGCCCGCGTTTCACTGCCATACATGGCTACACTCCATACAAATATTTTCAGAAACTACTTCCTGACACTTAATCTATACTCGATGTACACTCTCAACCTTGTTTCCTTGCATAGCCGCGTCAACTCCTTTGGGACCCATCTTGCACATGTTTTGCGGCACTTCAGCTTGTTACAGATAATGTTATGAACTGTACCAGTACTGACTTGAGCCTTATCAACTATCATATCCACAGTCAAACTGCGGTCGGCACGAGTAATGTCGTCAATTCGACTTTCAAGTGAGTGAGTTGTAACTACATCTGGTCGGCCAGAACGGTGTTCGTCAGTCACTGAGTCGCGACCGTTTTTGAACTGTTCTACCCACTTGTCAAAATTTGCAAAATTCATACAATCTTCACCATGAACTTTAGACATTCTACATTATATATTCACTAGTTTCTCGCCTTCAACAAGTAAAAAACGAATAATAAAACGTTTTTCAGCTAATGTGAGCATTTCAAGCGGACTCGCCATCTTGAAATGTATTTTTGAGGTTATAAACAAAACGCTGATTAGATTAGATTTACTTTCATTCCAATTGATCCGTAGTGAGGAGGTCCTCCAAGATGTGGAACATGTCAGAAAAACAACAATACATGACAAATATTTACAACTAAAACAAATAACCTAATGTACCATTCCACAGGTCCCAAATGGAATGATCGTCATTTTTTAATGAACACTAAGAGTCATTTTACAAATACTAATGCACTGAATTTAAAATAAAAAAGTTTTTTATTTATTTATAAGGTAATAAACATGTAATACAACTACTGTAATACTTATTTACAATGAACACATTACTGCACTGAAATGGTGCAGAAGTTAGATTATACTTACACACAACCACACACACACACACACACACACACACACACACACACACACACACACACACACACACACACACAAATTTTCAGTGAACACATTACTGCACTGAAATTGTGCAGAAGTTATGTTGTACTTATATACAAATCAGTTGGTTTTACTAAGAAATTCATCAATGGAGTAGAAGGAGTTGGCCACCAATAAATCCTTTAGGCTTCTCTTAAACTGAATTTCATTGGTTGTTAAGCTTTTTATGGCTGCTGGCAAGTTATTGAAAATGTGTGTTCCTGAATAATGCACACCTTTTTGTACAAGACTAAGTGACTTTAAATCCTTGTGAATTATTTATATTTCTAGTATTGATTCCATGAATTGAGCTGTTGGTTTGAAAAAGTGATATATTTTTAATGACATATTTCATTAAGGAATAAATATATTGGGAAGCTGTAGTTAGTATCCCTAGTTCCCTAAACAGGCTTCTGCCGGATGTTCTTGAGTTCACACCACATATAATTCTTACTGCACGTTTTTGTACCCAGAAAACTTTAGCTTGGCTTGATGAATTACCCCAAAAAATAATCCCATATGACATTATGGAATGAAAGTAAGTATAGTATGCCAGCTTTTTCATTTTTATATCCCCTATGTCTGACAAAATTCGCATTGCAAACAGAGATTTGTTAAGACGCTTCAGCAGTTCTGTGGTGTGCTCCTCCCAGTTGAATTTATTATCAAGCTGTAATCCCAAGAATTTAACACTGTCCACTTCTTCTATCTTCTTGTCATCGTATGTTAGACATATACTCTTGGGACATCCCTTACAAGTTCTGAACTGCACGTAGTGTGTTTTTTCAAAGTTTAGTGACAAATAATTGGCTAGGAACCAGTGATTAATGTCCACAAATATTTTATTGGCTGATCTTTCTAAGACTACACTTGATTTGCTATTTATTGCAATGTTTGTATCATCGGCAAACAAAACAAACTTGGCATCTGGTAATGTTACAGATGAAAGGTCATTGATATACACAAGGAAAAGTAAGGGCCCCAAAATGGAACCTTGTGGGACCCCATATGTAATTAGTTCCCAGTTGGATGATGCCTGATAGCTTGATACATGTCTCTTACCTAATAACACCCTTTGTTTCCTGCCAGAGATATAAGATTTGAACCATTTTGCAGCATTTCCTGTTACACTATAATATTCTAGTTTATTTAAAAGGATATTGTGATTTACACAGTCAAATGCCTTTGACAGATCACAAAATATACCAGTTGCCTGCAATTTTTTATCTAATGAATTAAGCACATTTTCACTGTAAGTGAAGATAGCCTTCTCAATATCAGAACCTTTTAGAAATCCAAACTGTGACTTTGACAGTATGTTAGTTGAGATAAGATGGTTATAAAGACGACTGTACATTACTTTTTCGAAACTTTTTGAGAATGCTGGCAACAGTGAAATTGGACGGATATTTGATGCTATTTCTTTATCTCCCTTCTTAAACAATGGCTTAACTTCAGCATATTTCAGCCATTCAGGAAATATTCCACTGATAAACAACTGGTTACACAGATAGCTTAATATGTTACTTAGCTCAGGATCACATTCTTTAATTAACTTTGTTGATATTTCATCATACCCACTAGATGTTTTTGATTTTAAAGATTTTATGATGGACATTATTTCTGTTGGGGTAGTGAGGGTCAAATTCATATTATGGAAGTTACTTGAAATGTCTGGTCTAAGGTAATCCATAGCAGCATCTACCGAACCTGATTTTTTACATCAGCTGATCAGGGCTCATCGCAGTGATGAGAACTGAAAGCAGTAAAAGTACCAATCTTGCCCTACTAACAGATTTTTTCACCGACCAATTTGACCCTGTAGTTTTTGAATGGCACTCGTATTTAATGTGTTTCTGATTATGTTTTAGGGAATTGCTCAGCTGAATACTGTGGTGTGATTTTAAATGTTGTCAGTCCGTGGTGTTGTTGCTTGGAGTGAGATCAAGTTGTTTACTCAGATCTATGACTCAGAGTAAGAGTACTTCCGCTTGCCTCTGGTCTTACCCTCTCTGCAGTGAAGACGTGCGCGTCGTCATTTGCCACCACCGCCACGCCGGTCCGGCACCTGGCTCACAACAAGGAGGTCAGGCGTTTCTAACTGACATCTCATCCGGGGGATCACTGATGAAATTTGAGAAAAAAGAAAAAGAAAAGAAAAACATTAAGAAATAAAATTTTCGCCGGCCGCGGTGGTCTAGCGGTTCTAGGCGGGCAGTCCGGAACCGCGCGACTGCTACGGTCGCAGGTTCGAATCCTGCCTCGGGCATGGATGTGTGTGCTGTCCTTAGGTTTAAGTAGTTCTAAGTTCTAGAGGACTGATGACCACAGATATTAAGTCCCATAGTGCTCAGAGCCATTGAGTCAGCCATAAAAGTTTCAACACAACCGTCCCGCAGTTGCAAACAACCCAGCAATCTACTCCCCGTCCACACTCTCTGCCATCTCATTACTTTTAAAAGTATTCGAAAAGAAATAAATACGGGAAACATACAAAAATAGGTTGTTTTCAAACGTTTTTACGTCACCCCATGTGATCCACACCGCCACTGCTAGCACTAGTGGGATATCTTACTCCATCAGTATTGTCATACGAGTAGCAAAATCAGTCCAGAATGAGATTTTCACTCTGCAGCGGAGTGTGCACTGATATGAAACTTCATGACAGAGTAAAACTGTGTTCCGGACCGAGACTCGACCTCGGGACCTTTGCCTTTCGTAGGAGAGCTTTTGTTAAGTTTGGAAGGGAGGAGACGAGGTACTGGCAGAAGTAAAGCTGCGAGGACGGGGCGTGAGTCATGCTTGGGTAAGTCAGATGGTGGAGCACTTGCCCGCGAAAGGCAAAGGTCTCGAGTTGGAGTCTCCGTCCGGCACACAGATTTAATTTGCCAGGAATTTTATTAAGTCCTGTCCCTAACAAATCTGGTTGATACTGCGCCATGTGTTCCTGAGTTATATTCCAGTATCACCCTCCTTTTCATTCCAACGCCTATGGGATGTTGGTGTTATTAACCCCACAATGCTCCTTTCAGGTAGTTAGTACCCATTAAGATAACACAGAAAACAGCTGTGGGAGAAAATAAGGATGTTACGAATAACGAAGATTATAAACATTGTAAAAGTTACACTGAATGGCTCAAAAGGGTTAGGGTAAATGGAAGAAGAATATTCCATGGCGTTTGTCACAAAACAGATATCAGGCATGGAGACGGACTGGCTGGCTCTGAGCACTATGGGACTTAACATCTATGGTCATCAGTCCCCTAGAACTTAGAACTACTTAAACCTAACTAACCTAAGGACAGCACACAACACCCAGTCACCGAGCGAGGTGGCGCAGTGGTTAGGCACTGGACTCACATTCGGGAGGACGACGGTTCAATCCCGTGTCCGGCCATCCTGATTTAGGTTTTCCGTGATTTCCCTAAATCACTCCAGGCAAATGCCGGGATGGTTCCTCTGAAAAGGCACGGCCGACTTCCTTCCCTAATCCGATGAGACCGATGACCACGCTGTCTGGTCTCCTTCCCCAAACCAACCAACCAACCAACAACACCCAGTCATCACGAGGCAGAGGAAATCCCTGACCCCGCCGGGAATCGAACCCGGGAACCCGGGCGTGGGAAGCGAGAACGCTACCGCACGACCACGAGCTGCGGACAGGAGACGGGCTACCACCAATCTTGTTCAGTGTAGTAACACAGGAAGCACTTGATGAAAACAGTGAATAAGAAGAGATAATTACCATAGGAGTAAAAATGAATGTAGGTGCCTCTGCGGATGGTGAACCATTAATATCTGAAAATCTAGAGAACCTGAATGTCTTGAAAATATCGGGAAGAAAGCTATGTTAATGAGCAGGGGAAGGAAGGCTAGAGGTAAATAATGAGAAAACAAAATTAACGATGGTAGAAATTACAAGACAGGAAGGTGGGAAACCGTACAGACTGATAACCACATGTTTGAAGAAGCAGAACTGTATCAACAACAGAAATGAGGAGAAAGAAGACGTAGAAGAGACGATAAAAGCGGCTTACAGAGCATCTGGTTCGCTCAACAAAATATTGTCATACAAAATTTTATCAAGGGGAACAAAAATAAGGATATATAAAACTATAAAGAGACCAGTATTATTATATGTGGCAGAAATACGGGACCGGATAAGTACACAGCAGAAAGATGAAGATTTTTCTCTAAATAAAATCCTACGGAAGATGTTTGGACCAATTTGTGACGGAGGAGAACGGCGAAGAAGAAGAAAATACATTCTTACAGGAGCAACAAAGAGGAAGACGATGCTAAGCACAGAACCTTAAGGAAGAGGCTACTTGTTGAAGGGAAAAACCGATGGCGTTTTGTGGGGTCAGAAGATTAATCTCGTGTGTAAAACAGCTTCAAACTTTCGATTACTTTACAAATGAGCTAATCTGTTAAACTGAGACGCGTGAAAAACTGCCGCATCATGTGCGAAGTTTCAATTTATTGCTCATTTACTACTTCTCTTTTCTCAACATATTCCGCTGTGTTGTACAATGATATAAATTAGCAGCTGGATTCAGTGGTATATGCGGAC